>NC_086444.1:1122377693-1122726027 GCF_028390025.1 Pseudophryne corroboree
TCCTGAGGACCGAGTTTGAGAACCTGTGCTCTATTTCAATGGGTTCATAAATATTCAGCACATGCCTGGATTTAAGTCGCCAAACTTGCCCATAGTGCTTGTCATGGAGGTGGGTGTTAGTGAATAAATGAGCACACAGCAATCAAAATACACTGCTCTGACTGCAAACACTAGTGGGTATGGGGCAATTAGATAAGTGTGAAGATGGTGCATTTCTATGGGGGTCCCCTGCTTTGCTAAAGGGGGCACAGCAATATTTAACAGCAAAATGCCTAGATTCCTTGAAGGTCCTGAAGATCAGGTATCATCCTCTAATTATAATGTGAAGCACTTTGAAACTACTGTGGAAACTGCATGGAATAAAAAAACATCACACACTAGTAACATCTATTAAAAATCGGTACAAAGTCCCCTATTTCCTCCACTTCAATTCAGGTCATCCATCAATGATACTAAAGCAAGCAGTACTGTAATTAGGGTGGCCAATCCCGGGGATTTTGGGACTGGCCAGCAAACTTCGATTTTTATATGCCAGGCAGCGTTGAGTGTCCTCAGGGGGCTCGGACCCTGACCGGCTCCCCCTGCTCACCCTGGCTCTGGCTGGGTGCACTGCACAGTGTGCCGTGAAGTCAGAGGTCACGCTGCGCAGCCAGCTGCCAGACCTCACCGCCGCCCTGCACTTTCCACCCGCCGGATTTCACAGAAAGTGTCCCACTCTCCCTCCCATCCAGAGTGCGGTGAGTTATCTGGGCTGGTCGGGGGGGGGGACACATTGAAAAGCAGCCAATCCCGGGATTTATTATTTTTCAATCCCGATTCCCGGGATTGAAAAAAAAAATGGCCGGGGATTGGCCACCCTAGTAGGCACCAAGTCATTTGGGATGGGGAGAACTAACTCTGGGACCTCAGTACTGTGAGGCAGCAAGCTAATCATTACACCATTGTTTTGCCTAAATGTTGCAAGTTAGTTGAGCATGAAGATGTGCTGGAACTACTGATGTAAGTAACAGGCTGAGTATAAGTATTCTTACCATACGATCTCTTTAAACCGGCACACTCATGAATTACACAGGTTCTGTGGCTGGCTTAATGCAAGCCTGCATTTTACCTGGTTTTAGTCAGCCACAGAACCTGTGTAATTCATGAGTGCCCCGGTTTAAAAGGATAGTATGGTAAGCCTAAGTATCAGGAGAGCAAAACCCACTCTTGTATTCAAACAAAAGTACAATCCCAATAATTAGCCAGCGAAGGAATAACAGAAGCCCAAAGTGTTCTGCCACAATTCCGGTATCCGGAAAATCACACAGGTGCAATAGCAGCAGGAGGGCTCAGAGGTTACAGAGAGCCACAAATACGTTCAGCATCAGACCATCAACATTCAATGACCTAGCACATATGGGTGGGAGAGGCCTCTATTTAAGGCTCATCAAATGCAGCTGCATGGGAACTAGTCCAATCTGAGTACGCTCCAGAAAACAGTATGCAGAGAAGCCCATCTCTCACTTTTATGTTTCTGAGCAGGGTCGTGACTTTACTCCCCCCTTCACAAGCAGTTTCCAGATGTCTTCAGGATTAGAATTTGCGTATAGAGACAGAAACCGTAGAGTGTGGGTTGCATGATGGTAAACTAATGTCTTAGAAACTGTATAGTCAGAGGTGTCTTGAAGAATGAGGTTATTGGCCTCAGTAAGGGCTGTAGCCCATGTTGGCACTTTCAAACTTTACTCAGTGAATATAATTGATACTTGTTGAAATTGGGTGTGATATGTTGACAGTCATAATAATATAATAATGATGAATGTCGACATATTGTCCATGGTGGCCCAGTAGTCACTTACCTGAACCTGATAGCTGCAGCACCTCCTGCATGGCTTCTGGGTCCCAGTGGTTATGTGACTGTCACTTATGGGTCAGACCTGTGATCTTCCAGCATTCCAGTGAGTATTACTCCCTTAATCCCTAACCCTCCCCCTTGTGCTTAACACTGACACCACCCCACCCCCACAGCCTAACCTTCTGCCACAGCCTAACCCACTTGCTTGCAGCCTAACCCCTAATATCAACATTCTGACAATGTCAGCATTTCACATGTTGACATTATGAGATTGTCGACACATTGCCTATCAACATTTTAACAATGTTGACATCATAACTCTCAACAATGTGGTATTGACATTTATTGTATACATTATTGTACCATAATAGTAAATTGAGTTTTGGGCCCTAACAAACAAGAGGTTGGAACTCCAATGGCTTAGACACAATGGTTTTGGAGTATTCAGGAAACAAGTAGCCTTGGTCTCAAAGTCCTGTGTATATAACACAGGACTTTGAGACCAAGTAGCCTTGGTCTCAAAGTCCTGTGTTATATACAGAGTGCAGTGGTTGCTTGGAAACCTCGGGGTAGTGATCATTGATTGGAACAACAAGACAGTCATCAACTGAAGCATCATGGCAAGAGTTTTTGGCTGGAACATGAAGACAAAAGTTATCAACTGAATCCACAGAACTGGATGCAACAATTGGACCCACAAGACAGGGCGACAACTAGATCGACAGGACTAGAGGCAACAACTGGACCCAAAGGACAGGATGCAAAACTGGGCCCACAACAGGTGGCAACACTAGGGATCTTGAAACAGGAAGCAACAGAGAACTCTAGACAAGAGGCATTATCTGGAACCTCAGAAATAGAGGCAGAAAGATAATCCTTTGAAACAAGCTTAGAAAAACAAGACCCTTTTTAGAATAGTTAGGAGGATGTTACGCTTTCTGAAGCAAGTTGGATTGATGGAATCCTCTCTGGAGCAAGTTGGATGGGTGGATTTCTTTGAAACTAGATTAAGGGATGGAATCCTCACTGGAGCTAGTTGAAGGGATAGAAACCTCTCTGGAGCTAGCTGGTGGTATGAATGCCTTTCTGGAGCAATTTGGAGGGACGGCATCTTCTGCAAGTTGCAGGGATGGAACACTCTGGTGCAGGATGGAGGGATGGTACCCTCTCTGTAGCAGGTTGGTAAGATGGCACACTATCTTTGGCAGATTGCAGGGATAGCAAGTATGAGAAGCGTATCCAAGGAAATACTCATACTATGGACAGGACTGGCTTTAATATGCTCAGCAGGGTACCTTGGTTTTCAGCAGGGTCAGGGTCATAGAAGCTTTCATAATCAGAACAGTACAGATATAAAGTTAAACATTGTTATCTGCATTCTTCCGAGAGAGGACAGTATGGACTGTGTATAATGTGCCCTGTAATAGAAAATGTGTGAAAAGCTAGAACTTTACAGTACACTGATGAAAAAAAGGCCTACCTGAACATACTTTACCTTAGTTTAATAAAGTGCTGCAAGCAGCAAAAATCCATCAAGCTTCCCCCGCTACCGCAGCTCTTTTAGGGGGTCATTCCGACCCATTCGCAAGCTGCTTTTTTTCGCAGCCGTGCGATCGGGTCCGGAATGCACATGCGCAGCGGCCGCAATGCACAAGCATGTCGCTGCCCGGCGACGGGGAATGCCGAGCAGCGACTGAATTAAAGAAGAAAGCGATCGCACCATGATTGACAGGAGAAAGGCGTTCCGGGGCGTCAACTGCCCGTTTTCGGGGAGTGGAGATCCGAACGCAGGCGTGTCGAAGCGTTTGGTGGGCATATGTCTGACGTCAGTTCCGGGACCTGAGACGCTGAAGTCATCGCAGTGGGTAAGTAAGTCCAGACCTACTTAGAAACTGCACAAAATGTTTTTGTATAGCTCGGCTGCACAAGCGATCGCAGCCTTGCTATGCAAAAATACTCTCCCCCATAGGCGGCGTCTAGTTGATCGTACGGGCTGCAAAAGTTGCAGCGTGCGATCAACTCGGAATGACCCCCTTAGATAAGAAGAGGAATTGTGGATAATATTCAGCCTGGGATAAAGTGGGATAATGCCCCCCCCCAAAAAAGGAAAGATTGGGCATAAGGCAAGAGAGACTTGGGGGGACCAGGTGGTCTGTATGTAGCCTCAACTGCCTGCTGCCCATTACTATAATAGATGATATGCTGTATCTGATACAAATTATAATGGATTTTATTATACCTAAAGCATTTAGTTGGGCAATGTTTCTCAGACTTGGGGGGTAATTTAGACCTGATCGCTATGCTGCGTTTTCTCACAGCCTGCGATCAGATCTGAACTGCGCATGCGTATGCACCGCAATGCGCAGGAACGACGGACCGCAGCGATAGGGAGACCGAACGCACTGGGCGATCGCAAGGAGATTGACAGGAAGAGGGCGTTTGTGGGTGGCAACTGAACGTTTTCAAGGAGTGTCCGGGAAAACGCAGGAGGAACCAGGCGTTTGGAGGGAGGTATTCTGACGTCAGCTCCGGCTCCGATCATCGCAACGGCTGAGTAAGTCCTGGGCTGAGCAGAAACTGCACAAACTGATGTTTGTGCAGTTCTACAAATGCGATCGCACACCTGCACACACTCCATACCCTCCCCCTGTAGGCGGCGACTACCTGATCGCAGGGATGCAAAAAACGCACCCTAGCGATCAGGTCTGAATTACCCCCTTGGTTCCCAGGACCATAAAACAGCTCACGTTTTCTAGGTCACCTAGTAGGTGCACAGGTGTGCTCATTACTCACGGACACAGATTGAAAGATCCACAGGTTGAGCTGTTAATTGCACAAGTGATTCTGGGAGGAGACCTGGAAAAATAACTGTTTGGGGTCCTGAGGACAGAGTTTGAGAACCTATGCAGTAGGTCAAATACCCATTGTTAGAATGTGTGTTTTGTGATGTAAATTAAAAAAAACTATTGTTTTGTAGCACTCTATAGTATATAAGCTGTCTATCAAATCCATCTTTATGCAGTTTTTTTTTCTCTACAGATGAAGAATCAGACATATTGTACTTTAAATTCTGAACATTGTGCATTTGATACATACATTCTGTATTGGGCTGACAGTTCTCTCTGTCCCCATGTCTCTGGGGACATGGAAAATCCGGTTTGGCATAGTGCTTTATTTGCTCTGTCTTGGTGGAATATTTACTAAAGTGACGGTTTTTGGAAGTGGAGATGTTGCCCTTAGCAACCAATCAGATTCTACTGATCATTTATCTAGCACCTTCTAGAAGATAATAGCTAGAGTCTGATTGGTTGCTATGGGCAACATCTCCACTTCTTAAAACCTGCACATTAGTAAATATACCCCTTGAAGCCTTTGTTAGGGTGTTGTGTAAAGTGTCATATAGATGCAACCAGACTTTTCACGCTCATCATTATCCTAGTCTCTGTTATTAGACCATGCTCTTTAGACTTGGTATGGAAGAACTGCTTATGGTTCTAGGTCTGAAAAGATTCCCGAGTCCAATCATCTGCTTGTCTTTTAAAATCTGCAGTGACTTTTTAGCTTTATAATGGCTCTACACAACTTTGATTAAATGTGTTCCAAAAGATGTGATATCCTAAATTAATGTGTCCATAAACTGTAGGTGCTAGATCTACAATTCCAACAAAATTAATGTGCCCATTAGCTGCAGGTGCTAGGCTTGTCATACCAACCAAATAAATGTGTCCACTAGTTGTAGTTGCTAGGTCTGTCATTCCAACCAAATTAGTGTGTCCATTAGCTGTAGATGCTAGATCTGCCCTTCCAACCAACTTAATATGTCCATTAGCTGTAGGTTCTAGTTTTGCCATTACAACCAAATGAATATACCCATTAGTTGTAGGTGCTAGGCCTGCCATTCCAACCATATTAATGTGTCCAATAGATGTAAGAGCTATGTTTGCCACCTCAACCAAATTAATGTGCCTATTAACTGTAGATGCTAGTTCTGCCATTCCAACCAAATGAATGTGTCAATAGCTGCAGATACTAGGTCTGCCATTCCAACCAAATCAATGTGTCCATTAGCTGTAAGTGCTAGGTCTGCCATTCAAACCAAATGAATGTGTCCATTAGCTATTAAGTGCTAAATCTGACATTCCAACCAAATTAAGCCATTGTGTTCTACAAACCATGGAATTATAACTATAAAATATGGCAATTATAAGATGTATGGGTGATTCTCTTTATAATGTAGGCCCATTTATATGAATATACTTGTAGGGAAATTCCAGGGTGTATATTTTCCTTGTGTTTTGTCTTATCAAACTTTAAATTGTGAAAATATCAATTCAAGATTCAGCAGCATCCACAATTTCAAAAAGTCTGTTTTTTTTTCTTTTCATTTTATCTAGCACATACAGTGGGGCAAAAAAGTATTTGGACAGCCACCGATTGTTGACCCACTTAAAAAGATGAGAGAGGTCTGTAATTTCCATTATAGGTACACTTTAATTGTGAGAGACAGAATCTGTAAAAAAAAAAACAGGAAATCACATTGCATGATTTTTAAACAATTTACTTGTATATTCTTGTGGAAAATAAATATTTGGACACCTACCAAGCAGCAAGATTTCTGGCTCTCACAGACCTGTTACTTCTTCTTTAAGAAGCTCTTTTATCCTCCACTCGTTACCTGTATTAATGGCACCTGTTTGAACTGGTTATCTGTATAAAAGACACATGTCCACACCCTCAAACAGTCAGACTGCTACCTCTCCACCATGGATGGCCAAGACCAGAGAGCTGTCTAAGGACACCAGGGACAAAATTGTAGAGCTGCACAAGGCTGGGATGAGCTACTCGACAGTAGGCAAGCAGCTTGGTGAGATGAGATCAACTGTTGGCGCAATTATTAAAAAATGGAAGAAATACAAGATCACTGACAATCTCCCTCGACCTGGGGCTCCATGCAAGATCTCACCTCGTGTGGTATCAATGATCTTGAGAATTGTGAGGAATCAGCCCAGAACTACATAGGGGGACCTAGTCAATGACCTCAAGAGAGCTGGGACCACAGTTACAAAGGTTACCATTAGTAACACACTACGTCGTCATGGATTGAAATCCTGCAGCGCCCAAAAGGTCCCCCTGCTTAAGTCAGCACATGTCCACGCCCCTCTAAAGTTTGCCAGTGACCATCTGGATGATCCAGAGGAGGAATGGGAGAATGTAATGTGGTCATATGAGAGCAATATCAAACTTTTTAGCATAAACTTCACTTGCCGTGTTTGGAGGCTGCTTTTCTGCAAAGGGGACAGGACAACTGATCCGTATTAAGGAGAGGATGAATGGGGCCATGTATCATGAGATTTTGGGCAAAAACCTTCCCTCAGTAAGAGCATTGAAGATGGAATGTGGCTGGGTCTTCCAGCATGACAATGACCCCAAACACACCGCCCGGGCAACTAAGGAGTGGCTCAGTAAGAAGCATTTCAAGGTCCTGGAGTGGCCTAGCCAGTCTCCAGACCCCAACCCAATAGAAAATCTGTGGAGGGAGTTGAAAGTTCGTGTTTCCCGGCGACAACCCCAAAACATGACAGATCTAGAGAAGATCTGCATGGAAGAGTGTGCCAAAGTGTGTGCAAACCTGGTCAAGAACTACAGGAAACGTTTGACCTCTGTAATTGCCAACCGAGGTTATATTACAAAGTATTGAGTTAAACTTTTTGATTGGCCAAATATTTATTTTCCACAAGAATATACAAGTAAATTGTTTAAAAATCATACAATGTGACTTCCTAGTTTTATTTTCAGACTCTGTCTCTCACAGTTGAAGTGTACCTATGATGGAAATGACATACCTCTCTCTTTTTAAGTGGGTCAACTTGCACAATCGGTGGCTGTCCAAATACTTTTTTGCCCCACTGTATCTGTGTGTTCCCAGTGGAACAAGGTTCTGTACATATACAGGTATTAATGAGACCTACAAGGAGGCACTAGTCCCAACAAACACAGTTTATTGCGAAAATTGTTCAGGTATACTTAGCTTAGCATATTATTCAGTCTGTTTACCCCAGGGAACCCCGGCCACTTGCTTCAGTGTCTGGAATCTGGTTGGTCTTTTCATGTGGGCCCTTCTTTGTTCCAACAAAGAGGCTAATATTACAATTGCAAATATACCCTGTTCTCTGGAAAAACTCCCAAAATAAGCATTTTAAAAGGCACAATGGTCAACTTGAAAATATACATAACTACTAATAGACAGTAAGGGACAGTGTTGCTTTAATTATGAGTATAAGCAATAATATCTGTATATAATATCTGTGTAACTGGATTAGCGACAAGGTTGAGTATATTGAATTATCTGCAACTCAAAACACTTGTCTATCTGGTCATATATCAGTGATCTTTGTCCTTTCTTGTACACTTCTCTGTCAAAATCAACTTTATATAGTATCAGCTTGTAGTACTGTCAGCAGCCGTGACTCGGGGAGGACGCAGGTCCCAGCCAGGTGACCGGGATGCTGTGCCTCCTTCTTCCGGGTCCTGATCGGCGCTTGGCAACGCCGCCGCTGGTGTGCCTGGGAGCCGACATGGCGCCTAGCAACGGGGACACTGGAGACAGATGGTGTTCCCCGTTGCTCAGTGATTAGTAATCGTGTGTATACGTGCAGCAGGGCAGCTGCACGAGATTCTTTCATTAGGACACCTGAGTTTGGAATTGGTGCAGGCACCATTTATATATTTTGTTCCTGTGCACTCCTCCAGTGCTGGTTATAGTTCCTGCTTCTTGTGAGAAACTGCCAGTCCTGTGAGCTCTTATGCTATAGAATCCTTGCTAGACCCAGTCCTGTCTGAATCCTGTCTGTCGTAGCTTCAGGTGCAGTGTGTAAGACACAATATTTGTTTCTTTGTCTTGTCTGAGTCCTTGGTCTGTCCATTTGCTATCCGTTATCACTATTTGCATACAGCTGCTTCACACATTGCCACCACATTTTGCCTCTATCATCACAGTCCCATTCCACTACAGTCTCTCCCTCAGGCCTGGTTTGTAGTGCTTGGTGAAGGATAAAATACTGTTTGATCTTGTGGGCGGGGTAATAGATACCAGCTAGTTGGCTGGTGACTAGACAGCTGCATTGTGTCTAGCTAGAGCGACAGTCACCTGGTGTCATTCTGTCAATGTTGTACAATTCAGGACATGAACAATCAAAAGAACCGGTTTTCCAGCATGAAATCGTTTGTGTGTCATCTTCCAGGTGGCAATATCACAGTAGTTCATAGGTCCACATGTACAATGTTAACACCACAATGTCGACCGTTATAATGTCAGCTTTTTTGAAATGTCAATAGCATACCTACCAACATCTTTAGATGGCAGTCTGCACCCGGATGAAAAAGGGGTGTGACTTATGGAAAATGGGGTGTGGCTTCACAGGAGTACAGTGATCGCAAACCACGCCCCAGTATTTGTGACGGTGGGGGGCATGCCCAGCACTATATAAGCTGCTGGCATGCCTATCCCTCTGTCTCGCGAATAGATGCTGCTAAGCAGGGCAGCGAGTGACAGGAGCATCCCAACTGCTCCCACCCCCCACAACCCCCCCTCCCATAGGACACTGTGACCCGTGGGTGGAACAGTGGGATAATCCCATAAGAAACGTGACTATTCCGCGAAAATTGGGACAGTTGGGAGGTATGCAATAGACAACATGTCAACTTTCTCAGAATAAGTGTAGACATTGTCAGAATGTTGGAATTCGGGTTAGGCTGTTTGACTTGATAATTTGGCATAGGCACTATGGGGAGGATAGGGTTTAGGCTATGGGGAGCGCACAATATGTTGACATGGTAATATATCGACATTTCAGCATTGTTTACATGATGAATATTGACATAGCCAATGTTGACATTATCACGTCAACATTCTTATGTCAACATATCACATTGCGACCAAAAGGTAAACTGCATGGAAATGTACCAACAATTGAATAACTAAGAGAAACCTAAAATTACATTTCACATTTTTATTTTTCCTCTTTGCAAAACATGTGAACTAAGCTTACTGGAAAGCTGCACATTCTGGATAAAGGCATACAATGTTACATATATTCTTGTATAAATAACACTTCCAGCGCACTTTTTAGTGGAATCCTATAAACCATATGTGGTATGTGGCTTGGCTCTTTTGGAAATTGAGTTTTCCACAATCTAATCTTGGAGATAGGTTACAGTATATAAAATCCTTAAATATCAAAGCAAATGGGGGAAGGAATTAAAAAGTACATATAAACATGGTCAAGATGTTTCTCTTTGCTGTTTGATGTGTTCTGCAGCAGTTGCTCCAATATTATGAATTCAAATATTATCTTATTTTTGGTACATGAAAGTTTGTCTCCTGTAATGTTTCTGAGATTTGCAAGTACTTGTAGTCACTAATAAAAAATCTTTTTCAATAGTTTACTTTATTTCAGAACTGAAGTAGCGCTGCGGTTCTAACATGCTGAATTGGAGGCGAAAACAGATTTCTTAGACAGGTTCTTTAAATGTAAGGGTAGATGCCAAAGCATGGATCATTGAGCCTCTTAGGTTGGATCTGATTGTCCACTATTGACAAGCATATTGAGTACAATTAAGCAATTTGCTAAAGTTAACATAAAAATTTACTAAAATTTACAATAGAGACCTGGGGGTATATTTACTAAAGTTAAATTTTCATTGTTTTTTTATAAATGAAAATTGATCTAAATCGATATTGTGTTTCCAGGTCTATATTTACTAAAGATAAATCTTCATCATTTTGTCTCAATGAAAATGGATCTAAATCAATATTGGGTTTCCAGGGCTAAAACACATTTACTAACGTTTAAAAATGAATATAAAAAAAAATTACCTGTTAGTAAATGTGTGTTTGAGCCCCTGAGCCTAACATCGATCGAGATTGATTTAATCGAAAATGAGCAAAACTATTATTATAGCACACTTAGGGGTATATGCAATTGCAGTCGAATTACAGAAATAGTCGAATTCCGGAACTTTTTCGCCCCAAAAAAAAATTCGCCTATGCAGTACAGTACTTTTTCGCAAAAAAACGGACATTCAAAATTCGACTTTTGGAAATTCGACTTTTTTCGCATTCGACTTTTCTGCAATGGTACAAATGCTGCAATTCGCCCAAAGCATATTCAATTCAAGTTTGGAAATTCGACAGCAGTGCTTTTCGACCGCAAATTCGACTATTTCAGTCCGCCTCAGTTGCCTGGCGGGATCTAAAAAAAAAATTTTAGTACATGATTTTTTTTAATATTTGAGGATTGCTAGTAGCATATCTATTTATATTTGAAAGGATTATCTACTTGGTTTGTCTTTTTTTGCTTCACAAGTATTATTTAATTGATTTTTTAAAGGAATATTTTTTTCTTCAATCTCCTGAGGGAAATTTACCCATGATTCCACAGTTTTACCCAGGATACACTTCTGCAAAGCCCCTCCTATCTCCTCACTCCCGGGTTTGAGACTACAGGGAGAGGAGCCATTAGTCAGCTCTCTTGTGGAATCGTTTTTTTAGGAAAATTCCTGCGTTTTAAAACACATTCCTATTTTTGTACTGACTACAATGATGGAGCCTTTTTCTGACCAGATTGTGATGTTCATGCTGGCTGCAAGCATGATGGAGGAAGAAAGTGCTGATGAACATCAGGATCCAGGTCAGCAAATGTCTGCATTGGGTGAGCCAGTATTGCGGGTTTCATTTCCACGTCCACGCCAGTATCGCACTAGGCGTGAACTGGAGGATCTTAGCGAGTTCGAGGTGATACAAAATTATCGCTTATCGACTCGCGACATATATTCGCTGTACGCTCTGTTGGAGGCCGACCTTGAACCTCGGGCACGGACAAATCGTGCAGTCAGCGGTTTCCAGAAACTGCTGGCGACGTTACATTTTTTGGCGTCAGGCACATTCCAGCCTACACTGTCTCAAACATGCGGTTTTTCACAGTCGACACTGTCGCGCTGTATAACCCAGGTCATTAGGGCTTTCCGCAAATTGACGATCCAGTACATCACATTTCCAGAGACGGACAGCGAATGTCGTGAGATCAAATTAGGCTTTTTCAACAAATACAAATTTCCCAATGTGCTGGGCGCGATTGACTGTACCCACGTGCAGATCAGACCGCCACGGAATTCGGAGGAATGTTTTCGGAACCGAAAACATTTCCATTCCCTGAACGTGCAGGCGGTCTGTGATGTAAACATGAGATTTTTGAACATTTTTGTGGGATTTCCTGGATCATCTCACGACTCCTTCATCCTAAGCCAGTCATCGCTGTTTGACAAGTTCGAAACAGGAAGCATGCCTGGTGGCTGGCTGTTAGGTATGTATTTCTTAATTTTTTTATTTTTTTATTGTTTTATTATTATTATTTTTTATTATTTTTTACAAGTACCTAGCATTTTTTTTATATTTTCTATAGGCGATGCGGGTTATCCAAACAAACCGTGGCTCTTGACCCCATTGTCTAATCCTGTTGGTAGAGCAGAAAAACGTTACCAAGAGACACACATTGCATCGAGGCAAATAATTGAACGTGCCTTCGGTGTACTTAAAAGCCGGTTTCGATGTTTAGACACTTCCGGCGGTGCTCTTTTGTACTCACCGGCGAAGGTTTGCGGCATGGTAAATGCATGTTGTATTTTACACAACATATGTGTCGCAAACCGTTTGCCGGTGACTCTTCGTCGCAGTGCTTTCCGACGCGGGAACCGGTCTTCTGCTCTACCGGTGGGTATGGACGAAGGAGATGATTCCCGGCGGACATTGATCCAAAAATTTTTTGCAGTTGCCTGTGAGTATACTGACAACATTTGTATTATCGTGTAAACTGACATTGTAATATTTAAAAAAAAAACTCTTCATTTATGTATTTCAGAGTTTTACATCCTGTTGATGTATATCCCCAGGCCATGTTTGTACAGTTCGTTCCCCCCTGTTTTATCCTGTGGTTGGGTTACCGCAAATATTTGACCCTTTTATCCAACTCTACCATGGGCGACCTACTGGTGATGTGGACCTGACCCTCCGCCATGTAGCAGACAACCCCCCTCAGGTGAGATGTATTGACCAAAACTCCCTTGTCCAAAATCACCCCGGCATGTCCAAAGTGCAGCCCTCCGGCATTTGCAAGACTGCACATCCAAACATTCCCTGATACACCAATGCTTGTCAGGGAATGTTTGGATGTGTAGTGACGCAAGTGTCGGAGGGTTGCATTTGGGCCGCTGTAACCCGCTTGTGTTGTGTGGACTGTATGTACCTCTTCTTTCCAGTCCCAGGGTGACACTATTACCCACATCTGGAAGCTCAAACTGTTCTCTTCCTGTTAGGGTCTCCTGCCCTGTGCTGCCACGTCGTCATGGCAACCGGGAGACAAGTGCTAGCAGAGTAACCTGAGCGCAGCTGATACTCCGGTTCGGGTCTTTTGCTGTGCAGTGGTTACAGGCTCTGTGCGCGGTAGGGGATCCGGTGCTGGTTTTTGTGCTCACAGTCTGTGAGGTCTGAGTGGGGCGTGGACAGCACCTGCTTTATAAGGCCTCTTCTTAGGGTAAGCAGATGCTGCTGAATCTTTGTTGGTTAGTCAGTTCCTGAAAGTTAGCCAGTACTGTGTAGCTTTGTATTTGTTTGTTGCTTACTGCAAATAGGCCTGGGGATTTGGTATTACACTCTGCCAATCCAGACCTAGCAGTAAGACTGGAGTCAGTCGTTTAGCTTGCTGGGGTTCTGTTACTACTCTGTGAACTTAGCAAGTTTGCGGCTGTATTCTAAGACTTGCCTGTCTAATCCTGTCTCACTGTGCTAGGTGTCAGGGGTCAGTTTAGTGGCAGTAAGCTGAACCTGTGCACTGCAAGTGAGAATTAGGATTGTGGAGACTCTCCTTGTGTCTATCATTCCATCTCTGACCAAGGAGTTTACTGCCACACCCGTTGGTAACCCTTTAGGGTTTTGCTGTTGCCCTTAGCAACAGCATTTCAGGTTCTCTACGTATTAAAACACAACATCTTGCTTTTCTCATCTGAGCATTACTAATACAAGGGAGACACCCAGTTCCTTAGCCTCTGGGCTTCTCTGTTCACTTTGTGTGTATTTTGTTACCCTATCACCTTCTGTGTACGTTATGTCATATTCCCCAGTCTGTCTGTGAGTCCATTTGTTTTGCATAACAGTTCAAACACCAGTACATTCCTGCAGGCACTGGTGTGCATAACATATTCAGCAGCCTAATACTCCTGTTGAAATTTTGTGGGAATATGGAGCATACCCCTCAAAATACGTTGCAACAGGTGGTCGATCAGGTGCAGGTCCTGACTCGACAATTTAATGATTTGTTCATTAAAATGCACACCTCCCAGGCTGCTGGCGGAGCTCCCGCAGCAGCAGCACCTGCAGGGGTTAAGGAGCCGAAAGTAAATCTCCCGGATCGTTTTTCTGGAGATCGCTCGCAGTTCTTTTGTTTCAAGGAGAGCTGCAAGTTATACTTCCGGCTTAGGCCTCAGTCTTCTGGGTCGGAGATTCAGCGGGTGGGCATAGTGATTTCCTTGCTACAAGGAGACCCACAGATCTGGGCATATGGGTTGCAGCCTGACTGTCCGTCGCTTAAAAGTGTTGATGCTTTTTTTACGGCACTGGGCATGTTGTATGATGACCCTGACAAGACGGCCTCAGCCGAGGCTCAGATTTCGATCCTTAAGCAAGGGCGAAGGCCAGTTGAGGTTTACTGTACGGAGTTTCGGAGGTTGGCCCATGATACCCAGTGGAATGACCCAGCCCTGAGACACCAGTACCGAAGAGGTCTTTCTAACCAGATAAAGGACCAACTGGTACAATATCCCTTGCCTGATAGCTTGGATCAGCTCATGCAGTTATCCATCCGGGTGGATAGACGGCTGAGAGAGCGTAGGCTTGAAAGGGAGACTGAGATTTCCTTCCTTCCCAAGGGAACCTCAGACTCTGAGGAATTTTCCGAGGAGCCTATGCAGATTGGGGCTACCCGCCTCTCCTCGCGTGAGAAGATGCGGAGGAGACAGCAGGGGTTGTGTTTGTACTGTGGGAATAAAGGTCATGTGGTAGTATCATGCCCAGAAAAGCCGGAAAACTTCAGGGCCTGAGGGTGATGGGAAATATCCTGTCAGGCCAGAAGTCAGAATTTCCCAAGAAGACTTTTATCATTCCGGTGACCTTGAAGATCCTCGGTCAAACTGTCAAGACTGAGGCCTTTGTGGACAGTGGGGCCGACGGGGTTTTTATGGACCGCCAATTCGCCCTGAAACACTCTGTTCCCTTAGTACCCTTGGCATCGGAAATTGAGATTTGTGGGTTAAACGGGGAACCATTATCCCAAGGTAAAATTACCTCTTGCACTAGCCAGATTTCTTTGTTTATTGGAGCCACACACTCTGAAAAATTGTCCTTTTATGTGACTGTCTGTACTTTTGCCCCATTGGTGTTGGGGTTACCCTGGTTAAGGGCCCACAATCCTCAATTTGACTGGGTCTCTGGGGAGATTCTTAGTTGGGGTACTGATTGTTTCAGGAGTTGCTTGAGCCTTCCAGTCAGGCTCTCGCAGCTAAGTTTGCCAGGATTGCCAGGGTGTTATGCAGATTTTGCGGACGTGTTCTCCAAAAAAGTTGCAGAGGTACTACCTCCCCATCGCCCCTATGACTGTGCCATTGATTTGTTGCCAAATGCTAAGCTTCCCAAGAGCAGGTTGTACTCCCTGTCACGTCCTGAGACTCAGGCTATGGCAGAGTACATTCAGGAGAACTTGGCTAAGGGATTTATCAGACCTTCACAGTCTCCAGTTGGGTCGGGGTTCTTCTTCGTGGGTAAAAAGGACGGTTCGTTGCGACCCTGCATCGACTTCAGGGAATTGAACCGTATCACGATTAAAAACTCATACCCACTGCCTCTCATTTCGGTCTTGTTTGACCAGCTTCGTACTGCCACCATTTTTTCTAAGATTGACCTACGCGGTGCGTACAATCTAATCCGAATAAGAGAGGGGGATGAATGGAAGACTGCCTTTAATACCCACTCAGGGCATTATGAATATTTGGTGATGCCTTTTGGGCTCTGTAATGCCCCGGCAGTCTTCCAGGATTTCATGAATGATGTGCTCAGGGAATATTTGGATAGATTCTTAGTTGTATACTTAGATGACATCCTAATCTTCTCCCATTCCCTGGAGGAACATCGGAAGCATGTACGCTTAGTCCTCCAGAAACTCAGAGACCACCGGCTTGGGGCGAAGCTGGAGAAGTGCGAATTTGAAGTTCAGCAAATCGCATTTCTAGGATATATTATCTCCCCAGAAGGTTTCCAAATGGAGGGTTCCAAGGTACAGGCAGTCCTGGATTGGGTGCAGCCCACTAGTTTGAAGGCGCTTCAGCGTTTCCTGGGCTTTGCGAATTTTTATAGACGATTTATCGCTGGATTTTCGTCTATAGTGGCGCCCTTGGTGGCACTCACTAAGAAAGGGGCGGATGTTGCTCACTGGTCTTGTGAGGCTAAAGCGGCTTTTGCCCGTCTCAAAAGGGCATTTGTTTCGGCCAAGGTGCTGCGACACCCAGATCCAGAGCGTCCTTTTGTGGTGGAGGTGGATGCCTCTGAGATGGGTATTGGGGCAGTGCTTTCTCAGATGGGAGTGTCTGATAATCGCCTTCATCCCTGTGCTTACTTTTCCCGTAAATTTTCGCCTGCCGAGATGAATTATGACGTGGGTAACCGGGAATTGTTGGCTATTAAGGATGCACTCGAGGAGTGGAGACACTGGCTTGAGGGGGCTAAGTTTGTGGTCTCAATTCTCACTGACCATAAGAATCTGGCATATTTAGAGTCAGCGAAGCGTCTCAATGCCAGGCAGGCACGATGGGCTTTGTTTTTTGCTCGCTTTAATTTTTTGATAACATATCGCCCTGGGTCAAAAAACATCAAGGCTGATGCGCTCTCGCGGAGTTTTGCTCCAATCCAGGAGACCACCGAGGAGCCGTTGCCCATTGTTTCCCCATCATGTATTAAAGTGGGCATTACCCAGGACCTCTTATCATTAGTCCTTAGAGCACAGGAGCAGGCTCCTCCAGACCTTCCGGTAGGTCTTTTGTTTGTGCCTCCTAGGTTAAGACAGCGAGTATTCCTGGAATTCCATGCCAAGAAGTCGGCAGGTCACCCGGGTATTGCCAGAACTCGGGAGTTGCTATCTAGGGCGGTGTGGTGGCCCTCGGTGGCTAAGGATGTGGATCAGTGGGTTCGGGCATGTGACATCTGTGCCCGAAATAAGACTCCTAGAGGGGTTCCTGTTGGCCCATTACATCCACTCTCTATCCCATCTAAGCCATGGACCCACATTTCAATGGATTTTGTGGTGGACTTGCCCAAATCCTCGGGGATGACAGCCATCTGGGTTGTCGTTGACAGGTTTTCGAAGATGGCGCACTTCGTTCCACTGGTTGGGCTGCCATCGGCCAGACGCCTGTCTGAATTATTTATGCTGCATGTTGTGCGTCTCCACGGGTTGCCACTTGATGTGGTCTCTGACCGCGGATCCCAGTTTGTGGCCAAATTCTGGAGGGCATTTTGTTCCGATCTCCAGATTTCTGTCAGCTTGTCGTCAGGCTACCATCCGCAGTCTAATGGGCAGACTGAAAGGGTGAACCAGTCCTTGGAGCAGTTCCTCAGGTGTTATGTCTCCAAGTGTCAGACTGACTGGGTTGCTCATCTGTCCATGGCGGAGTTTGCCTATAACAACGCGGCTCACTCTGCTACAGGGATCTCTCCCTTCCTTTGTGTGTATGGGCATCATCCTAAGGCCAATTCTTTTGACCCCCTGGACTCCACGCCTGGTGGTTCCTCTGTGGTTTCGGTCCATAGAGGTATTTGGCGGAAAGTGAAGAAAGCCCTTGTGTCTGTGTCATTAGTGACCAAAAGGGTTTTTGATAAGCGGAAAAGACCCTGCAGCTTCAAATTAGGAGACTTCGTCTGGTTGTCTACCAAGAATTTGAAGTTGAGACAGCCATCTCATAAGTTAGGCCCCCGGTTCATCGGCCCTTATAAGATCACCAGGGTTATCAATCCGGTGGCATTTCAGTTAGATCTGCCCCGTTCTTTGGGTATCAATAAAACATTTCATTGTTCCCTTTTAAAACGGGCGATTAGTAATCCTTCTTCCAGTGGAAGACCTTCCCCTCTTCTGATACGTGGCCAGAGGGAGTTTGTTGTTGAAAGGATTCTTGACTCCAAGGTGGTTTGGGGTCGGCTGTCATTTTTGGTGCACTGGAAGGGGTATGGCCCGGAGGAGCGGTCGTGGGTGCGCAGTTGTGATCTTCATGCCCCCAGACTGATACGCTCTTTCTTCTCGCAGTTCCCCGATAAACCCGGTGGTAGGGGTTCTTTGACCCCTCGTCAGAGGGGGGGTACTGTTAGGGTCTCCTGCCCTGTGCTGCCACGTCGTCATGGCAACCGGGAGACAAGTGCTAGCAGAGTAACCTGAGCGCAGCTGATACTCCGGTTCGGGTCTTTTGCTGTGCAGTGGTTACAGGCTCTGTGCACGGTAGGGGATCCGGTGCTGGTTTTTGTGCTCACAGTCTGTGAGGTCTGAGTGGGGCGTGGACAGCACCTGCTTTATAAGGCCTCTTCTCAGGGTAAGCAGATGCTGCTGAATCTTTGTTGGTTAGTCAGTTCCTGAAAGTTAGCCAGTACTGTGTAGCTTTGTATTTGTTTGTTGCTTACTGCAAATAGGCCTGGGGATTTGGTATTACACTCTGCCAATCCAGACCTAGCAGTAAGACTGGAGTCAGTCGTTTAGCTTGCTGGGGTTCTGTTACTACTCTGTGAACTTAGCAAGTTTGCGTCTGTATTCTAAGACTTGCCTGTCTAATCCTGTCTCACTGTGCTAGGTGTCAGGGGTCAGTTTAGTGGCAGTAAGCTGAACCTCTGCACTGCAAGTGAGAATTAGGATTGTGGAGACTCTCCTTGTGTCTATCATTCCATCTCTGACCAAGGAGTTTACTGCCACACCCGTTGGTAACCCTTTAGGGTTTTGCTGTTGCCCTTAGCAACAGCATTTCGGGTTCTCTACGTATTAAAACACAACATCTTGCTTTTCTCATCTGAGCATTACTAATACAAGGGAGACACCCAGTTCCTTAGCCTCTGGGCTTCTCTGTTCACTTTGTGTGTATTTTGTTACCCTATCACCTTCTGTGTACGTTATGTCATATTCCCCAGTCTG
Organism: Pseudophryne corroboree; assembly: GCF_028390025.1. Taxonomy (NCBI): domain Eukaryota; kingdom Metazoa; phylum Chordata; class Amphibia; order Anura; family Myobatrachidae; genus Pseudophryne; species Pseudophryne corroboree. The sequence goes on from NC_086444.1 coordinate 1,122,396,795, forward strand.
TCTGTGAGTCCAATTGTTTTGCATAACAGTTCAAACACCAGTACATTCCTGCAGGCACTGGTGTGCATAACACTTCCACAGGTCCTGCGGTGTATCTTCCCAAGTGGCGTGGATGTGAAGAGACACGACATTTCACCTGATGTTCCATGGGCGACCTACTGGTGATGTGGACCTGACCCTCCGCCATGTAGCAGACAACCCCCCCTCAGGTGAGATGTATTGACCAAAATTCCCTTGTCCAAAATCACCCCGGCATGTCCAAAGTGCAGCCCTCCGGCATTTGCAAGACTGCACATCCAAACATTCCCTGATACACCAATGCTTGTCAGGGAATGTTTGGATGTGTAGTGACGCAAGTGCCGGAGGGTTGCATTTGGGCCGCTGTAACCCGCTTGTGTTGTGTGGACTGTATGTACCTCTTCTTTCCAGTCCCAGGGTGACACTATTACCCACATCTGGAAGCTCAAACTGTTCTCTTCCACAGGTCCTGCGGTGTATCTTCCCAAGTGGCGTGGATGTGAAGAGACACGACATTTCACCTGATGTTCCATGGGCGACCTACTTACGTACAATCCAACTGCATTTCAAATTTTAATAAAAACCACAGGAAACTTCTATTTTTAAGTTTATTGAAGAAAAAAAAAAGGAATTTATTTTTAAAATAAAGTTTGAAAGTTAATTAAAACAAAAAATTAGTTTGTTCTTCTTTACATTCTTTTCTTGTGTATATAGATATCTGTGGGGAAAAGAAAAAAAAAGTATATTAAAGTAAAGACACACTAAATTCATGTTCATTTCTTTTCCATGAAAAATTGTGGAACAACACAGCCCAGCATGACCCATTGCTGGACTGTGTGGTTCCACAAAGGCATGTGGTTCAAAGTGAAATAGTGGTGTCAGTGGTCAGCACTTTGACACGCTAACATTTGTGGAACAACACAGCCCAGCATGACCCATTGCTGGACTGTGTGGTTCCACAAAGGCATGCGGTTCAAAGTGAAATAGTGGTGTCAGTGGTCAGCACTTTGACACGCTAACATTTGTGGAACAACACAGCCCAGCATGACCCATTGCTGGACTGTGTGGTTCCACAAAGGCATGCGGTTCAAAGTGAAATAGTGGTGTCAGTGGTCAGCACTTTGACACGCTAACATTTGTGGAACAACACAGCCCAGCATGACCCATCGCTGGACTGTGTGGTTCCACAAAGGCATGCGGTTCAAAGTGAAATAGTGGTGTCAGTGGTCAGCACTTTGACACGCTAACATTTGTGGAACAACACAGCCCAGCATGACCCCTTGCTGGACTGTGTGGTTCCACAAAGGCATGCGGTTCAAAGTGAAATAGTGGTGTCAGTGGTCAGCACTTTGACACGCTAACATTTGTGGAACAACACAGCCCAGCATGACCCATTGCTGGACTGTGTGGTTCCACAAAGGCATGCGGTCCAAAGTTTCTTGAATAGATACATTGAAACATGGTTCTACTCACCTTGGTACGCACAACACGAACTTATGCCGTCCACTTCATTTTTCCCACCAATCCTATGAATAAGTCAAAAACACAGACTAGTGAATAGTAAATTCACACAATGAAAGCCTACTGTACACCATTACAAAAAGGATTTTTTGGGTAAAAGAGTGGTATCAGAATAGCTCTTTGGCCCATCATACATGTAGCCACAAGGAGCTTTCATCCGTTACCACACGCGCCCGCATACATGCCCGCGCATGTATGCCTACACAAAGCTCCTTGGTAGTACCCGGTCACGGGTGGGGAAGCCCAACACAGAAAACAATAGTAAAAAAAAAAAAAAAAACTAATGGGAGGGGAAGAAAGGGATACATGAAAAACATATATAAGTAAATAAAACAATACGACCGGGTTTATGGTGGAAGTCTGTCCGGATTATCTTCTTCCCCCTGATAGGGCGTCGATGTCCTGGGAGGCTGGGTAGTACGTTGACTGGGCCTCTGTGCCCATGCGGCTGTAGATTGTGCGGCCGGTGGTGGAGGCATCTGGGGGGTGGGGTACATCCCTGTATATCCCTGGTACATCTGTGACTGTCTGTACTGGGATGGTACTTGAGGAAGGGTACGAGGCGTCCTTGTGGCTTGCGACGGCGGATATGGTGGATCACCAGCGTGTTGATGAGCTGGTCCTGGGAGCTTATCATAGATCATCTGCAGTGTGGTTGCGATGACCTGTTGGCTGGATGAGGATTGTCGATGGCTCTCCGACATGTTAGTATTGCTTTCTGCCAGACATGAGGTGTTGTCCACGAGCCGGGTCATGGATTCGGCCAGAATGTGAAGGACGTCCATAGTCTCCCTATGATCTTCCATTCTGATCTGTAGCAATGTGGCCGTGCTGTCGGAAAGAGTCTTCTGCAGTTCAAGCAGACTGTTTGACATCTTCTCCATTGTCCTCTCAATGTTGTCCAGTCTGCTTCCCACGACATTTGTGTACGTATCCTGGCGGGTCCCAATCTCCAATGCCAGGGTGTGAACCCTCTGAACAGTTGAGGGATTCTGCCCTTCCTGGATGTCTGCCACCACTTGGATTTGGGCAGCTGAAAAGAAAATTAGAAAATATTATACACATTCATCATACATTTGTTTGAAGGCTCACAATTCAATTTACTCACACAGGGATGTAGCAACTGCAGCCTCCTGCACTTCCACCTCGTCATCCTCTGACGAATCCTGTAGGAGGAGATCCGGCCTGAAGTAGGAACCAATCCCCGAAGCTAGTCCGCTGCTGGTCCGTGGCACCACTGTTTGCAAAATAATATTTTTTGGAAAGTTAATAAACTTTACACAACTGCTGAACCCCCCCCCCCCCACACACACACACACAAAATAAATACAAACCTCCATCCTGTGATGCCGCTGCTCCAGGAGCTTCACTTGTCCTCGTTTCGGAAGACTTTTCAAGGGTCTGGCTGGATACGTCTGCACGGCTGTCCTCAAACCCAAGAAAAGTCTCGTCTGTTAACCCTGTAGACTCAAACAGATCGGGTGATGGGTCCACAAGGGTTGTGTCTTGAGGCTCTTCAGTCACAGTCCCAGAGCTCCTGGAGAGACGACGATCTGGTGATGGCCTGCGCGCAGGAGCTGTAGTTTGGCGCCCATCTTGTGGTGTGGTCGCCGACGGTGTCTGGCGCACAGGTGATAGTCTGCGCGCTGACGTCGTCTGGTGCACAGGTGACCAACTGCGCGATGACGAACTGTGGCGCACAGGTGACTATCTGTGCGCTCCTGATGCTTGCGGCGCAGGTGATGGTCCGCGCGCTGCTGCCGATGCCTGCTGCACAGGTGATGGTCCGTGCGCTGGCGATGTCCTGCGCGCAGGTGATGTCCTCTGGGCAGGCCTGTCTGAAAAAAAAAAAAAAAAACTCACATTAGCACATACAAAAATTTTAAAGGGAAGTACAGCTCATGTGAATGTATTCTTACCATCAGGCCTCCTTTTGGACGGCTTGTCTCCCGCCTTCTTCCGTCTTCTGGGCGGTTCTTCCTCCTGGGGAAAGCCAGCAGGACGGCTGGAGTCCACACCTCCGCGAACTCCTTCGACCATGGCAGGGTTCATGCGCCTTTTAATAACATTCTCCCAGGGTAGCCACTTCAGATTGAGAGCCGGGCCACCTCCCGTAGCTGTCTCATGTCGGCGCTGAATCCCCATCTTTTTCTTGGTCTGTCTGCGGCAATCACTGTACCGCTTCAAGCAATTTCTGGTGCTCCGGCGGTTTCCAGATATTGCAGTGACTTGACTCGCAATGGATTCCCAGATGCTTCGCTTTGTCCTAGCTGCTGTGGTCTGTGCCCTTGGTCCATACAAAACGTCGTAGGACCTGTCGACGCAATCCACTAGGGTACAGTTTTCCGCCTCAGTGTATCTGGGTCCACGCGGCTTCTTCTGTCCTGCGTCTTCACCAGAGGCTTCCTCCTCCGACTGCTCCTCTGGCTGGCTTCTTGCCTTTAGGGATTAAAAAAAAAAAAAAATTATTTTAATAAGATCGGTATGTACCTGTGAGTGTCAGTATCCCTGGCATTGCGCACATATACCTGTAGGTGTGCATGGCAGTGCGCAAACTAGAGTGGGTAAAGTTTGATGCTATTTGTGTCTGCAGGTGTGGTTAGTACCTTTCTACTAGGCTTTTTCTTAGACTTCTCATGGGCCCTTGACGACCGCGGCTGGTCACTACATGCCTGGTCGGTCGTATCCTCCTCCTGGGTTGGCTCCCACTCCTCGTTGCTATGCAGGGATAGATCCGAGGGGGTGGGGGAAGGGGCGGATCGGGTCTGCTTGTCCTTTGACATCTCTGTTTAAAAAAAAAAAATTATTAATATATATATATATATATATATATATATATATATTTTATATATATATATATACACACATATATATACACACACACATTACATACTTAAATGCAATCACGTCATGCTGCTGGGACCCCAGTGGCTGACACACACACACAAAATGGCTGACACACACACACAAAATGGCTGACACACACACACAAAATGGCTGACACACACACAAAATGGCTGACACACACACAAAATGGCTGACACACACACACAAAATGGCTGACACACACACACACAAAATGGCTGGAGGGAAAACACGTGTTTGCCAAACAGTCGACAGCACATGTCGGCCAGATGGCCGACCAAACTTGCTCCAAATCACCCCAAAATGGCCAGAAAGCATCCCAGCACACTCAGGAGGTACACCACAGCTAAATTAGGAGGGAAAACACATGTTTGGCAAACAGTCGACAGCACATGTCGGCCAGATGGCCGACCAAACTTGCTCCAAATCACCCCAAAATGGCCAGAAAGCATCCCAGCACACTCAGGAGGTACACCACAGCTAAATTAGGAGGGAAAACACATGTTTGGCAAACAGTCGACAGCACATGTCGGCCAGATGGCCGACCAAACTTGCTCCAAATCACCCCAAAATGGCCAGAAAGCATCCCAGCACACTCAGGAGGTACACCACAGCTAAATTAGGAGGGAAAACACATGTTTGGCAAACAGTCGACAGCACATGTCGGCCAGATGGCCGACCAAACTTGCTCCAAATCACCCCAAAATGGCCAGAAAGCATCCCAGCACACTCAGGAGGTACACCACAGCTAAATTAGGAGGGAAAACACATGTTTGGCAAACAGTCGACAGCACATGTCGGCCAGATGGCCGACCTAACTTGCTCCAAATCACCCCAAAATGGCCAGAAAGCATCCCAGCACACTCAGGAGGTACACCACAGCTAAATTAGGAGGGAAAACACATGTTTGGCAAACAGTCGACAGCACATGTCGGCCAGATGGCCGACCAAACTTGCTCCAAAATCACCCCAAAATGGCCAGAAAGCATCCCAGCACACTAAGGAGGTACACCACAGCTAAATTAGGAGGGAAAACACATGTTTGGCAAACAGTCGACAGCACATGTCGGCCAGATGGCCGACCAAACTTGCTCCAAATCACCCCAAAATGGCCAGAAAGCATCCCAGCACACTCAGGAGGTACACCACAGCTAAATTAGGAGGGAAAACACATGTTTGGCAAACAGTCGACAGCACATGTCGGCCAGATGGCTGACCAAACTTGCTCCAAATCACCCCAAAATGGCCAGAAAGCATCCCAGCACACTCAGGAGGTACACCACGGCTAAATTAGGAGGGAAAACACATGTTTGGCAAACAGTCGACAGCACATGTCGGCCAGATGGCCGACCAAACTTGCTCCAAATCACCCCAAAATGGCCAGAAAGCATCCCAGCACACTCAGGAGGTACACCAATGCTAAAATAAGACCCAAAAAGTCATTTAAAGAAGAAAAAAAAACGTGAAAAACTACCCCAAAACACAAATCTCCCCCAAAAAATGCAGCAACACAAGCAGGAGCTATACACATACCTGCACACATACACAAACACCCCATGTACACCTCATGGCAACCCCCACTACACAAACACATACATGCAACACCAGACCCACATGTGGTACTTACCTACAAATGTTGTAAAAGCTCCTAAAATGGCTCTCCTCCGGGGTAACAGGTATCCTCCTGACTGTCCTGGAATAAAGCCTGCTGGGGTGTCCAAACGATATCCACAGCAAACAACCAAATTGCTAGCTCTGCACCTCCTCACACCTCTCTGCAGGTTCACAAAATGGCTGCAGAGCACGCAGCAAACAAGCCCTAATAAAGGGCTGCTTTCGGCGGGAAGTCGAATTCGGGACGCCCACTACTCGCCGATTGGCCGTTATCCGCCTGGGGGTGGGTCGAATCCGTTTTACATTGCATATGGTGAATTCATGGTCCCGGCGGCAGGGCTGCGGCTGGCGAGTGCGGGCGAATTTTAAACGGGCGGAAAAAATGACGCGATTCGCCCGCTATTGCATATACCCCATAGAATTATCACGAGGTTCATTCGTCTAAAATTAATCTTGCCCCTTGCCTAGGAGCAGAGCAGCTATTGTAATCCTTCTTTGTCTTCTGCTCTGCCATATGTAACCAGATTTAAATTGAGTGGAGTTAGATAAACCTGCATCCAATCAACTTGGCAAAATATTTGTAACAGTACAGGATATTTCAGCAGACAAATGTGCTGACCCCAAAATTTGTGTGACTAAGTGATGATAGAGCGCCATGTGACAGGGCGGTATTCAATTCTTTTCACCCCCTTCCACACCTGTTCTGTTTCTGCTGATGGGCGTGGTATAATCATTTCAGCTTGCTACCCCTGGGGTAGCGAGGGCTCCCAACCCTTTACGCAGCTAAACCTGATTACTATGGGCATGATATGCGCGATAATGGGGATCACTTTAGAAAGAAGAATGGGCATGATATACTGTACTGTATCATTTGAATACCGCCCATAGTGTCATCAGGGAACATGAGACAAGCAGGAAGACCAAGACATGAAATAACAGCCTACAAGATGCTGTTCCAGCAAGCCTGCGCATATTTTTAAAGTGACAATCATAAATCACCACGGACTCTGGAGAGCTGCAGAAGTGTGTCTTTACTAACTGCAGTCTTGGCTGCAGAGGCACTTCCAAGATAGCAAGTGGGTGGCAGTGATGCAACTTCTGCCATCTACGTTAAAGCAACACAGCATACATCTGCATTGCCTTTTCCATTATTGTAGTTTAAATTTAGACACTAAACATAAATCGCACAGGTTTCAGCAAATTTGAACATATTAAATATACCTATATACCAGGGGTGGGGAACCTCATGCCCGCGGGCCGTATAAGGCCCTCAAAGCCACTTGATCCGGCCCTCCCAGGCTCATGCCTCCCAGGAGATGCCGAGCGCCCGCTGAGATTTTGTTACTAGCAGGCGCCCGGCTTCTTCCCCTCAGCAGCTCACTCCTGAGCTCTGGCAGTGTGCGTGTGTGCCTGTGCGGTGCTATGGGAGAGCTGACATGACGTCTCTCCCATAGTTCTGTGGAGCGGGCAGCCAGGCAGAGGGCAAGGGTCCGGAAGCAGGAGCGGGGCTGGTGAGTATTGAGTTTTTTCTTTCTTTGAATGTGTGCGTGTGTGTAAGCGGTGCTACTAGGGGGCATATCTAATGGGGGCAGGCTAATTTTTAGGTTGATAATTTTTGTATGGCCCCCGAAGGTTTTCATAAATATCCAAATGGCCCTTGGTAGAAAAAAGGTTCCCCACCCCTGCTATATACTGTATATTGTAAGGTTTGCTATACAGTATATACGCTTGGTTTTAAGCTCCACTGAAAATTAACAACTCATCTAACATAGGTGTTTTATTATCACTTTTTATATAAACTAATTTTTGTGTACTATTTGCACTATATATTTTTTCACATGATAAATAATTTGGAGGATGTGTTTAGTATATTAGATCGACAGTGACCATGTTGACGTTCATAATGTCGACATAGTAGTAATGTTGATAGTGAACATGTCAACATACTGAAATTCACCGTGTGGACACTGATGAAATCTCGACATTGGGGCTCTATTCAGGTTTGTTAGCAAACCCAAAAAAAGCACATAACTTGGCAAAACCATGTGCACTGCAGGGAGGGGTGGCAGATATAACATGTGCAGAGAGAGTTAGATTTGGGTGGGGTGTGTTCTGAAATCTAAATTGCAGTGTAAAAATAAAGCAGCCAGTATTTACCCTGCACAGAAACAATATAACCCACCCAAATCTAACTCTCTCTGCACATGTTATATCTGGCCACCCCCTTCCCCCGCAGTGCACATGGTTTTGCCCAGTTGTGTGCTTTTTTTGGTTTGCTGACTGCCCAGCGTCTTGTGCCTGACGCTCATTCTCAGCTCCCGCTCTGCTCCTCACTCAGCATGCATCCAGTACGGTAGATGCTAGAATCAAGTGGGCTAAGGGACCTTTTCCGTAAGGGGAGGAGTTACGACACAAGGGGGAGGAGCTAGGCCAGCGGGATAGTTCCTCTACTATCCACGCCACCAACTATTACCTTTAGTAATCAGGTAGCGGAGCGGAGCGACCCACCGAGCCCGAAGCGTGGCGAGCGAAGCGAGCCCGCGAGGGTACTTTTCGGGTACCCTGTTCGCCCATAGCTCCTCCCCCTGGTGACGTGTCTCCTCCCCTAGATACGTCAGAAGGTCCCTTCTCCCACTCCGAAATAGAATCAACCCATCCAGTACCCTCTGTCTCCACTCTACTCCTCCTCCTTCCCACAAGGCTCTTTTCTACCCAGGCTGCCCTGCCATATCAGCTTTTCAAAGTCAGCCCACGTGATCAGGCCTGGGTCCCCGCTTAACTCCTGCTGTGCCAGTGATCTCCTCTGCTGCTGCTGTGGTCTTGTCAGTGATCTTAAAGGGACTCACACACACACACTATTTTCTGGTGGGTATATATATACATTTGCTTTTAGTTCACTTCCTTTCAATTTCAATAAAAAGTTTTTGCTCATTTTGAGTACATTTTATTTGCTGTATGAAAAGTTTTTAGAAAATTCAAAGTCTGTAAAAAAAAAAGTATAATATTTTAGGGTAGAGCATAAAATATTACTGATACTGACATTATAATGCGAATAGTGCAAAAGTACAAAAATAGGTTTAACACATGATTGAGCCAACATAAAAGAAACTACTTTAGTAAATCATTGCGCTTCATAAACACCATCCTATTTCTTATTTATTTGCTAATAGCATACTTGCCTACCTGACCCTCTCCATGAGGGAGAAAATGCTCTGTTCCTGGACTTTCCTGGTAATGTATGATTGCCATCACCTGTGGTGAGCTAGTTAATAGATAAGAAAGGTGTTTCACCACAGGTGATGGCATTCATACATTACCAGGAAAGTCCAGGAACAGAGCATTTTCTCCCTCATGGAGAGGGTCAGGTAGGCAAGTATGGCTAATAGATTACAAGCTTGTCACCATAACATGGCAGACACTTCTTAATCATGGCATAGTTTTCAATTATTTACCATTATTGTCCTAGTTTCTTTTGTAATGTCTTCTACTAGGCAATTTGTCTGTCATGTTTCAGAAATGAAATGTTCTATTTCTGTAAGCTCTATGGGGCATATCTAATTAAATGTTTGGTATTTAATTGAGTACAGGTTTTTTATTTTTTAGAGGGGCTCAATTTTTTTGTGAGCACGACTATTTTTTCCTAAAATCTTTATTTTCAAGAAAAATTAGAGAGGCTTGCTTTAGAGCCCCCAAGACAGAGGTTCTCAAACTCGGTCCTCGGAGGCACACACAGTGCATGTTTTGCAGGTCTCCTCACAGAATCGCAAGTGAAATAATTAGCTCCACCTGTGGACCTTTTAAAATGTGTCAGTGAGTAATTACTACACCTGTGCACCTGCTGGGTTACCTGCAAAACATGCACTGTGTGTGCCCCCGAGGACCGAGTTTGAGAACCTCTGCCCTAAGACATCCACCCTAATGACTAATTAAGCAATTGGAAGTTTCCAATGAGCTGGATTAGTCCTTAATGACTCACCTTCTGCAGCACTGTCTTCCTCCTCCGGATCCCGAGAGGCTGATCTTCTGCAGCAGCGGTGTTTGTGAGTGTGTGTGAGACCCCTGTGACCCCCTGTCATATGTATGAGATACCCCCCCCCCCCCTGCCTGTGTCTGGTGGCAGAAGCAGGGAGAACTACATGTCCCAGCAGCTAACTTAGCTCTGAGCAGCGTCCTCCCTTCCCAGCATCCTTCTTCGCTGTGGTATGCTAGAGGGGCGCTAAGAGGGAGCCGTGGAGATCACTGGAGCAGCCTGATCACGCAGGTAAGTACCCCACTGCATTTTTTCCAGCCCATGGGATTTTTCCCACAAAAACCCCCTAAAATATTTTAAATTGGATAACGCGGGTATCGGGAACATGCATCTCTGTAGTAATCCAAAATTGGGACGAGGTACACAAGTTTTTTTGCGGGCAGATCCTCGTACCTAATTAGCCCCTATGTTTGGTATAATGCACTGCCCCAATGTTGAGTATGTTCTAAAATCAAGACATTTTAGAGTGTCAAACATCATAGTTATAACTACCATGTCACATATGGGTGAACTAGTATTTTAGACGGGATTTAGTCAGGATCGTGGTGGTCACCATCCCAACCGTCACAATACCGGCTGTTGAATCCCACTGGTCAAAATACAGATGAATCCCAACGGTGAGTATTAGGGTTTTATTTTAGATTAGGCACTAGAGGGAGGGTTAGGCTGTGGGAGGGGCCGGTTACGGTTAGTCTGGGACAGTTAAGTTTAGTCATTCGGGAGGGGTGGGTTCGAAAACGCACCAAAATTCACCTAGGTTTTGACTGCCTGGATTTCGCTGCTGGTATTGTGATCATTAGTATGGTGAGCGCTGGGATATCATATCCAACTCTTTCAGACCTGTCATTCACTGCCCCCTCCCCACCCCCTGTCCTACTCTTTGTCCTTGTTCTCTCTCTTTCCCCAGTCTCCTCTCTGACTCAACTTTCTCTCTCTAATCCCCCAGCCCTCACTCTATCTCTCTGTTTCTTCTCCCATCCCATCCAATAATTTTTTTCATTTAACATTGTGACATAAACCCCTCCCTGCATAATTCCACCTGCACATCCTCCAGTTCAGCCACATCTGACTGTAAAGGTGCATACACACAGTGAGATATTGACTATCTCTGATTTTGACTACTGTATCTTTACTTGCCATTTTGACTATGTGCGATGTTGACTATACCATACTTTGTACTAGACAGTCAAAATTGCCTTGCCTGCACCGTCTATTTTTTTATTGCGATACCAACCCCACGGGAGCGCGCATCGGTATAGCAAGCTGTGTACACACGGTGCAATATTGAGTAACTTTCATTACGATTTTGATTATGTAGTCCAAATTGTAAGCATACATTGCACCCTGTGTATGCACTTTAACACATCCCCCAATCCAGACAACTCCCCCACACCGATACCTCTACTTTCTGCACCTCCCAAGACCAAATACCTTTGTCATGTCAAGCCACCTCATGTTCCTAAAGCCAGGACAGTTATTGTAACTGGTATTGGGGGTAATTCTGAGTTGATCGCAGCAGCAAGTTTGTTAGCAATTGGGTAAAACCATGTGCACTGCAGGAAGGGGCAGATATAACATGTGCAGAGAGAGTTAGATTTGGGTGGGTTATTTTATTTCTGTGCAGGGTAAATACTGGCTGCTTTATTTTTACACTGCAATTTAGATTTCAGTTTGAACACACCCCACCCAAATCTAACTCTCTTTGCACACGTTATATCTGCCCCACCTGCATTGCACGTGGTTTTGCCCAACTGCTAACAAAATTGCTGCTGCGATCAACTCAGAATTAGGCCCATTGATCTGTCCCATGTGCCACGTATATTGACACTAATTCCAGTCTTTCACGTCTTGTGTCTGGAATACAGAGAAGGAGGTGACTGTGGGGCAGGCTGTAGCAATAGAGAGGGCTGGCTGGTAATCTCACCAGCACCATGGTCCTGCATTAGGATCATCAACACCACATATCCAGGATTAGGCAGAGTACGGACAGCACTATGGTGATTTCTGGACTGTCCAGATGAATTCTGGATGGGTAGCAACTCTACGGGAGCCCAGTTTGTATTGGCAGACCCTATAAATGGTATAGATGGCAGCAGTGTGTGATGGAGGTTTGTCCATACAATAGATTACTTAAGCAGGTCTTAGGTTTATTAACCAGGCAGAACAGGTTTACAGGCTGATGACACAGGGTTAGTGCCAAAGGTATATGTAACAGGTACTCAGCACAGTATATGGTATATGTATCAGATTGCGACAGAAATGTATAGGGAAGCACAGGTTATGTGTGACAGATGAGAGCCCACACCTGTATCAGTACATATAGTGGTGGCAGTGGACAGGGCCAGAATAACAATGGGGCGGATGGAGTTACAGCTCCAGGCCCCAGATAAAAATAGGCCTGTCACCATGACAGCATAATGATGATTAGCTGTCCAACTGGTCGCATGGTTGCCATAAATCATAAGAATTAAAACTATTTCTCTGACGTCCTAGTGGATGCTGGGGACTCCGTAAGGACCATGGGGAATAGACGGCTCCGCAGGAGACTGGGCACTCTAAAGAAAGATTTAGGACTATCTGGTGTGCACTGGCTCCTCCCCCTATGACCCTCCTCCAAGCCTCAGTTAGATTTCTGTGCCCGGCGGAGCTGGATGCACACTAGGGGGTCTCCTGAGCTCCTAGGAAGAAAGTGTTTGTTAGGTTTTTTATTTTCAGTGAGACCTGCTGGCAACAGGCTCACTGCATCGAGGGACTAAGGGGAGAAGAAGCGAACCTACCTAAGTGGTGGTAGCTTGGGCTTCTTAGGCTACTGGACACCATTAGCTCCAGAGGGATCGAACACAGGACCCGACCTCGTCGTCCGTTCCCGGAGCCGCGCCGCCGTCCCCCTTACAGAGCCAGAAGCAAGAAGGTGGTCCGGAAAATCGGCGGCTGAAGACCTCTGTCTTCTCCAAGGTAGCGCACAGCACTGCAGCTGTGCGCCATTGCTCCTCATGCACACCTCACACTCCGGTCACTGATGGGTGCAGGGCGCTGGGGGGGGGGGGGGGGGGGGGGCGCCCTGAGCAGCAATACTGACACCTTGGCTGGCAAACTGGCACCATATATAGCCCCAGAGGCTATATAGGTGCTTTTTAACCCCTGCCAGAATCCATAAAAATGCGGGAGAAAGTCCGCAAAAAAGGGGCGGAGCTATCTCCTTCAGCACACTGGCGCCATTTTCCCTCACAGCTCCGTTGGAGGGAAGCTCCCTGGCTCTCCCCTGCAGTCAATACACTACAGAAAGGGTTAAAAAGAGAGGGGGGGCACAATTTAGGCGCAGTATACAATATATATAGGCAGCTATAAGGGAAAACACTCTTTATATGTGATATCCCTGTGATATATAGCGCCCTGGTGTGTGCTGGCATACTCTCCCTCTGTCTCCCCAAAGGGCTTTGTGGGGTCCTGTCCTCTGTCAGAGCATTCCCTGTGTGTGTGCTGTGTGTCGGTACGGCTGTGTCGACATGTATGAGGAGGATAATGAGGTGGAGGCGGAGCGGATGCCTGTAAATGTGATGTCACCCCCTGCGGGATCGACACCGGTGTGGTTGGACTTATGGAAGGATTACGTGAAAGTGTCAACTCCTTACACAAAAGGTCGACGACACAGAACAGCCGGCTACTCAGCTTGTGCCTGTTCCAGCGTCTCAAATGTCATGGGGGGCTCTAAAAACGCCCGCTACCTCAGATGGCAGAAACAGATGTCGACACGGATACCGACTCCAGTGTCGACGACGATGAGACTAGTGTACCCTCCAAATAGGTCCACCCGTTACATGATTGAGGCAATGAAAAATGTATTACACATTTATGATTATACCCCAAGTACCACATAAAAGGGTATTATGTTTGGTGAGAGAAAACTACCAGTAGTTTTTCCTGCATCTGAGAAATTAAATGAGGTGTGTGAGGAAGCGTGGTCTTCCCCCGGTAAGAAATTGATAATTTCTAAACGGTTATTGGCAGCGTACCCTTTCCCGCCAGAGGATAGGTCACGTTGGGAAACACCCCATAGGGTAGATACAGCGCTTACACGCTTATCAGAAAAGGTGGCACTACCGTCTCCGGATACGGCCGCCCTGAAGGAACCTGCTGATAAAAAGCAGGGGGTTACCCTGAAAGATATAGTCACACACTCGGGCAATATTTTGTGACCAGCCATTGCTTCGGCATGGATGTGCAGTGCTCCCGCTGCGTGGTCAGATTCCCTGTCGGAAAATAACTATGGATAGGGACAATATGTTGCTGACAATAGAGCATATAAAAGACGTGGTCTTATACATGCGTGATGCACAGAGGGATATTTGCCGGCTGGCATCAAAAATAAGCGCTAGGTCCATTGCCGCCAGACGGGGGTTATGGACTCGGCAATGGTCAGGCGATGCCGACTCGATTCGGCACATGGAAGTTTTGCCCTATAAGGGGGTAAAACTGTTTGGGGATGGTCTTTCAGACCTCGTTTCCACAGCTACTGCTGGGAAATCGACTTTTTTGCCACAGGCTACCCCACAACAAAAGAAAGCACCGTATCATCAAGTACAGTCCTTTCGGCCCCAGAAAAGCAAGAGGGCTAAAGGCTCATCCTTTCTGCCAGGAGGCAAAGGTAGAGGAAAAAGCTGCAGCACACAGCTAGTTCCCAAGAGCAGAAGTCCTCCCTGCGTCCGGTAAGTCCACAGCATGACGCTGGGGCTGCTCAGGCGGACCCGGGTACGGTGGGGGCCCGTCTCAGAAATTTCAGCGCCCAGTGGGCTCTCTCACATGGATCCCTGGGTCCGTCAAGTAGTATCTCAGGAGTACAGGCTGGAGTTCGAGACGTTCTTCCCCCCGCCGTTTCCTAAAATCTGCCTTACCGGCACCTCCCTCTGCCAGGGAGGCGGTGTTGGTGGCTATTCAACACTATAATCACAACAAGTGATTGTCAAGGTGCCCCTCCTTCAGCAAGGAAGGGGTTACTATTCCACAATGGTTGTGGTACCGAAACAGAACGGTTCGGTGAGACCCATCTTAAAATTAAAATACTTGAACTTTTATATCAGAAGATTCAAGTTCAAGATGGAATCGCTCAGGGCGGTTATTACGAGCCTGGACGAGGGGGATTACAGGGTCTCCCTGGACATCAAGGATGCGTACCTGCATGTCCCCATTTACCCTCCTCACCAGGAGTACCTCAGATGTGTGGTACAGGACTGTCACTATCAGTTCCAGACGCGGCCGTTGGAGTTGTCCACGGCACCGAAGGTCTTTACCAGGGTAATGGCCGAAATGATGATGATACTCCTTCGCAAGAAGGAAGTTTTTATTATCCCGTACTTGGACGATCTCCTGATAAAGGCGAGGTCCAAAGAACAGTTGGTAGTGGGGGTAGCACTCTCTCGGGAAGTGCTACAACAGCACGACTGGATTCTCAATATTCCAAAGTCACAGCTGGTCCCGACGACACGTCTTCTGTTCCTGGGAATGATTCTGGACACAGACCAGAAAAGAGTGTTTCTTCCAGTGGAAGCACACGAGTCCTGGAAAAAAAATGGTAGCTTCGTACGAAGCATAATTCCATTCGGAAGGTTCCACGCAAGGACGTTCCAGTGGGACCTGTGGGACAAATGGTCCGGGTCCCATCTACAGATACAACAGCGGATAACCCTGTCGGCAAGAAACAGGGTGTCGCTGCTGTGGTGGCTGCAGAGGGCTCATCTACTAGAGGGCCGCAGATTCGTAATACAGGACTGGGTCCTGGTGACCACGGAGGCCAGCCTTCGGGGCTGGGGTGCAGTCACACAGGGAAGAAATTTCCAAGGAGATTTCGCTTCACATAAATATTCTGGAGCTAAGGGCCATTTACAATGCCCTAAGCCAAGCAAGGCCCCTGCTTCAGAACCAGCCGGTACTGATCCAATCAGACAACATCACGGTGGTCGCCCATGTAAACAGACAGGGCGGCACAAGAAGCAGGATGGCGATGGCAGAAGCCACAAGGATTCTCCGATGGGCGACCTACACCCGGGAGAATGGGGACTTCTTCCAGAAGTTTTCCAAATGCGGGTAAACCGTTGGGGATGACCACGGGTGGACATGATGGCGTCCCGCCTCAACAAAAAGTTGAAAAGATATTGCGCCAGGTCAAGGGAACCTCAGGCGATCGCTGTGGACGCTCTAGTGACACCGTGGGTGTACCAGTCGGTTTATGTGTTTCCTCCTCTACCTCTCATACCCTAGGTACTGAGAATAATAAGAATACGAGGAGTGAAAACCATACTCGTGGTTCCGGATTGGCCAAGAAGAGCTTGGTACCCGGAACTTCAAGAGATGCTGGCAGAGGACCCTTGGCCTCTGCCGCTCAGACAAGACCTGCTGCAGCAGGGACCATGTCTGTTCCAAGACTTACCGCGGCTGCGTTTGACGGCATGGCGGTTGAACACCGGATCCTAAAGGAAAAGGGTATTCCGGAGGAAGTCATCCCTACCCTGATCAAAGCCAAGAAGGATGTCACCGCAAGACATTATTACCGCATTTGGCGGAAATATGTTGCTTGGTGTGAGGCCATGAAGGCCCCGAAGGAGGAATTTCAACTGGGTCGATTCCTACACTTCCTGCAAGCAGGGGTGACGTTCGGCCTCAAATTGGGGTCTATCAAGGTCCAGATTTCGGCTCTGTCGATTTTCTTCCAGAAAGAACTGGCTTCACTGCCTGAAGTTCAGACTTTTGTCAAAGGAGTTCTGCATATTCAGCCTCCTTTTGTGCCCCCAGTGGCACCTTGGGATCTCAATGTGGTTTTGGCATTCCTGAAATCACATTGGTTCGAACCACTTAAGACTGTGGAATTAAAATATCTCACGTGGAAAGTGGTCATACTGTTGGCCCTGGCTTCGGCCAGGCGGGTTCCAGAATTGGCGGCTTTGTCTTGAAAAAGCCCTTATCTGATTTTCCAGATGGATAGGGCAGAATTGAGGACTCGTCCTCAGTTTCTCCCGAAGGTGGTCTCAGCTTTTCACTTGAACCAACCTATTGTGGTGCCTGCGGCTACTAGGGACTTGGAGGATTCCAAGTTGCTGGACGTAGTCAGGGCCCCGAAAATTTATGTTTCCAGGACGGCTGGAGTCAGAAAAACTGACTCGCTGTTTATCCTGTATGCACCCAACAAGCTGGGTGCTCCTGCTTCTAAGCAGTCTATTGCGCGCTGGATTTGTAGCACTATTCAGCTGGCGCATTCTGCGGTAGGATTACCGCAGCCTAAATCAATAAAAGCCCATTCCACAAGGAAGGTGGGCTCATCTTGGGCGGCTGCCCGAGGGGTCTCGGCTTTACAACTTTGCCGAGCAGCTACTTGGTCAGGGGCAAACACGTTTGCTAAATTCTACAAAATTGATTCCCTGGCTGAGGAGGACCTGGAGTTCTCTCATTCAGTGCTGCAGAGTCATCCGCACTCTCCCGCCTATTTGGGAGCTTTGGTATAATCCCCATGGTCCTTACGGAGTCCCCAGCATCCACTAGGACGTCAGAGAAAATAAGATTTTACTCACCGGTAAATCTATTTCTCGTAGTCCGTAGTGGATGCTGGGCGCCCATCCCAAGTGCGGATTGTCTGCAATACTTGTACATAGTTATTGTTACAAAAATCGGGTTTTGTTGTGAGCCATCTCTTCAGAGGCTCCAATTGTTATCATACTGTTAACCGGGGTTCCTATCACGTGTTATATGGTGTGATTGGTGTGGCTGGTATGAGTCTTACCCGGGATTCAAAATCCTTCCTTATTGTGTCAGCTCTTCCGGGCACAGTTCCTAACTGAGGCTTGGAGGAGGGTCATAGGGGGAGGAGCCAGTGCACACCAGATAGTCCTAAATCTTTCTCTAGAGTGCCCAGTCTCCTGCGGAGCCGTCTATTCCCCATGGTCCTTACGGAGTCCCCAGCATCCACTACGGACTACGAGAAATAGATTTACCGGTGAGTAAAATCTTATTATTTCTAATTTCCTCACAAAGTGATGCTGTTATTCTATTTGTACATATTTTGGGAGACATTGGGGTTTATAGGGTGGGGAGTTTACGTGCCCATATGTCACTGGCCACACCCACACAGCATTAGCCACACCTACTCAGCTTCACACAATGATCATTTTCAGCACTGGGCCCATGTGGACCATAATCCGGCCCTGACAGTGGATGCAATACAAAAACTGTGACCAGAGTTACTGTGCGCAATTCTGCAGCTAGTGTTACTGGTACTTCTAAGTGAGGTTTTCCTCGCCCTCCACCAGATCCAAATAGTACCAAAAACAAGAAGACTAGTTCACACCAGAGCATGCAATCAAATAGTTAATGAGATACTTCTTTTCAAATGGACAATCCTGCATCTGTTTCTTTCCTCAATAACATTGTTTCACATAAAGGCGATGCATGGAAACAACAAGAGTAAAAGTACATAGTATAATGCCATTTAATAAAATCACACCAAATGAATAGAATGGCTAAAAATCAGTTAAAATCAGTAGTGCGCAAAATGAAAGCATTTGTCTGCGCAGGTATCCTAATGGTGGCTCTAATAATTACAATTAATTACAATTACCAGCTGTAGATTAGAACTGTCAACAGACAGTTCTTAAAGGCATGCATATGTGGAATATCCCAGGCTGCAGCTCCAGGCTACCTGTGTGCGCCCGCTCAATCTAGGGAGGCCGATCCCATTTTTTTAAATCCCAGTAATTGGGATTGACATATGCTCAATCCTGTGATTCCCAGGATTGAATTGTTCTTAAATTTACCTCCCACCCTGACCCCGCCCATTTCAACTTCCGAAAAACAACAACCATTCTCACTATGGAGTAAAGGGGTCCAGAGGCAGACAGCAGCACAGTTTTGCGGCGTCCTCCTTTTAAGATGATGGCTGGTGGGTGGGCTGGATGGCAGATGCGCTGAAGAGCAAATGGAGCGGGTTGGAGGGCAGGTATGGGTATGCACAGCCTGACATCAAGCCGCAAACAAAAAATAATCCGCATGCACAGTTTAATCCTGTGAATCCCGTCATTTTTGGCCTCAAATCCTGGGATATTCCACATGTGCATGCCTTTAAGATGCCAGTCCTAATCTACAGCTGGTAATTGTTACATTTTGAAAGCCACCATTAGGATAACAATTCATGTGACACTGCTAGGGGTAATATGTTTTTAAACACACTTAATGATAACTACTTAGTTCAACTAATCGAGGAACCTACCAGGTACAATGCAATCTTAGACCAAACAATGAGGAATTGGTATCAGGTATTATAGTAGAGGAGCCCATAGGAAACAGCGACCACAATATGGTCACATTCAATATAAGTTTTCATAAACAGTCCTATATAGGCTCAACTAGGACTCTAAACTTTAGCAAAGCCAACTTTGAAATGATGAGGGAAACTTTAATGGATATTGAATGGGAGGCTTGTTCCTAGGAAAAAATACTACGGCGAAATGGGATGTATTAAAATCACTGCTAGCTAAAAATACTCTCAAATGTATTCCTACGAGCAGCAAAAAAAGGAATAAAAATCATAAACCGATGTGGCTTAATAAAAAGATAAAGGAACTTATGGGCAAGAAAAGGTGAGCATTTAAAAAATACAAATCTGATGGGAATGCGGAATCATTTCAGCACTATAAGGAATGTAACAAAATGTGCAAAAAAGAAATAAGAGCGGCTAAAGTAAAAACTGAAAAACTAGTAGCAAAGGAAAGCAAAGCAAATCCCAAAAAAATATTTAAATAAATTAATAGCAAGAGATTAAAGAAGGAGAGTATAAACCCTTTAAAAGACAAGTTGGGAGTCTAAATCAAAAATTATAATGACATAGCGGACACACTAAATGAGTTTTTTTCAACAGTATTTACTAGAGGATCCAATTCAGGGACTAACACACAATCTCAATAATGAGAATATCCCACTGATAGGTACTTATTTAAGTGAGGAGGTAGTCTGTGACTGATTAAAACATTTCAAGATTAATAAGTCACCGGGTCCCGATGGAATTCACCCAAGGGTTCTAATGGAGCTTCACTCTGAACTTGCAAAACCGCTATTTTTGAGCTTTAAGGATTCAGTTATATCAGGTATGGTTCCCAAAGACTGGCGTATAGCGGAAGTAGTGCCTATATTCAAAGAGGGAAGTAAAGCTGAACCGGGTAATTATAGACCAGTTAGTCTTACATCTATAGTGGGGAAAGTACTGGGAGGTATTCTAAGGGATAGTATTCAGAAGTTCCTTGAAGCCAATAAGGTCATTAAAAGAAATCAACATGGATTTGAGAAGGACAGATCCTGTCAAACCAACTTACTTGGCTTTTATGAAACACTAAGTGCAAACCTCGATCAGGGTAAAGAGGTGGATGTAATCTTTTTAGACTTTGCCAAAGCTTTCGACACAGTACCACACATGCAACTTATCTACAAGCTACAAGAAATAGGGCTAGGAAGCACAATATGCACTTGGGTCAAAAATTGGTTAGATAATAGGGAGCAGAGTGTTGTGGTCAATGGATCTTTTTCAAATTGGACTGAAGTGTTAAGTGGTGTGCCTCAAGGCTCGGTATTAGGACCGCTATTGTTCAACATTTTCATTAACGACCTAACACAAGGTCTAGAGAGCATGGTGTCAAATTTTGCAGATGTTACCAAATTGTGTAAGGCTATAAATACAGAGGAGGATGCTGAGTCTCTTCAGAACGACTTAGTTAAATTAGAAGCATGGGCAGCCAAATGGAGAATGTGCTTCAATACAGACAAGTGTAAGGTAATGCACTGTGGTAGCAAGAACAAAAATAACACCTACATACTGAATGGGGTAAAATTAGGGGATACTGTACTGGAAAAGGACTTAGGTGTTCTCATAGATAGCAAACAGTACCCAAAGTAGGATTGCAGCAAAGAAGGCTAATAAGATATTAGCATGCATAAAACGGGGAATTGATGCAAGGGATGAGGGTGTTATACTCCCGTTATATAAATCACTAGTGAGGTCACACCTGGAATACTGTGTACAATTCTGGGCACCATACTACAAAAAGGATATCCTGGAGCTAGAAAAGGTTCAGAGGCGGGCGACCAAAGTAATTAAGGGCATGGAGACGCTGGAATACGAGGAAAAGCTTGCAAGACTAGCGATGTTTACACTGGAAAAGAGGAGACTAAGAGGGGACATGATCGACATCTACAAATATATAAGGGGACAATACACAGAGCTTGCGCGGGACCTGTTTTTGGTCAAATCAACACAGAGGACTCGTGGACACTCGCTCAGGTTAAAGATTCCGCACAATACGGCGTAAAGGTTTTTTCACAGTAAGGACAATACGTGTTTGGAATTCCCTGCCTGAGGGAGTTGTAATGGCGGACTCAGTCAACACCTTTAAGAATGGGTTAGATAAATTCCTAATGGATAAGGATATCCAGGGTTATTGTGCATAGTCACGCACTATAGTTACTATAAAAAGAGGGATAAAATGCAACGGCTGACATCAGCATCAGTCAAAATTTTAGACCAAATAATCCTGCATAGTAGACTACATATAGGTTGAACTCGATGGACAATTGTCTTTTTTCAACCTTAGATACTATGTTACAGACGAATGCTTTCATTTTGTGCAGCACTGATTTTAATTCTGGTGTGATTTTATTAAATGGTATTATGCTATGTACTTTTTTTTCTTCTCTTTTCCATGCATCGCCTTTATGTGAAACAATGTTATTGAGGAAAGAAACAAAGATGCAGGATTATGCATTTGAAAAGAAGTATCTTATCAACTATTTTATTGCATGTGCTGGTGTGAACTAGTCTTCTTGTTTTTGAGTATACATGCTGGTTGTGTACAAGCAGGGGTATAAAAGTGTTGGTAACGTGGAACTATCAAATAGGTCACAGGCCTATGTAAGGCCATCTCACTGTGAGTATACTGGAGACTCTCGGGCTCATCCTTCTAGCATGGAAGACGAAGATGAAAACGTGCTGACACATTGCGCAGTAGTGAAAGGTCAGAGGTCATGCGTCCGGCATTTTGGGGATCCTAGTGGATGGAGAGTCAGCGCATGGTGCTCTCGTCTAACAGTTCTGGACCTTCCATGTTTTCTTCCAGTGGGAGGTGGTTGGACTGGGTGTCCAGTAAGAGCTATAAGGGGAGTGAGGGGGCATAGCCCCAAGTCTGTCTACACCAGGCATGTCAAACTTGTGGCCCTCCAGCTGTTGTAAAAAGTACAAGTCCCAGTATGCTTTGCCAGCATACCTTCCACTGATTAGCTGGTAAAGCATGCTGGGACTTGTAGTTTCACAACAGCTGGATGACCATGAGTTTGACATGCCTGGTCTACCCTGTGCATCTGTAGAGACAGAATTTCCGGTCATTGTATAATAGATGTAATCTAAGTAAAATATTTCTATAGATTGTAAGCTTGCGAGCAGGGCCTTCCTACCTCTATGACTGTTATCACCCAGTTTGTTATTGTTATTTCAAATTGTAAAGCGCAACGGAATTTGCTGCGCTATATAAGAAACTGTTAATAAATAATAATAAATAAATTACACAGACAAGTTATTTATCTTTACACCAGTTTAGAACTGGCTTTGGTGACTTTAGCTTTCCAGTATTTATTGATTAATCTTGCTGTTGTAAGCACAATTATATAATGAAATAAAATGTTTAAACAAATGAAAACACATAAGCACAAGGGTAGTAATTGTTTTAAAATATTTTCCTATTCCACTTCATTTCCCATTATTTCTCCTCACGTTATTATTTTAGTATGTATATATCCTTAACAAGTGAGAAAAGAATGGTCTGATAGACTAGGCATAATTTCCATGGGCAAATCTCAGCAACAAAAGCAAACTGTAAAAAAAAAATCTATTAAAATGCATATATATAAATATATATAGCCCCAGGTGCTGAAAATCATATTATGTTCTTTCCATCATATTTCTGTGGACCCTTGAGAGTATTTTACAATAGACATTGGAGGATTGATAAATGGCTGCATCAGGGTTATAACACAGACAGTCCCCCACCTTTCCGAATGGTAACATTTTATTATTAGGTACAACACATATAAATCATATAGACGGCAGCATAGTAAGGATTATTCTATTATATGAGACACAACAAATACTTCCTAATTGAACTAATTCATAAATATTATCTCCTATTTTGCTAGCTAGCTTTCAGTGGCTTCTCATTGGGCTTTCTTGATATGTTTAAATAAAATTAAAAAAAATATTACAGTTCATTACAAATGCTGCTTTTATGGGAAGTACAGACCACCTGCTTATTAATGGAATATAAATTCTTAACACTCCTATAAATTTCATGGGTCAGTAGTACAGGTGTTTTTAATCATTCCCTTTACATTATAAAGTAAGAGATTGGGGGAAAATGAACATTTCCTTACAAGTCATCTGGCTATGGGCCATTTCAGTCAGTGTATATGGGAAAAAAGATCTGTGCTTTGAGAACAGCTTACAGTACCTAGTGACATATTAAAATGTAATTATTGTCACTGCTTTTCCCAGTGTCCCTCATCCACATGCATGAAAAAATAGTTACTAAGGGGGATATGTATCAAAACTTGGAGAGAGACAATGGGCCTAATTCAGACCTGATCGCTAGGCTGCGTTTTCGTATAGCAGGCGATCAGGTCTAAACTGCGCGTGCGTATGTCTAAACTGCACATGCATATGTCTAAACTGCGCATGCGTATGTACCGCAATGCGCAGTCACGTCGCACGGCTACAAAGCGGATCGCTGCTCAGCGATGGGTTGGTGCAAAGGAACCATTTGCACGGGCGTTCGCAAGTAGATTGACAGGAAGAAGGCGTTTGTGGGTGGTAACTGACCGTTTTCTGGGAGCGGTTGGAAAAATGCAGGTGTGTCCAAGCGTTTGCAGGGAGGGTTCCTGACGTCAATTCCGGTCCCGGACAGGCTGAGGTGATGGCAGCGGCTGAGTAAGTCCTGGGCTATGCAGAGACTGCACAAGATCTGTTTGTACAGCTCTGCTACACATGCGTTCGCACACTTGCACAGCTAAAATACACTCCCCTATGGGCGACGACTATGCGAACGCAGGACTGCAAAAAACCCTAGCGAGCGAACAGGTCTGAATTAGGCCCAATGTACCAACCAATCAGCTCCTAACTACCATTTTACAGGCTGTGTTTTGAAAATGACAGGAGCTGATTGGATGGTGCTTTGTCGCTCTCCAATTTATCTCTCTCCAAGCTTTGATACATCTCTCCCAACACTGTAATATTGTACCATTATTGAAAGTTAAAAAAAGTAGAATAAAAGACAAAAGTAGAGACACAATTCTTCACCATTATTATTCTTCATGAATTGCGTGTGATCAGACAGTGACACTTGATACTATATCTTGAAGTCTATCCTTAAGGTATTGCCATTCACACAGCACTACTTTGTTCTCAATAGTATTTGTTTCTGAAATATAAAACAAAGAATTTGGCGGTGTAATTAAATTGAAATGAATACTGCGGAATTATTGCAGAATCGTAACATAAGAAAGTTTATCTCACTTTAGGTAGAGCCATTGCTAACAATTTCTGCTGCTTCTACATTATTCTAAGATTGAAGGGATATTATAATCAGCCGTGTTTTGTTGAGCCCTTGCTGCTACATGAAAGATGGGATCTCCAGTGTCAGAGATAAACTTAGATTAAAAGGTAATACTTGAGAAAGGCAAACAAGCATTCTAGCATTATTAGCTCGGCCACCGGGGGCACTGTGTTCTTCCAAGTGAACAGATTTCATTGATTTCATGAATCCGTTTGTCCACAATGATTTTGATTGTGTCTTATGATGTGCCCTGTGACTTATCTGAAACCTGGCCTCTGATTAATTAAATTTTTATCTTGACCTGTAATCTGTATTCTTTGTACATAGCAGCATTGCTCGATTTGCCTAATTTTTTCCCCTATTACATATCCTGCTTAGTTAAATAAAATTAAAAATGACAGCATGTCCCCTCCCCGAATTCCCCACTATCCCCAGTGCTAGATTCTGGGAGCATGTGCGTTTGCTCTTTTTAGAAATTGCATGTGTTTTATTTTTTACATTTAATTGGCATGATCTTATTTATTATTATTTATTAGCTGTTTCTTATATAGCGCAGCAAATTCCGTTGTGTTTTACAGTTGGAAATAACAATGATATAACAAACTGGGTGATAACAAACAGTCATAGAGGTAGGAAGGCCCTGCTTGCAAACTTACAATCTATAGGATCTTAGGGATCGCTGTCCATTGCACCTGCACCATTGGAGCGCTGAAGTTGCCACTTCAGGATTCCACATTTTTCATTTATCAAGGAGAGCCCCAGTGCTTTTGGGTGGAGGGCACATAATTGTTTGCATCTATACCCACAGCAACACATTTATTGACCATTCCAGGATTGGTTTTCACTTTACTGGGAACTCCACACTCATCACATGGGTCCCATTAAAAGTATAGGCTGTTGTTGTTATTATTATTATTATTATTATATTTCTTACTTCAAAAAGCAAATACATAGTAACATAGTTAATGAGGTTGAAAAGAGGCAAAATGCCCATCGGGTTCAACCTGTATTCTTTATTAAGCTGTGCACATTATAATGCACCAGCTGAAGTAATGGTTTCGTACCAACTGTCAACTATATTTCGTACAACTCCCAGATACTTAATGTCAGTATATTAAATGCTATAGCCTTGGATACTTTTTTCAGCTAGAAAACTGTCCAATCCATTTTTTAAATGCATTTAGAGTCCACCATTATTACCTTCTCCGGCTGGATGTTCCAAATCCTTATTGCCCTTACGGTGAAGAAGCCTTTCCTACGTTTTGTACGGAATTTTCTCTCCTCTAGCCTCAGTGAGGGCCAACGTGTCCTATACAGAGTTCTATTAATAAACAAAACTTCTTGTAATGACCCTTTACATATTTGAAGATATTAATAATGTCTCCTCTTAGTCGCCTCTTTTCTAGTGTATACATATTTAACCTAGTGAGCCTTTCCTCGTACTCCAGTGTCGCTAACCCTTTAATTATTTTAGTAGCTCGCCTTTGAACTCTTTCGAGTTCCCCAATATCTTTTTTATGATATGGTGCCCAAAATTGAACACAATATTTCAGGTGTGGCCGTACCAATGTTTTGTACAGCGGAAGGATTACATCCTCGTCCCTTGTCTCAATATCCCGTTTTATGCACGCAAGCACTTTACTTGCCTTCTTTGCTACATTTTGACATTGTGTACTGTTATTAAACCTATTATCTATGAGCACCCCCAAAATCTTTTTCCACTACTGTTACCCCTATATTTTTCCCATTAAGTCTGTAGAATGCAAGTTTGTTTTTAATACCAAAATGCATAACTTTGCATTTTCCAATATTGAATTTCATTTCCCATTTAGATGCCCAGGTTTCAAGTTTAAATAAGTCATTCTGTAGAGACTCCACATCGATTTCTGAATTAATTACCTTACACAGTTTAGTATCATCTGCAGAGATTGACACTGTGCTTCCCAGGCCTATTCCTAGACCATTAATAAATACATTGAACAGTAGCGGGCCAAGTACGGACCCTTGTGGTATTCCGCTGACTACTGGTGCCCAGCTGGAGAACATCCCATTGACCACTACTCGTTGTACCCTGTTATTCAGCCAGTTACCTATCCAGGTGCAAATAGTATTTCCTATGCCAAGTTCCCTTAATTTTATGATCAGTCTCCTGTGAGGCACTGTATCGAAGGCTTTTGCAAAATCTAAATAGACCACATCCACTGCTTTTAACCTGGTCAAGATTATTGCTCACTTCCTCGTAGAAGCTAATTAAGTTAGTTTGACATGATCTGTCCCTCACAAACCCATGCTGACTCTTGCTAATAAACTTAGTATTTTGCAGATAATTCTCTATGCTATACCTCAAAATTCCTTCAAATATTTTACCCACTGTAGAGGTTAAACTAACTGGTCTATAGTTCCCAGGATGATTTTTAGATCCCTTTTTAAATAATGGCACTACCTCAGCTATACACCAATCCTTCGGTACCATACCTGATCTAACTGAACTCTAGAAAATCAAGTATAAGGGTCTTGTAAGCTGTGCCTTAAGCTCCATAGTAACCCTCGGGTGAAAACCATCTGGGCCTGGTGATTTATTAATCTTTATATTGCTTAGTCTCTCCAGGACTACTTCCTCACTTAAACAAGCATCTAGCCAAGGATCATTACCTTCACTGTCGTTATGTACTACTATCACTGTCTGATCCTCCCTGATAAATACTGATGAAAAAAGGTTGTTCAGTATATCCACTTTTATTTTGTCATCGTTTATCAAGGCTCCCAGTTCATCTTTTATTGGGCATACGTTCTCCTTTTTTAACCTTTTACTGTTTATGTATTTATAAAACTTTTTAGGATTGGCTTTACTCTCTATAAAGATTTGCTTTTCATTTACAATTTTAGCAGCTCTTATTACTTTTTTGCATCTTTTATTGCACTCTTTGTAATACTGGAATGACTCCTCCCCTCCAATAGATTTAAATGTTTTGAAAAAATGCCCCTGTTTAGCCAATTCTTTTTTTACCTCCTTATTAAGCCACATTGGTTTGTGTTTAGTACTCCTGCTTTTACTGCCCATTGTAATGAATTTGTGACTATGGTTATCAAGCAACCCTTTTAAAGCATCCCAAATTTCCGATGTGTCCTTTCCATGAAATAAAACTTCCCAGTCAATGTCGTTTAGTGCCTGTCTCAGCATATTGAAGTTGGCTTTTCTAAAGTTTAATGTTTTGGTTGACCCATTATAGCTATGTTTCTTGAAACTGATGTTGAATGTGATCATATAATGATCACTGTTTCCCAAGGTCGCCCCACCTGTAATGTTTGATATAATGTCCACATTATTGGTAATAACTAGGTCCAGAATATTATTACCTCTGGTTGGGTCCTCGACTAATTGAGACAAGTATTGATCCTTTAATGTGTTTAGGAACCTGCTGCTCCTAGCTTTTACACATGAATCGTTACTCCAATTTATATCAGGATAATTGAAATCCCCTATTACTAGGATGTTCCCCATTCCCGCAGCTTTTTCAGTTTGCTGCAACAGTTGTTCCTCCTCATGTATGCTAATATCCGGTTGTTTGTAGCACGTGCCAATGACTAGTTTTTTTGCTTCAATGCCCCCACTTGTAATCTAAACCCATGATGATTCCACGTTATCTCCAGTCCCCTTGTAAATAACATCTATTGTTTGGTTTTAGAGATGGTTTTACATAGAGACATACCCCTCCTCCCCTTTTGGTAGCCCTGTCCCTCCAAATTTGCAAACCAGTCATTAGAGTCATCCCACCATGTTTCCGTAATACCTGTCACGATCCGGGTTACTGGACGCCATTATCTACCTTTCAGGTGTCTCCTGAGGCTGGCTCAGCATTCCAGGGCCAGGTCTCAGTCGTGCTGCTGACATCCTCACTTCATATTTCCTCTCTGCCACTCCACAGACGCTGTTACAAAGAACTCATGTAGTACTGTGGCGTTCTAGCCCTCCGCGGCCTCCGCCGCCATTGCTGTGGTTTCTCACATGGTGCAACAAGCTAGATTTCCCTCCAAGTGTTAGTATGGGCGCAGCCATGTTGTTTCCAGTCACATGATACTATGTGCACCAATCCACAGCACTGCTGGACTCTGCCTGATTGTCCATCCAATCCCTGCACTGCTGCAGGTATAAAGGTACTGTTCCTGAACCAGAAAGTTGTCAGTGCTTTGGTTGTCAACCCATGGTTACCAGTCTCCATGCATGTGGTGGTTTGCTTTTCCAGGTTTACAGCTCCTGCTTCCAACTCCACTAGAGACTCGCACTAAGTTATCATCCAGCGGTGCAGCCTGACTCCACAGTGTCCTATATTGCTTCCTGCAATTGGCAGTGCTCAAACATTGGCTTCCAGTGGCTAACTTCCAGCTGTGTTCTGTTCTCAGTAATCATCGGTGCTCCGCCATCAATTCGCCATCGAACTCTAGCAACCATCGGTGCTCCGCCATCGATTACCAGCCATCAGCGCTGTCCTGTCACCGTCTGTTTAATTCCAACGATCCCTAGCATCATCTGTGCATCCAGTCTATACTCCAGCTACAGTGTATCTTCAAGCCCTGCTCATTCCATTATTCAGTCCGGTTCCATCCAGCTTCCTCAGCAACTAATTCATCTCTCCACCAATACAACCAGCTTCCAGAGAACCATCTGCAGGTCAGTTCCAGTAATTATTGCACCATTCAGCAACTGGGTGCCATTCATGGACATTCCATCTCCTACGTCTATATAGACGGGTACCTATTGATACCGATATCCAGTACCATATGCTTTCCAGTTGTATTCATTGGAACTGTGTATTGAATATCTTTATCATATCTCAAGTTGCTGTCTATGTACCACCTGAACAGTGCTTGAAATAAACTTTCCAAATTTTACTTCTGTTGTCGTAGTCACGCCTTCGGGCTGGGTTACTGCATGTCCAAAAGTCCCATACTACCGCCCAGGTTCCACTACACCTCTGCACCTGCAACTGAGGCTTCCTCTTGTCAGCTACAGCCTTCATTTGTGACAATACCTATAATATCATACTAATTTTTTGATACAAGACATTCCAATTCCCCCATTTTACCTGATAGGCTGCTTGCATTCGAAAGCATACATTTTAGCTTAAAATTTCCTTTGCCCATTTGTTTTAAAGGTAACTTACCCATATTTACAGAATCACTCTTACCAAATGTTATTCTCTAACTCCCTTACCACCCCCATCATACTTAATACAGCCTTTCTTACTACTATTCCTATTTGACCTATTAGGTCTTTCTAACCCCCCCCCCCCCCCCCCCCCCCCCCGAGGTAGGTATTTTCCCCTATGCTATGGACACCATTCTCTATATATCGTACTTTTGAGCCATAATTGTCATAAATTAATAATTTGGGAATACCATGGGCAATACCTATGTCAGTAATTCCTATGTCAATGCCCCTGCAATGTAAATAATACAATTCTCAAAAGGCAATTACTATGTAAAATAATGAAATGAATGATGCGGTAATGTCCAGGTGAATAGTACGATAAGAGAAGCACCGAAAACCAGATAGCAATTCCAAAAATACAAAAGAACATGTTAATTGTACAACTTGCATTGCATTGTTGCTGACAGTGATCAGGATGATGATGATGATGATGATGTATGTGTATATCACTCCTGGCGCAGATTTAGGGGCATGGGGTTTCTACCCCTAAGCACAATAGCAACGCCGCCCTGCCTACTTTATTTGTATTATTTTCATTGATTGGTTAAAAGCCCTCATTTGATGATTGGCAATTTAATAGAATAATAGCATTTTGTTTTATTTTTAACTATGTATACATATTTACTAAATAGGACAGGTTACAGGTACAGTACTGTATGTGCAATGTGCATGTCTTTCCAGTTTACACTCCATTCAAGATGACATTCCGAATTGATCGCTAGCTGCCGTTGTTCGCAGCGCAGCGATCAGTGAAACAAATGGCTAATCAGCGCATGCGTATGCACCGCAATGCGCACGCGTGACGTACGGGTACAAAGAGCATCGTGGTTTTGCACAGG
This sequence comes from Pseudophryne corroboree, assembly GCF_028390025.1. Taxonomy (NCBI): domain Eukaryota; kingdom Metazoa; phylum Chordata; class Amphibia; order Anura; family Myobatrachidae; genus Pseudophryne; species Pseudophryne corroboree. The sequence goes on from NC_086444.1 coordinate 1,122,427,518, forward strand.
TTCTAGCGAAACTTTCAGTAGCACGGCCGAACGCAGGAAGATTGACATGAAGTGGGCATTTCTGGGTGTCAACCGACCATTTTCAGGGAGTGCTTAGAAAAATGCAGGCGTATCAGGAAAAACGCAGGCGTGGCTGGGCGAACGCTGTGCGGGTGTGTGACGTCAAAAGCCGTCCCTCCGTCGTTAGAATCAACGCACACGAAGAGTAACTACAGGGCTGGTCTTGTTTTGCACAAATTGATTTTGCAGGCGCTCTGCTGCACATGCGTTCGCACTTCTGCAAAGCGAAAATACATTCCCCAGTGGGCGGCGACAATGCGTTTGCATGGCTGCTAAAAGTAGCTAGCGAGCGATCAACTCGGAATGACCCCCATGGTACACTACAGCGGAATTATTTAGCAGTTGCTGATACATTTCAGGCTGATAGTACAAACACGAACATCCAAGTGACCCCCACCAACAAGTGCCGCCCCTAGGCACGTGCCTCACATGCCTAATGGGAAATTTACCACTCTATCACCCTAGAACTGAGTCTACACTTGGGTTCTATTTACTAAGCCTTGGATGGAGATAAAGTCCTAGCCAATCAGCTCCTAACTGCCATGTTACAGGCTGGGTTTGAAAAATGACAGTTATGAGCCGATTGGCTGGTACTTTATCTCCATCCACTTTATCTCCAGCCAAGGCTTAGTAAATAGACCTCTTTATGACAATAGTGAAGTGTAAACTGTCATTTCACAGTCATTATCACTTGGAGTTTGTAACAATTCCACTGGAAAACCAAAATGAACTGTCCATATACACAGTCTGTTTATGTAAGTGAGAACAGGGCAGGGCAGGTATCATAATGTGAGAATGGAAAAGAATGAAAGTGCGTTGAAACCATAGGGCCAAATTCAAGTAGCTGTGACACTGAAAAATGTCAGGAGCTGATTGGTTGGTACTTTATCTCTCTCCAAAGTTTAAAATATATCCCCCTTAATATTTTGGCAAATGCTGGCCTAAGTAGCTGTTTTTTCAGTACAACTAGAAGTGTGGTACCTAGCTATTGGTTAGGTTACAGTATACGGTTTTCCCCAGATCATAGGCTAAAGCTTGTACTTCCAATGACAGTAGTTACAGTATAAGGTGTCACATGTTGCTCTGCCTGCGGTGATGTTGAGCAGTTACTGTTGTATGTGTGACCGTACAATCAGTGCAAGGCCTGAAATCTAACCATCATTTTCATCTTTACTGTCTGTCCCTCCCAATAAAAACTACAGTATGGGCTGGTTTTTCGGTCACCATTTCTTTACAGAACTACGGGAGCCATTGAGGGGCAGTTCAAGGTCCCTCTCACTGTTATAATAACGGGGGATCAAGGAAACATTTTGTTTAATAAAATTGTAAAATTACAAGTGGTAGTTTTGCTTTTTCTTTACCATAAAAAAATCCCAAAAAGAGTTATTTTGTCCCCTCAAACAGAGCTACAAATTTAAATATCATAGACACAGGTGTTAATTTCCATAATAATAATAATAATAATAATAATAATAATAATAATAATAATAATAATAATAATAAAAATAAAAATAATAATAATAATAATAATAATAATAATAATAATTATTATTATTATTATACTTAATAATATCAAATAATAACAACTGAATAATGAAGCAGTACAATCCTTAAGAGGTCACACAGCTCAGTGAATGCAGCTTACATTGTTTCCAGGCATTTCATTTTTGTTTCAATGGGTGATCCCTTAAGTCCTTAAGGCCCATATAGACGGGCCGATGCGGGGAGAGATGTGTGCTGAGCGAACCGCTCAACACACATCTCTCTTGCCGCTCAGCACAGCGCGATCTGTGCTGAGCGTGCGGGGGGAGACAGGGGGGGGGCGCTCACTTCACCCAGCGGGTGAAGTGAGCGACCCGCTAGATTGGCCTGCACTGCAGGCCAATCTAGCAGCAGCAATAGCGATGCGCGGGGCTGCGCATCGCTATCGCTGTAAGGGGTACACACGGAGCGATCAGGTTTATATTCTAAGCAATCTAGTCAGATTGCTTAGAATTTCGCTCCGTGAGTACCCCCCTTTAAAGTATGTACACAGATGCTTTCAAATACTTCCCCCCCTGTATGCACCTTACAGTGAAAATGATAATATATTTTTTCTTTTTATGGTTCATTTTTTTATATGTATATACAGTATCTCTCTCTCTCTCTCTCTCTCTATATATATATATATATATATATATATATATATAAATAATACATTCGTCTATTGTAAATTGTTGCTGATCCAGCCACTGTACCTTATCTTCTCTACCATGCTATAGACTCATGTCAAACATAAGTTCAGCTTTATATTCTGAAACCTGGAGCTGGCTGCCACGAACAATCTAACGGGTACCAGCCACCACCCAACAATGGACGCTCTTCGAGGATATCAATTAATTGCACAAATGGGTAAAAATATTTTAGGGAATATGTAAAGCGCTGTCTGAGAACATGATTAATGATTACTGACACTGTAAATTGTACTGGCTTCGGTGCAACATTTTGCACTTAAAGCCACAAGATTTTGTCTTTCCCTAGGCTGCCCTGTCAGCCTTAAGTGTTTTTGGGTGTTGCCAATACTGGTCAGTCAATCATATTTTGTTATCAAATCTGGGATCACCATATGTTTATACACTATTAAAGAGACCAAGTACACATGTGCTTTGTTCTGCTCCTTAAGTAACTAAAGTTCTCGGTAAGAAAAACACAAAATCACATGACATGTTCTTAGTAAATGTGCAATGTTTGAAAAAGACCATATGCCGCATATGCAGAGAAGTGAGTTGTGTTTATGTCTTGGTACTGTACATGCCTTTATTACTCATGACAGTGTTGTCTTGCACATAAAGCATGCATTGATCTACGTGACAGTCTAACACCAGAACACAGTTTATATTGTTCCATTTTTTATGTTTATTTTGATATGAATTGACATTCCTGGGTTATACAGGGAAGCGGTGCCCAAGTCAGTCTGCGCTTTGCTTGTTTGTTCTTGCAGTTTGAGATTACACCTATCTATAAATGTAGTCATAATATTCCTCTTAGATACAAGGTTTTTTTTTCCATTCAATTTTTTTCTTAAAAGACATTTGTTTAAAAAAAAAAAAAAAGTTTGCAAATGTAAAAATAATCAATTTTAGGAATTTATTCCACTGTTACGAATGAGCATTTTTGAAATAGTATTTGGAATTTTGCGTTTGCTGCTGTTTTTGTGATTTCAGGGTGTCTCCTGCCTTCCTGGGGGTCACTAACATGCAGATCAAGTATCTGTGTGGAGTTTGTATTTATTTTATGTGTTTGCGTTGGTTTCCTCCAGATGCTCCTGCTTCCTCCATAACGCCAAAATCATAATGGAAGATTATTTGGCTTCTGAAAAAATTTCACTCTAGTCCATGCATGCTTGTATGAGGGGTGTGCAAGAAGTTTCCGGGTGTGCAGTGCATAGGTAGAGTAGACACAATCTGTCTGTGAACTGTAATCTCTTACTATAGTTCTTGTGAAATGTGAGGGCACAGAACCGTATACAAGCAGGACTGCATACCAATGAAGTCAGCATTTTCACTTCCTTCACAAACTCGTTATGGAGCTCAACAGAGGCCACTGGAGAACCATGATCTTCTACGACTACACGAGTGGTCTGCAACAGCAGGAGGGTTTTCACCTACTGTGAGCTGTTTTTGGGGAAGAAGCACCATCCTGAGCCACTGTGTTTGAGTAATTTGCAGTATTTCGGCATGGGAGATGGTCCCTGGATGATGAGGAGCATTGCAGCTGACCTGTGTCCACCATCACCGAGGACAACCTATAGCTACCATACCATTCAGGCAGCCGCAAGTGCTGGAAGACATTTCCAGCCACCATCCAAAAACTTGCACTTGTGGTGTCCTTCTCCATTATGTCATTGTACCTGTCCATAAATCCAAGAAAGTTGTGTCTTTTCTGGACCATGAATGCATCCAGCAGCTTTGTCATCCTTCACAGTCCAGGCCTGGCCCTCTGCAACCTCTTCTTTTCCCACAAATCAAGTCATCAGAAGCTACAGGGAAGACCTGCATCCAGCATGTAGAAGACATACCTGTTTCAGAGTTGTCCAGCTGCTTCACCAAGTGGTTTGAGAACATAAAACTTTACATAGACTCCTCTGGCGAATACTTTGAATAATGTAATGTTCACTTTGTAAATGTAATACTTTTTGTGCATCCGGAAACTTATTGCGCATCGCTCATATGTTAGGGAATTTAGGGGTAAATGTGTTATACTCACACGATACAATACCGAGGCAAAGCAGGAAGCACCAATGCCGAGATGTGTTAACATCTCAGATGCTGAAGTGGAGTAGTGAAAACTCCCCCCTCCGGTGATGTCTGTCAGACCCCCACGGCACATTAGCCTACTGCTGAAGCGCTATGTCTCTCCCCCAGCCGGCTTCAGTAGGCATGTGCGAGATCTCACATGCAGCTCAGAGCCAGCAGCTGCTGGAGCCAGGGACAGAGCTGGGCAACAACACCGGCAGGTGTCTAAATCGATAGCTGCAGGTGCCACTGACTGGTCATACATTGCCTGGTACAGATGGAGCCACGCTCATCTTGTGCGGCTCCATCGCAAACGTGCACTCCTGGCTGGGCTAGGCAAACCTGCGTCTAGCCCCGCTACGGGAGTGCGCACAGGCGCTCCCATTGTAGTGAATGGGGCATGTGCGCTTCCCAGTCAAAGCATTAGATGGGACTCGGCAGGCGCGCTTGGGTGCAGATGGAGCCACGATTAGCATGGCTCCATCTGTATATCGACGTGCTATCTTACAGAGAGCAGATCTACCCCTGTGACAAAGAGCCATGTATCTTACAAACAGCAGCGCTGACAGATCAATCTGGCTGCTGATTACAGAATTTTGTTGTCCTGTGTGTTAAAGCGCTAAACAAATAAGACGGAAACATCTCAAAGCATTTGTAGGAGCACTAAATGCTATCTCATGTGCAATCCATATATATATATTTTTTTTTTAAAGATATTTATTTTTATTCTTCTTAGTGAGATCAAGCAAAACCTCAGAGTAAATTTCTACAAATATACATTTTTCATGTCTACTAAATTGTATTGCAAAAGGCACACTGGGAAAAAAAAACTGCAACTATTACGAGATCTCACATGCAGACTGGAGCCAGCAGCCGCCGAAGTCAGGGACAGGGCTGTCCCTACTGTGGTGTATGGGCAATGACACCTGCAGCTGTCAAAATCGATAGCTGCAAGTGTCGGAATGGTCAGTGCCACTGACCGTTCATACATTGCCTGGTATATCGGCATGCTATCTTACAGAGATCAGCTCTATCCCTGTGCCAAAGAGCCATCTGAACACAGGCATACAGTAATTAAACATATGTAGAAGTTGCCCATAATTCCACCCTCTCCAGAGATCTCTGCTGCAGTCCTCTGTTGTAGATTGCAGAAGCAGCTCCCATAAGTTTCTACGGGGCCTGCTAAAATGCCAAATTTACCATGTTCATGAATATGAACCATTCCAAAGCTTGGCCTAGGTAGCTAACTCCAACTTTAGATGGCATATACATCGCAAAAGTTACCGGGAGAATGATCCATAGGATCCCTCTTCAGCAATGGCCGCTTGCACATACTGTGGTTAGACATGGGCGCGTGCGAAGTAGTGTGGTCAACACCCGAACTACAAAGTGATCACATTACTTTTACACATTGCAGGGGCAGGACCTATCAGAGCCCCTGTCTTTGGTTGCACCTTAATTTATTTTTGCCACAAATTTTTTTTGTATAGTTATTAGGTCAAAAACCCAAATTAATAAATATGCACCTTAATGCACTGAGGGGAATATTTATCACAGCTGGTAGAGAGATAAAGTGGACAGAGATAAGGTACCAACCAGTTAGCGCCTGTCATTTTTCAAACCCAGCCTGTAACATGGCAGTTAGAGGCTGATTGGCTGATACTTTAGGGTCTATTTACTAAGTTTTGGATGGAGATAAAGTGAATGGAGATAAAGTACCAGCCAGCTTCTAACTGCCATGTCACAGGCTGTTTGAAAAATGACAGGAGTTGATTGGCTGGTACTTTATCTCCATCCACTTTATCTCCATCCAGGCTTAGTAAATAGACCCCTTTTTCTCTCTCCAAGCATTGATAAATACCCCCATATGTTTGGTGCCACTTGTCTCTGTGATTTTTCAGAAAACTTGGTACTACAAGTTACTACCAAAGACATGTCATCTTTCTGTTTATGTACTTTGTATTTTATTATTACACTAATAGCATTGAGTACTACTATTAGGTTATAGATATCTGGAATCTGATAATTCATCAATAATCTGATAAATTACTAATGAGCTGAGCATATAGTTCTGTGAAATTTAAGATATATAAATTCTGTTACGCATTTATCCCTAAGCTCTGGTCCCCCTTTTAAACAATGACTATTTTTCCATTTTTTTCAAACCTTTTCAATCACAGTTAAAATGTCAGTAAATGTTTTATACAATTGCAAGTAAAAATATTTTAATCATTTTAAATTGAATTAGAATCATTTTAATGTTTTTCAAATTTATACTACTTTGAGTTTTACTACTTTATCATTAATATGTTATATAACTAAAATGTAATGAATATTTGTAAACGCCTAAACGTTAGAGTCTTGTTACATACTGATATACATCTCTGCATAATTATATGCAGAACAGGTTAAATAACAAAATGTCAACATTTTATATCACCAACGTATCCTCATGTGTCCAGATCACACACGTTCTGTTCTGGTACATTATCTATCATATTAAGTTCACAGAACGGCTAGAATATAGCCAATTCTAAATACAAAGCACTAAAGCAGGCTTTTCCAAGCAAATCCCCGGTGAGTTGGAAATCCAGTTGCTGAAGTTATTGAAAAAGACGCTAAGAGATGGAAAAGTACTTAAGTGAGCCCCAGTGCTTGGAACATAATAAGCTCGATTTGTTTTTCTTTTAAATGTTGGACACTTAAGGAGATCAGTAGGAACTTAGAAAGTGCTCTGTTTTATATTTAATTAAAATGTGAATCTCGTGTATGGTTCCTTTGTTTAAATAGACCCAGACTAGTCAGCTCACCAGCACAAAATTTCACCACCAGGCTCCAGCCACGTTTTCCTGTTACTCAAACACTAACAGGCCTTCAGAAACAAATATACATTCCATGATAGAGACGGAGGTCGAACCCAGTATTCTAGTTAGCATGCACAGACAGAAAGACGAAACATGTATGGGATCTCTGGCAGAAAAAAAATCCAGTGATAATCTAATGGTGTAAAAGGCTTTCCTTTCATTGAAGTGTTCCACGCCCTAACTTTTACTGGCTAAAGCTAAGCCTAGTCAGTGTGTTGTATTGATGTGATATGTTGATTTTCTTTTAATTAGTTTTATAAATCAAACTGCTCGAAAGATAATCTTTTCTCCTCCGCAATATGCAGGTGGAAACAGCTCACATTTAAGTAATGGAGCTATTTATGTGTTAAATCAATATACTGCTGAATACTGCCTCCCCGGGGGTGGTAGTTCATACCAGGCGCCTGGAGGTGAAATAGGGGACAGTGCGCACCCCCATTGGTGAATGCACAATATCACAACTGTGGGGTCAAAGGAGGAAGTAATGTGCCAGTAATCCTGCCAGTTGCGGTTCATTTCCAGCCACTTTACCCTAGTTCTCGTCAGCCTCATCCCTACTTCTGTCTCTCCAGCATCATTCTCCTTTGTTTCTGCACCTCTAGTTCCCCAGTGTCACACCAGCTCCAGCCAGCACCCTTCTGTCTATCTAGTCCCCCCCCCCCCAGTGTTTCTTCAGAGCCCAGTTTGTCTGAAGCCCCTGGCAGCCCCCTTGTCGCTCCAGCCAGCCCCTTTCTGTCTCTCCAGACCCCCCCTACACTGGAGTCCTGAGTGTTTCTCAGGACCCCAGTGTATATTAAAGCCCCAGCCAGTCCCCTCCCATCTCACGAGCTTCCAAGCTCCAGCCAGCCCCTTCTGTCTCTCCAGCACCAACCAGCCCCTTCTGTCTCTCCAGCTCCAGCCAGTCCCCACGGTTGATTCTATATCAGAGTGGGAGAAGGGACCTTCTGACGTACCTAGGGGAGGAGATACGTCACCAGGGGGAGGAGCTACGGGCGAACAGGGTAACCGAAAAGTACCCTCGCGGGCTCGCTTCGCTCGACACGCTTTGGGCTCGGTGGTGGCGATGATAGTAGAGGAACTATCCCGCTGGCATAGCTCCTCCCCCTTGTGTCATGGCTCCTCCCCCTGACGGAAAAGGTCCCTTAGCCCACTTGATTCTAGCATCTACCCAGTCCCCACATCTCTCCGTCTTCAGTGTCTCCTCTGTCTATCAGCGGCATTGCATGACATCATGAAATCACGTGCTCATGTGTTGCAATTGGAAAAAACTTTGTAGCACCAGCTGCCGACAGTAGTTCCCTGGACTCCACAAAGAGTACCATCTGAAACCACTGCCTGCACAGCTGCAGTAATCAGCAGGATGCAGGCAGCGGATATATCTGTAAAAATAATGATGGCCAAATATTGCGCATATAAGAAACCCACACAAGTATCTCCATAAGTGTTCACTCGATACTTAGCTATAAATATACTGGAAATGAAAAGTCTGTGGAAACCCATATAGGTGCATTTTGTTAAATATTAAACCAGAAAGGATAAAGCATCAGTCTTTCTGAAACAAAAACGTAGTTCTTCTGATAGTTTTCCACATTCTCAGGATAATCTGTATGCCAACCTTCTTCTATAACTGTTTTCACCAAAATTCCAACTTTTTACTTTATGAAGTCAAGGTCCCAATATGCATGGTATAGAACAAAGAGAAAACATGTATATAGTGCAGTTCGATGTGAGACAAAAAGACTCTGGGGGTCATTCCGAGTTGTTCGCTCGTTGCCGATTTTCGCTATGCTGCGATTTGTTGCAAAATGTGCATGCACAAAGCACGCAGGGCACATGCTCTTAGTTATTTTACTAAAAACTTAGTAGATTTGCTGTGGATTCTGCGGCGCTTTTCAGTCGCACTGCTGATCGGTGAGTGACAGGAAAGGGGCGTTTCTGGGTGTTAACTGAGCGTTTTCCAGGAGTGTGCTAAAAAACGCAGGCGTGTCAGGGAAAAACGCGGGAGTGTCTGGAGAAACGGGGGAGTGGCTGGCCGAACGCAAGGCGTGTTTGTGACGTCAAACCAGGAACTAAACGGACTGAGCTGATCACAATCTGTGAGTAGGTCTGGAGCTACTCAGAAACTGCAAAGAATTACCGTATATACTCGAGTATAAGTCGACCCGAATATAAGCCGAGGCACCTACTTTTCCCCAAAAAAACTGGGAAAACTTATTGACTCGAGTATAAGCCTAGGGTGGGAAATGCAGCTCTAGCCGTACACAGCCCTCATACGGCCAGATATGCCCCCCAGTGCCAGATATACCCCCACAGTGCTAAATATGCCCCCATGGTGCTAGATATTTGCCCTCATAGTGCCAGATATGCCCCACATTGCCAGATACACATATTCCCCCACAGTGCCACATATGCCCTCATACTGCCAGATAATCCCCCACAGTGTCAGATATGCCCCCACAGTGCCAGATATGCCCTCATACTGCCAGATAATCCCCCACAGTGCCAGATATGCCTTCATAGTGCCAGATATGCCCCCACAGTGCCGCATATGCCCTCATACTGTCAGATAATCCCCCACAGTGCCACATATGCCCTCATACTGCCAGATAATCCCCCACAGTGCCACATATGCCCTCATACTGCCAGATATGCCCCCACAGTGTTACATATGCCCCCACAGTGCCAGATACCGTATGCCCTCATAGTGCCAGATATGCCCAGCCCCCAACTACCCCACGACAACCCCCCCCCCACTGACACACCCGCGCTCCAGCCCGTAGTCCGTCTCTACTCACCATCAATGATGACGGGGCACGGGAGTACAGGCAGCGGCAGGCGGTGCGGGCAGCGGTGGCCGGCCTTGGGACGTAACGCAGCGGCTGAGGAGGCGGGCGGCTGAGGAGGCGGTCAGCGCGGCGGTGCTTTAGCGAGCATGGAGAGGGAGAAGGATGGCTGCAGCAGCGTCACTGGTGGATGCACCAATTACAGTGCGCTGCTGCGGCTCCCGAGTCCCCCTCCCTCCCTCCTCCTCCTCCTCCTCAAATGGCTTCTCCCTGCGCTCTGCTCCTGCACATGACTCCCGGGAGCATCACTCGAGTATAAGCCGAGGGGGAGCTTTTTCAGCACAAAAAATGTGCTGAAAAACTCGGCTTATACTCGAGTATATACGGTATTTATTAGCAGTTCTGCTAATCTTTCGTTCGCTATTCTGATAAGCTAAAATACACTCCCAGATGGCGGCGGCCTAGCGTGTGCAATGCTGCTAAAAGCAGCTAGCAAGCGAATAACTCGGAATGAGGGCCTCTATGTAAGAGGTGTGTGCTGAGCTCAGCACATGTAATAACAATGATGCGGTAATGCGGTCCCGGCACGAGTGATGATAAATTGCAGTTAATTGCATTGATACAAAACAGATTAGGGGCAATTATCACTATTTTGATTGAGGGGCCGCATTGTCATCTTGTTATTTTCCAAGGTAAGTTGTTAATACTGCTACATGGTTTAAATCCCATTGTCCAAGAAATGCCATGACATGTTTTATATTTTCATATATTACCCTCACATTAAGTAGACTTGTAAACATTATAATTATAGATTAAGAATTTATTTGATTAATTTGCCCTTGCTGTGATATAGCAATAAATACCAGGTATGAGAAAGTGGGATTGAACAACCAATAACCACTTAACTGCCATTTCCCCCCCCCAAAAAAAACAGTTTAGAAGTTTTAGTTTTTTTATGAGTGAATTAGGTGAATAACATGAATATATAAACATTGTTTTAATAATTGGAAAATATTGGTTTTAAAACATCGGAACATCGGATCACCAACATTGGAACATCAGATCACCAACATTTTAACATCAGGAACCATCGCATCCATCATTTCCCCAGTGGATGCTAATCTGAGCAACTGCCAGGTACACACTTCGGGGCTGTGTGTGTGTGTGCGGGGGGGGGTGTTACATTTCCTGGGTGACTGCTCCACTGTGCAGCCACTGGGTGGGGGGTTCTGCTGTGCTGCCCGATTAGCAGTGGTCGGCAGTATGGCAGAAACTGAGGTGAGGGTGCAGGAAAGCAGAGGGGATGGGTGGTACTTCTGTAATTGGCGGCTGCAGGAAAATAATCTTCCGGCAGCTGGCCACTCTATGTATCTGACTGGTTGCATCATTGGTTAATTGATAATATAATGCACTGCCTGGTGTGGTCTCAAATGATGCATGCCAGGCAAGTGGTTAAACTACATTTGGGGCACATTTCTTGTTCTTTCCCTTTTTATCTTACTGGTGCACCAAGAAGTGCATCTACATCATAGCACTGATACAGCCAGACATGTAGAGCCATATACATATTCAACTTACTTATTTCTGTTTCACTGTTATCACATTGGCCTTTATGATACAGTGGTAATGTACAGGCAGCATGAACTAATAAAAGTGCATATGTTTCCTTAACGTGCAAATAATTAATTGGCATAATCAAAAACCTACTTATCTGCCAAGTGCACTAACAGGTCTCTGTGTCATCTGTCTGCTTGGCCTGAGTCCTAAATGGGATTGATGCTGTTGTGCAGGCTTTGGGCTGAAAAGTAGAGATGAGCGCCTGAAATTTTTCGGGTTTTGTGTTTTGGTTTTGGGTTCGGTTCCGCGGCCGTGTTTTGGGTTCGAACGCGTTTTGGCAAAACCTCACCGAATTTTTTTGTCGGATTCGGGTGTGTTTTGGATTCGGGTGTTTTTTTCAAAAAACACTAAAAAACAGCTTAAATCATAGAATTTGGGGGTCATTTTGATCCCAAAGTATTATTAACCTCAAAAACCATAATTTACACTCATTTTCAGTCTATTCTGAATACCTCACACCTCACAATATTATTTTTAGTCCTAAAATTTGCACCGAGGTCGCTGTGTGAGTAAGATAAGCGACCCTAGTGGCCGACACAAACACCGGGCCCATCTAGGAGTGGCACTGCAGTGTCACGCAGGATGTCCCTTCCAAAAAACCCTCCCCAAACAGCACATGACGCAAAGAAAAAAAGAGGCGCAATGAGGTAGCTGTGTGAGTAAGATTAGCGACCCTAGTGGCCGACACAAACACCGGGCCCATCTAGGAGTGGCACTGCAGTGTCACGCAGGATGGCCCTTCCAAAAAACCCTCCCCAAACAGCACATGACGCAAAGAAAAAAAGAGGCGCAATGAGGTAGCTGACTGTGTGAGTAAGATTAGCGACCCTAGTGGCCGACACAAACACCGGGCACATCTAGGAGTGGCACTGCAGTGTCACGCAGGATGTCCCTTCCAAAAAACCCTCCCCAAACAGCACATGACGCAAAGAAAAAAAGAGGCGCAATGAGGTAGCTGTGTGAGTAAGATTAGCGACCCTAGTGGCCGACACAAACACCGGGCCCATCTAGGAGTGGCACTGCAGTGTCACGCAGGGTGTCCCTTCCAAAAAACCCACCCCAATCAGCACATGATGCAAAGAAAAAGAAAAGAAAAAAGAGGTGCAAGATGGAATTATCCTTGGGCCCTCCCACCCACCCTTATGTTGTATAAACAAAACAGGACATGCACACTTTAACCAACCCATCATTTCAGTGACAGGGTCTGCCACACGACTGTGACTGATATGACGGGTTGGTTTGGACCCCCCCCAAAAAAGAAGCAATTAATCTCTCCTTGCACAAACTGGCTCTACAGAGGCAAGATGTCCACCTCATCTTCACCCTCCGATATATCACCGTGTACATCCCCCTCCTCACAGATTATCAATTCGTCCCCACTGGAATCCACCATCTCAGCTCCCTGTGTACTTTGTGGAGGCAATTGCTGCTGGTCAATGTCTCCGCGGAGGAATTGATTATAATTCATTTTAATGAACATCATCTTCTCCACATTTTCTGGATGTAACCTCGTACGCCGATTGCTGACAAGGTGAGCGGCGGCACTAAACACTCTTTCGGAGTACACACTTGTGGGAGGGCAACTTAGGTAGAATAAAGCCAGTTTGTGCAAGGGCCTCCAAATTGCCTCTTTTTCCTGCCAGTATAAGTACGGACTGTGTGACGTGCCTACTTGGATGCGGTCACTCATATAATCCTCCACCATTCTATCAATGTTGAGAGAATCATATGCAGTGACAGTAGACGACATGTCCGTAATCGTTGTCAGGTCCTTCAGTCCGGACCAGATGTCAGCATCAGCAGTCGCTCCAGACTGCCCTGCATCACCGCCAGCGGGTGGGCTCGGAATTCTGAGCCTTTTCCTCGCACCCCCAGTTGCGGGAGAATGTGAAGGAGGAGATGTTGACAGGTCGCGTTCCGCTTGACTTGACAATTTTGTCACCAGCAGGTCTTTCAACCCCAGCAGACCTGTGTCTGCCGGAAAGAGAGATCCAAGGTAGGCTTTAAATCTAGGATCGAGCACGGTGGCCAAAATGTAGTGCTCTGATTTCAACAGATTGACCACCCGTGAATCCTTGTTAAGCGAATTAAGGGCTGCATCCACAAGTCCCACATGCCTAGCGGAATCGCTCCGTGTTAGCTCCTCCTTCAATGCCTCCAGCTTCTTCTGCAAAAGCCTGATGAGGGGAATGACCTGACTCAGGCTGGCAGTGTCTGAACTGACTTCACGTGTGGCAAGTTCAAAGGGCATCAGAACCTTGCACAACGTTGAAATCATTCTCCACTGCACTTGAGACAGGTGCATTCCACCTACTATATCGTGCTCAATTGTATAGGCTTGAATGGCCTTTTGCTGCTCCTCCAACCTCTGAAGCATATAGAGGGTTGAATTCCACCTCGTTACCACTTCTTGCTTCAGATGATGGCAGGGCAGGTTCAGTAGTTTTTGGTGGTGCTCCAGTTTTCTGTACGTGGTGCCTGTACGCCGAAAGTGTCCCGCAATTCTTCTGGCCACCGACAGCATCTCTTGCACGGCCCTGTCGTTTTTTAAAAAATTCTGCACCACCAAATTCAAGGTATGTGCAAAACATGGGACGTGCTGGAATTGGCCCAGATTTAATGCACACACAATATTGCTGGCGTTGTCCGATGCCACAAATCCACAGGAGAGTCCAATTGGGGTAAGCCATTCCGCGATGATCTTCCTCAGTTGCCGTAAGAGGTTTTCAGCTGTGTGCGTATTCTGGAAAGCGGTGATACAAAGCGTAGCCTGCCTAGGAAAGAGTTGGCGTTTGCGAGATGCTGCTACTGGTGCCGCCGCTGCTGTTCTTGCGGCGGGAGTCCATACATCTACCCAGTGGGCTGTCACAGTCATATAGTCCTGACCCTGCCCTGCTCCACTTGTCCACATGTCCGTGGTTAAGTGGACATTGGGTACAGCTGCATTTTTTAGGACACTGGTGACTCTTTTTCTGAGGTCTGTGTACATTTTCGGTATCGCCTGCCTAGAGAAATGGAACCTAGATGGTATTTGGTACCGGGGACACAGTACCTCCAACAAGTCTCTAGTTGGCTCTGCAGTAATGATGGATACCGGAACCACGTTTCTCACCACCCAGGATGCCAAGGCCTCAGTTATCCGCTTTGCAGTAGGATGACTGCTGTGATATTTCATCTTCCTCGCAAAGGACTGTTGAACAGTCAATTGCTTACTGGAAGTAGTACAAGTGGGCTTACGACTTCCCCTCTGGGATGACCATCGACTCCCAGCGGCAACAACAGCAGCGCCAGCAGCAGTAGGCGTTACACGCAAGGATGCATCGGAGGAATCCCAGGCAGGAGAGGACTCGTCAGACTTGCCAGTGACATGGCCTGCAGGACTATTGGCATTCCTGGGGAAGGAGGAAATTGACACTGAGGGAGTTGGTGGGGTGGTTTGCGTGAGCTTGGTTACAAGAGGAAGGGATTTAGTGGTCAGTGGACTGCTTCCGCTGTCACCCAAAGTTTTTGAACTTGTCACTGACTTATTATGAATGCGCTGCAGGTGACGTATAAGGGAGGATGTTCCGAGGTGGTTAACGTCCTTACCCCTACTTATTACAGCTTGACAAAGGGAACACACGGCTTGACACCTGTTGTCCGCATTTGTGGTGAAATACCTCCACACCGAAGAGCTGATTTTTTTGGTATTTTCACCTGGCATGTCAACGGCCATATTCCTCCCACGGACAACAGGTGTCTCCCCGGGTGCCTGACTTAAACAAACCACCTCACCATCAGAATCCTCCTGGTCAATTTCCTCCCCAGCGCCAGCAACACCCATATCCTCCTCATCCTGGTGTACTTCAACACTGACATCTTCAATCTGACTATCAGGAACTGGACTGCGGGTGCTCCTTCCAGCACTTGCAGGGGGCATGCAAATAGTGGAAGGCGCATGCTCTTCACGTCCAGTGTTGGGAAGGTCAGGCATCGCAAACGACACAATTGGACTCTCCTTGTGGATTTGGGATTTCAAAGAACGCACAGTTCTTTGCGGTGCTTTTGCCAGCTTGAGTCTTTTCAGTTTTCTAGCGAGAGGCTGAGTGCTTCCATCCTCATGTGAAGCTGAACCACTAGCCATGAACATAGGCCAGGGCCTCAGCCGTTCCTTGCCACTCCGTGTGGTAAATGGCATATTGGCAAGTTTACGCTTCTCCTCCGACAATTTTATTTTAGGTTTTGGAGTCCTTTTTTTTCTGATATTTGGTGTTTTGGATTTGACATGCTCTGTACTATGACATTGGGCATCGGCCTTGGCAGACGACGTTGCTGGCATTTCATCGTCTCGGCCATGACTAGTGGCAGCAGCTTCAGCACGAGGTGGAAGTGGATCTTGATCTTTCCCTAATTTTGGAACCTCAACTTTTTTGTTCTCCATATTTTATAGGCAGAACTAAAAGGCACCTCAGGTAAACAATGGAGATGGATGGATTGGATACTAGTATACAATTATGGACGGACTGCCACGGTTAGGTGGTATAAAAAAACCACGGTTAGGTGGTATATATTATAATAATAATACAATTATGGATGGACGGACTGCCTGCCGACTGCCGACACAGAGGTAGCCACAGCCGTGAACTACCGCACTGTACACTGGTTGATAAAGAGATAGTAGTATACTCGTAACAATTAGGATGACACTATGACGGTATAAAGAATGAAAAAAAAACCACGGTTAGGTGGTAGGTATATAATAATAAATAATACAATTCTGGTCGGACGGACTGCCTGCCGTGTGCCGACACAGAGGTAGCCACAGCCGTGAACTACCGCACTGTACACTGGTTGATAAAGAGATAGTAGTATACTCGTAACAATTAGGATGACACTATGACGGTATAAAGAATGAAAAAAAAAACCACGGTTAGGTGGTAGGTATATAATAATAAATAATACAATTCTGGTCGGACGGACTGCCTGCCGTGTGCCGACACAGAGGTAGCCACAGCCGTGAACTACCGCACTGTACACTGGTTGATAAAGAGATAGTAGTATACTCGTAACAATTAGGATGACACTATGACGGTATAAAGAATGAAAAAAAAACCACGGTTAGGTGGTAGGTATATAATAATAAATAATACAATTCTGGTCGGACGGACTGCCTGCCGTGTGCCGACACAGAGGTAGCCACAGCCGTGAACTACCGCACTGTACACTGGTTGATAAAGAGATAGTAGTATACTCGTAACAATTAGGATGACACTATGACGGTATAAAGAATGAAAAAAAAACCACGGTTAGGTGGTAGGTATATAATAATAAATAATACAATTCTGGTCGGACGGACTGCCTGCCGTGTGCCGACACAGAGGTAGCCACAGCCGTGAACTACCGCACTGTACACTGGTTGATAAAGAGATAGTAGTATACTCGTAACAATTAGGATGACACTATGACGGTATAAAGAATGAAAAAAAAACCACGGTTAGGTGGTAGGTATATAATAATAAATAATACAATTCTGGTCGGACGGACTGCCTGCCGTGTGCCGACACAGAGGTAGCCACAGCCGTGAACTACCGCACTGTACACTGGTTGATAAAGAGATAGTAGTATACTCGTAACAATTAGGATGACACTATGACGGTATAAAGAATGAAAAAAAAAACCACGGTTAGGTGGTAGGTATATAATAATAAATAATACAATTCTGGTCGGACGGACTGCCTGCCGTGTGCCGACACAGAGGTAGCCACAGCCGTGAACTACCGCACTGTACACTGGTTGATAAAGAGATAGTAGTATACTCGTAACAATTAGGATGACACTATGACGGTATAAAGAATGAAAAAAAAAACCACGGTTAGGTGGTAGGTATATAATAATAAATAATACAATTCTGGTCGGACGGACTGCCTGCCGTGTGCCGACACAGAGGTAGCCACAGCCGTGAACTACCGCACTGTACACTGGTTGATAAAGAGATAGTAGTATACTCGTAACAATTAGGATGACACTATGACGGTATAAAGAATGAAAAAAAAACCACGGTTAGGTGGTAGGTATATAATAATAAATAATACAATTCTGGTCGGACGGACTGCCTGCCGTGTGCCGACACAGAGGTAGCCACAGCCGTGAACTACCGCACTGTACACTGGTTGATAAAGAGATAGTAGTATACTCGTAACAATTAGGATGACACTATGACGGTATAAAGAATGAAAAAAAAACCACGGTTAGGTGGTAGGTATATAATAATAAATAATACAATTCTGGTCGGACGGACTGCCTGCCGTGTGCCGACACAGAGGTAGCCACAGCCGTGAACTACCGCACTGTACTGTGTCTGCTGCTAATATAGACTGGTTGATATTTAAAGAGATATTAGTAGTATACAACAATACTATACTGGTGGTCAGGCACTGGTCACCACTCCTGCAGCAAAAGTGTGCACTGTTAATTAATATAATTGTACTCCTGGCTCCTGCTAACAACCTGCAGTGCTCCCCAGTCTCCCCCACAATTAATTATAAGCTTTTAATTTATACATTGATGACTGTGCAGCACACTGGGCTGAGCTGAGTGCACACAGACTGAGTCACACTGTGTGACTGACTGTGCTGTGTATCGTTTTTTTTTTCAGGCAGAGAACGGATATAGCAGAGAGAAGTGAACGGATATATTATATTAAATAAAAGTTAACTAGCAACTGCACTGGTCACTGACTGTGGTAAACTAACTCTGTCTGCGACTCTGCACAATCTCTCTCTCTCTATCTAATCTATCTCTATTCTAATGGAGAGGACGCCAGACACGTCCTCTCCCTATCAATCTCAATGCACGAGTGAAAATGGCGGCGACGCGCGGCTCCTTATATAGAATCCGAGTCTCGCGATAGAATCCGAGCCTCGCGAGAATCCGACAGCGTCATGATGACGTTCGGGCGCGCTCGGGTTAACCGAGCAAGGCGGGAAGATCCGAGTCGCTCGGACCCGTGAAAAAAAACATGAAGTTCGGGCGGGTTCGGATTCCGAGGAACCGAACCCGCTCATCTCTACTGAAAAGCAGAACTAACTTATATGTGAACGGCTTAGGATTGGCAGCAAAACTATAAAACTGATCAACTAAGGGCTCAATGAAGTGTTCTAAAGGAAGTCCAAATGCCAACATTGTAAACAAACTACAATAACAGCCTAAATCCACATGATATAAACCAGAATTCCCTCGCAAAAGCAACACATGAGGGATTTAATCTTCACAGAAGGACACAGGTGATTTGCTTAGGCTGTGTCTGTGGACTACAACTCAGAATATATAATTCACTATAGCGTGTTCTACTGTGGCTTTGAAATGACTTATCCAGCGCTTACAGGGGGAGATATATCAAGCCTTGGAGAGAGATAAAGTAGAGACATTGAACATTGCACTTAACGAAGCATTTATCTAGCACAGTCTATGCAATGACAGAAGCAGGCTGATTGCTATGTTCAACATCTCCACTTTATCTCTCTCCAATGCTTGATAAATCTCACCCACCGCCCTATGGAGGATGCAGTATATTGTCTCCTGGAGACACCACCAAAGTATGTGCCTGAAACCAGGAAACAACAGAGAGAATCCTTTATTTTAATGAGTATAACCGTTTTAAATATAATTTGTGGTGCATGGTTCCATGAAATGCCAAACTGGTACTCTGTCATCCATTTTTACTACTTTACATAAAAATGCTGTCAACACAGAGCAGCTATGAATGTCAATACTCCCTGATAATACAGAGTGCATGCTACAAGAGAATGCAGGCTTGTCATAAGCGTATAACTGCTATACAAAAAGCAGAGAAGGAATTTGCGCTAAATGTCCCTGGATAGGACATTATTCTTCCCATCTGTTTCTCTTATTTGCCATTTAAGGGAATGTTCAACTAAACAATGCCTGCAATAAAAATTCTGCCCTGAATGATCACTTCAGCAGTTACAGCATAATGCTTGTATAATTTAGGTGAGAGTTCTCTTATTCCGCTGCAGTTATATGTCATTGTTAAGTACACAGGGGTTGTGATACAAATGGCAATTTAAAAGTCATTAACATTTGATCTCCTGTTGCCATTTATCATATTTAGCATTTTGCCTAAATAATCTGTTTACACTGTGATGGCGGTCTCCTGCAAACTTTGCCTTCAGTTTTCGTCTTTTCCCAATTTAATGGGATTATGCTCGGCCACATTTTGTCTGAGTTGACAAAACACATTACTGCCTTATGTTCTGAATTATGTCATTGAGCAAACGGAGTTATGGGGAGGAACCGGGTTAGGCTGTGGCTGGTGGCTGGTGATAGTAGTTGGGACTTTAGTAGATGGGAGATGAAGGTGTAGAACAATTTTCTGGAAATAAAGTAGAAGGAAGATACTGTATTTAGGTTGTAAGCTCTTGGAGCAAAGGCTTTACCCTTATGTTAAATTTTTTCATAAACTATGCTGCCAAAATGTAGTGTTTTCTCTCTAAAATTCTAAGACTCTGTGACGGTCATTGCCAAAACGTACTTGGCTATGACACAGAATTGCACTGGTGTCCTAAGATTTTTTCCGAAGCATATGGGAGGAAGATGGCTGCAAGTGCAGGGTAACTGGGCACTGGCATACGATTCCTTACAGAGTACAGACATGAGATTTCTGTTTTGTGAAGCAACACTTTTAAATGACTAGGATGCACAACACATTGCGAGGACCCTAACTAGGGTGGTGCAAGCAATACTGCTGCCCAGGGTGCAAAGCTGAGGGGCACCACCGCTAACTGCAGTTAACTGTGTACAGCGGCACTTAGCTACAATACAACCACTACCATCCAGGCCATGCCTAGCTGCCCTACCAAGATCTGATGGACTGCAGGAGCAGGATGCCCGCCAGGCAGGTTTGGCTACAGAAATCTTGGGCCCGGTACACTGATATCTCTGCCCCCCTCCCAAGTATTTATGGTATGCGGTCAGCATACCGCTCATTGGGATCCCGGCAGTCACAATACCGGCGCCGAGATCCTGACTGGGTTTCCATACCGTCGCTAGTATACCGGCAAGGTAGGTGTTTCCCCCTCTATGGGTGTTCACGACACCCATAGAAGGAGAATAGAACCTGTGGCGAGCGTATATCGCCACCGAGCCCACTAAGGGCTTTGATGCGCTTCCCCCCCGCCGGCATTCCAATGCTCGGGATGCTGATGCTGGTATACTGACATTCGGCATCCTGAGCTGCAGTATAACATACCGATCTCGTATATATATATATATATATATATATATATATATATATGTGTGTGTACTATGATTGGCCGGCTGTCTGGATTCCGGTGACCAGCATACCGGAGACAGGATCCTGGCCGCCGGATCCGACAGCGAGGCGAGCGCAAAAGAGCCCCTTGCGCCTCACTATTTATTCTCCCTCCAGGGGTGTCGTGGACACCCCAAGGGGGAGAATAGTTGACGGTATACCGGATGTCAGGATCCCGGCGCCGGTATGTTGAGTGGCGGGATCCTGACAGCCGGTATATTGAGTGCCTCCCATATATATATATAATATACTTACATATACACACACAGTTTTAGTGATTTCATTTTTATTATAAAGTCATTGCAGGCTGTCACAGTGAGAAGCCAGGATCCAGACAGGACTTACCACAGCCTGTCAGCCTGTCTGTAGGGACAGCGGTGGAGTCAGTGTCCTGTAGCAAGCTGGGCACACCTGCTTGGCTCGGAGGCGGAGCAGCTCCTTGGTGGCGTTGGTGTATGTAGTGCGGCCGCAGCATCATTCCTATGACATTGCAACGCCAGCACAATCAGGACCGGACCAAGTGGGAGGGGGAGGCAAGGAGGTTTGTGCGGCCGTTCGTTCATTACGTTAGTTTAGGCAGGTGGGTGGAGCGGGCACATAAATAAAATATTAGTAGGCGCTGCTGCAGCTGTTTCCCTGATCTTCAGGACCCCTCTAAACCACGGGGCCCAGGGAGTTTGTTCCCTTTGACTCCACCTGTCATCGGGCCTGCATGCAGGATATGTTGTAAACTATAAATATGTTGTAAACTATACATTTGTGAGGTAAAGGAGTAATGTAACCTTGGTACAAGGTTAAAACGTAGTGTACGAGTATATGCATACCTTCCAACTGTCCCAATTTTTGTCCCACCCACCGGCCGCAATGTCCCGCGGTGAGGGGGATGGGCAGTTGGAAGGCTCCTGCACTCGCTGCTCTGCTTGCCAGAGCAGCGGTGAATAGATGCTGTGCGCATGCGCACAGCGTGTATTCACTAGAGACAGGAGGAGAAGGGGCATGCCAGCAGCTCACAGAACGCTGGGCATGCCCCCTCAGTGATGAAAACGGGGTGCATAGCTCACGATCGCGGGTCCTCCCGCAAAGCCACACCCACTTTTCCTTAGGCTATGCCCCCTTTTTGAGCGGGCACGCGCTATGCGCGCACAGGTGTCCCTCCTTCTGAGCCACAGATGTTGGGAGGTATGTATATGGAGAAATGCACCCCTAAGTAATCTCCTATATAATAGCCCAGATCTGTCACTCTGTGACTGTGTGGATAACGCTGGACGTGGCTTGGAGCTCTCATTGGGTTAGCAGCAGGTCTATCACACCCAGTCCACAGCTGATTGGGTGAGAAACGCCCTCCCACACAGGTTACATCCAATGGGAGGCTCTGCCCTTTGGCTGCTGTGTGTTCCCAGAGCAGGATTAACAATGGGGCTGATGGAGCTGCAGCTCGAGGTCCACACCCCAAAATAGGCCCACTGCATCTGCAGCAACATACCGTCCAACAATTTACACATAAAATTCGATACAAATTCAAAAAGGGGCCGTGGCCACGGGTAAAAAGACGTGGTCATGTCCCCTTTCCTAGACTTTCAATGGAAGTTTGGAGAGCCAAAAATCGGTACAGACCATAAAAAAGGTACTGTACCTGCCAAAAAGGTACAGTTGGATGGTATTAAGCAAGTCTCTGCACTGTAGATAGGGGGGGGGGGGGGGGGAATCATTTTACTGCAGTGTCCTATGTCCTGCTGCCAGTCCGCCTGCCCCCTCTGGCATCAACAATCCCCACTCCCTAGCCACGGCGCAGGTGGAACAAATGCTGCTGCGGCCACCGGTATAGATGTGTATGAAAGCGGCACAGCGAAAGGTGTTCATAGCCCTCCCTGCGCCGCATACTTTCTGAGCCCCAGAGCCTCCTCTGCGCATGATTTCACTGAAGTACTTCCCCGCCACAGCCGCGCCCAGATCTCCAGAGGCCCTGACTCCGCTTCACAGCACCTGGGATGCCAGCCTGGAAGCCCCGAGATGGCTAATGTAACGGATAGAGTAGGAGATATTGTGGGGGGTAATATCTGGACGCTGAATCAATGTAAAAGGTGAGAGTGCTGTGCAGTACAGTAGGTGTGCAGTGTCACTGACACTGCACAGCACTCTCACCTTTTACATTGATTCATCGAGTCAGTCAGTTCTGCCAGCCAGTCACTATTGTTAGCGCTGGTGTCCCAACGCGCCGCATTACAGGGAAGTAGAGGCACTAAATAAACGACAGCTCCCAGCAGCTCTTAGCACCAGAGCATTCCGGCTCTAAGGCCTGCTGGGAGCTGTAATTTATTGATTGCATCTTCTTCCCTGTAATGCGGTGCGGTGGGACACCGGCGCTAACAATAGTGACTGGCAGCTTGGCTGCTGTGTGAGTCTCCCGGAGAGCAACTGCCAAAGGGAGGACAACAGCTTAGCTGCTTCCAGGAGGAGAAGAAGAATTACCTGCCCCTCCCCCACTTGCAGTACCTCCGGACCCATCCACCACCCGCAGTGGCTCCGGACACCCTCCCCCACCCGCAGCACCCCTGCCCCTACCCCGACCACGGCATAACTGCACCCACCCCTCCCTCACCAGCTCCTCCCCCACCTGCGGCACCCACCCCTCCCCCACCCATGTTATTACGGCACCAGCCCCTCCCCCACCTGTGGCAGCCCTGCATCTGCCCCTCCTCTACCCACGGCACCCCTGGACCCCCTTCTCCATCCGCGTCTCTCCCGCACCCACCACTTCCCCAACCACAGCACCTGCTAGGTGATTCATCAGGCTCTACGTGCGCTGTTCACGTTGTTGCAAGGGGCTACAGCCCCTAAACCATTGCACGCCCTTTGTCCGTGCAAAATATTTAATCACTCACACAATTATGATTGGAGTCAATACTCCATATAATACAAATAAAGGGTTAAGGGGGCGAAGCCCCTCATGATGGTGTGAAGAGCGCCCGTAGGGCGCAATAAATCACCTAGTATATTACAAAGGACAAAAAACAATCATATATATACACCAGCTATATGTATTTTTATTGATATGTATTTATATTAGAATTGTACAGTGTTTTGGTTTTGGTTCTGGTTCCATCCTCGTGTTTCGGATCTGGATTGGTTTCGCCAAACAGAGCCGGCCATAGGCATAGGCAAACTAGGCAATTGCCTAGGGCATTTGATATGCCTAGGGGCATCAGCAGCTTCTGCTGATTAAAATGATATGCAGCATGCCTATATTCTGTGTGTAGCATTTCATATGCCGATACAGCCAAAGTCTCGCACAGTATATAGGCATGCTGCATATCATTTTAATCAGCAGAAGCTGCTTGTGCATCCTAGCTACATAGCAATGCAAATAAGATGCATTTTCATTAAAAAAATGTGCCCGACGTTTGCATTGAGGCAAGATTTATGAGGACACATCTGTATCCAAGCAGAGGCAGAGGTCACAGTGTTAGTGGCAGAGTGAGTGCTGTGTGCATGTGAGTGGGCTGGTTGTGCAGTAGTGTTCGGAATATGTGTAAGGATCATTATGTGTGTTATGTAAAAATGCATTAATAATGTGCAACATATGTGTAAGGGGCACTATGTGTGTCATTATGTGTATAAGGGCATTAATGTGCGGCATATGTGTAACGGTACTACTGTATGTGTCGTTATGTGTATAGGAGCACTAATAATGTGTAGCAAATGTGTAGGGGGCACTATGTGTATCATTATGTGTATAAGGGCATTAATAATGTGCGGCATATGTGTAAGGGACATTATGTGTAAAAGGGCATTAACAAAGGTTGTCATAATTTGTAAGGCACATTATGTTTATAAGGACATTAATAATGTGTCTCAAATGTGTTAGGGGCATTACTGTGTGGCATTATGTGTTTAAGGTGCTCTACTATGTGGCGTTGCGTATAGAAAGGGCACTACTGTGTCGTCTAATGTGAATAAAGAGCAATAGGGTGTGGTGTAATGTGAATAAGGAGCAATTCAGTGTGATGTAATGTGAATAAGGGGCTCTACTGTGAGGAGTAATGTTTATAAGGTAAAGTGATACTATTGTGGGATGTAATATGAATTATGGAAACTATCGCATGATCAAATGTGAATAAAGTGCAGTACTGTGTGGTGTAATTGGAATTGGGGTTACTATTGTGTGGCCATGCCCCTTGCCAGCAAAAACACACCCCTCTTTGGGCTGTGCGCCAAATGTGCAAACTGTTCCTATTTAAAATATAGGGGGTACAAACACCAAACTAAGGACTGCTATGGATGAGGGGTGATGGTGCTGGGAAAGAAGTGCAAGGTCAGAGGCGGAACCAGCGGTGGTGCTAGGGGGCACCAGACAAAATCTTGCCTAGGGCATCATATTGGTTAGGGCCGGCTCTGTCGCCAAAACCACCCTTTTGTGTTTTGGTTTTGGATCTGGATGATTTTTGAAAAAAAACATAAAAACAGCTAAAATCACAGAATTTGGGGGTAATTTTGATCCTACAGTATTATTAACCTCAATAACATTAATTTCCACTCATTTCCAGTCTATTCTGAACACCTCACACCTCACAATATTGTTTTTAGGCCTAAAAGTTGCACCAAGTTAGCTGTATGACTAAGCTAAGTGACACGTGTGCGGCACAAACACATGGCCCATCTAGGAGTGGCACTGCAGTTACAGACAGGATGGCACTTAAAAAAACTAGGCCCCAAACAGCACATTATGCAAAGAAGAAAAAGAGGTGCAATGAGGTAGCTGTATGACTAAGCTAAGTGACACAAGTGTGCGGCACAAACACATGGCCCATCTAGGAGTGGCACTGCAATTGCAGACAGAATGGCACTTAAAAAAAACTAGGCCCCAAACAGCAAATCATGCAAAGAAGTAAAAGAGGTGCAATGAGGTAGCTGTATGACTAAGCTAGGCGACACAAGTACACTGCACAAACACGTGGCCCATCTAGGAGTGCCACTGCAGTGGCAGACAGGATGACAGATTTAATAAATAGGCCCCAAACAGCCCATCATGCAAAGAAGAAAAAGAGGTGCAATGAGGTAGCTGTATGACTAAGCTAAGTGACACAAGTGTGCGGCACAAACACCTGGCCCATCTAGGAGTGGCACTGCAGTGGCAGACAGTATGGCACTTAAAAAAACTAGGCCCCAAACAGCACATCATGCAAAGAAGAAAAAGAGGTGCAATGAGGTAGCGGTATGACTAAGCTAAGCGACACAAGTGTGCGGCACAAATAACATGTGTCGAAAAATATTGCAGTACACACATCACGTACAAACTACACACAGATGGCTACAAAAAGATTTTTTGGAAGGTGTGCCGCCCTGGGCGCTAAAATAAAATGGTAAAACAATACAATGTAGTGCAGTCACTTATTAAAAAAGACTTCAGTGTTGTTCCATATGTTGATGGTTTACTTGATTTCAATTTCCAGAATGATGCAGTGCATGAAATAAAGAAAAAAAAATATATAGTGTAACAGTTTAAAGTGAACAAAAGTTTCTACGTGATTATATAACGTGATCTGGCATTGTGAGTGATATAGTATCCAGAATTTAGCCAAGGCGTACCCCACTCACTATGTGAAAAATGCAGTATAAGCACATCAAGGTATCTTTGATCAAGGAAGAATGGCGTACCCAACTCACAATGTCACAAATGGTTTGAAGCTCATCAAGGTATCTTTCTTGTGGATTTAGGACCTTTATCTTCCGACCCAAGTTGTTTTAATCCACTTATACCCAAAACAGACAAGAACAAATTCTCCAATGTGTAGTAGTGCTTTCAAAACCATATGAAGTACATACTAACAGCAACAACCACGTACTTTTTTAGATTAATGTTCAGAAGAAATAAGCGTACCCCACTCACAAAAATTGAGTAATTTCTGTACACATCAAGGTATCTTTAACTACATCAAGGTATCTTGTGTTCAAGAGTACAGAATGCGTACCCTACTCACAGAATTATGCGTGGTTTGCAAAGCCCATCAAGGTTTCTTTTATTTTCAATCTCCTCTCAAAAAAAAGGCTGGATATTTCTTAAAAACCATAAAATTTTATTGTACAAAAAACCCCAATCGGTAGGGGAAAGTTCCAGTAATACAATAGGTACAGTAAAAATGCCAAACAAAACTAACAAAGTTAAAAACATAAACCATCCATGTTGAAACTCTGGAGGTATCTCTCCAAAAAGAAAAAAAACAATGATTTCCTCAAGAGATTACCTGGTCCAGAGTTCAGCGGTATGTCGTGGATGGATGGAAAAAAGGCTGGCTGTCCACACTCCTGTTTGTCAGTCAATGCATTTCGGTCTAAAGGACCTTTTTCGGTCTAAAGGATGTCTTGAAAAAGGTCCTTTAGACCGAAATGCATTGACTGACAAACAGGAGTGTGGACAGCCAGCCTTTTTTCCATCCATCCACGACATACCGCTGAACTCTGGACCAGGTAATCTCTTGAGGAAATCATTGTTTTTTTTTCTTTTTGGAGAGATACCTCCAGAGTTTCAGCATGGATGGTTTATGTTTTTAACTTTGTTAGTTTTGTTTGGCATTTTTACTGTACCTATTGTATTACTGGAGCTTTCCCCTACCGATTGGGGTTTTTTGTACAATACATTTTTATGGTTTTTAAGAAATATCCAGCCTTTTTTTTGAGAGGAGATTGAAAATCAAAGAAACCTTGATGGGCTTTGCAAACCACGCATAATTCTGTGAGTAGGGTACGCATTCTATACTCTTGAACACAAGATACCTTGATGTAGTTAAAGATACCTTGATGTGTACAGAAATTACTCCATTTTTGTGAGTGGGGTACGCTTATTTCTTCTAAATATTAATCTAAAAAAGTACGTGGTTGTTGCTGTTAGTATGTACTTCATATGGTTTTGAAAGCACTACTACACATTGGAGAATTTGTTCTTGTCTGTTTTGGGTATACGTGGATTAAAACAACTTGGGTCGGAAGATAAAGGTCCTAAATCCACAAGAAAGATACCTTGATGAGCTTCAAACCATTTGTGACATTGTGAGTTGGGTATGCCATTCTTCCTTGATAAAAGATACCTTGATGTGCTTATACTGCATTTTTCACATAGTGAGTGGGATACGCCTTGGCTAAATTCTGGATACTATATCACTCACAATGCCAGATCACGTTATATAATCACGTAGAAACTTTTGTTCACTTTAAACTGTGTTACACTATATATATTTTTTTCTTTATTTCATGCACTGCATCGTTCTGGAAATTGAAATCAAGTAAACCATCAACATATGGAACAACACTGAAGTCTTTTTGAATAAGTGACTGCACTACATTGTATTGTTTTACCATTTTATTTAAGCGCCCAGGGCGGCACACCTTCCAAAAAATATTTTTGTATCTGTCTATGTATTCAGATGTTTGGTGACATCTAGGAAGGTAGACCACCTAGGGCAGCTCTGATCTGTTTTAGCGCCACATAGCAGGGATTCTCTGTTTTTTTTGTCTACACACAGATGGCCTCCGTGCGCGTACTTGTTCTGCCGTGTGTGCACATATTCGCAATTTGCGTATGGTCACTCCCGCGGTCCTGCGATTAGCGCGTGGTATGAGTAATTACGGTAGAGTTTGTGATCGCATGGAAAAGCCATAAAATCACATTACATATTTAATCCAAATAGTGCACAATGTACACATAGCCTCCCTGCACCACACCAGCAAGTTACACTTGTTTAAATGGTATCAGAACAAAGGGATTCACCTTTACAGGATAGAAGGGGACAGAACTAGGTTATAAGGTGGTGTTTGGTATCCAGCTGTAGGGTATATTAAGGGCAATATTCCGGTGTTGGTTTGCAGAAGATTGCACGTTCCTGCGAATAGTTATGTGCAGCAGCAGACTATAAATATTAACTGTATTTACTGTACATTTGGTATGCGGCGGGAACCCAGAGGAGACCACCTGCAAGTGCACCTGGAACAGACATCGCCCACCTATTCAAACCGACCTATGATCTCTCCTGTACTGTAAATGACCATCCATGTGTCCAATGGACATAGAGATTACAGTTTCCATTGTGTTAGGTTTTGGACTATTGTATAAAAAGCCAGCTACATGCCTGGTCAGACACAGACTCTGAAGATCATCTACCCTGATGACTGAGGACCGGGCCGGGAAGCACAGGCGAAACTAAAACATATGTACCATCGAGTGTAGCTATTTTTCTATTGTATTGTATTGTTATTGTAACCCCCTTTCAGTAATTATATTTTGATGTGTCGGAACCCGGCATTTTAAATACAATCTGGTGTCTTGTCTCTTTTCCCTGCTAAGGTTATAAGTGTATTTCAGTCACACGTGTAGCTGCTAAGTGCTCACGGAGTATCTTTTGATGTACGCACTGTGTGTACGTACACGGTACGGGGCTTTGTACGCTAATGGTGTAAAGAGTACATAGGCTAAGGATTGATTACAGCGGCCACAGCGGCTCCATTTAAAGTGTATTGAATGTCTTTTTAAAGTGTTGATTTTAGTCCTGTATGTAAATCAATGTTTACAATTTGGGGCTTGATCTGGTTTTTACATGCTTACAGCCTAGCAGGTCATAGCAGACTTAATCTATCAGCAAAGGGTGGAAAGTTATCTTACATAACCTTTTCCTGGTTAGTGGATGTTCTAAAAACCCTTTTTGTGTGCTGTTAGATTGGGTCTGCTCTGTCTGGTCTGCAGAGGTGCTGATAGAACCCGTAAACAGGAAAAAAGCTATTTAAAAATCTGTGATTTTTTTTGGCGCCAAAAGCGTACACAAAGGGCACCGATACTTTGCATACCCTCTCACATTGTTGCCGCAAGATTTAGATTGCTAGATTTGTTTAGATCTGTGTGAAATTGGATACATTTGTTGCTATATAGGTAAATTTGAAATAAAAGTATTTAAGGAAGTATTTAAGGAAGTAAGTATACAGCACAACACACGGGTCTGGCCCTGTCGTAAAGGGTTACACAGAACAAGCGTAGATTGTGCTTGTGAGTGATTATAGTTAGCATTGCTCACATTCATAGAGGTTGTGGGATTTATTTTATTGCGGATGCACGGTTTTGTACACGTGGCTCGGACAAAGTACAGGACCGCGCACGCAGCGTAAAAGACACTCACGGTCACGTGTTTATGCAAAGTGCGTAAGAGTGCGGACGCTAAGTACAAATTACACGACAGTTTCGTTCAATTAAAAGGTGGGATAGTAGCCATGCTACAATAGCACATAACTATCCGGTTTCAAAAGCAGATTAGTAGAAAACTTTTGTTTAAACTGTATTGCCTCTGGGGGTAAAGCTGCCAATCAGAACGAGTGGAAATTTTCAGTACAGAAAAACAAAGTGTATTTGAGTGAGTGAAAGTAGGAGTGAACGTATTGAACCCTGGGAATTCGGGATCCCATCGTTGGTACACCAAGTGAGTGGAGGCAGAAGAGTCGCGGTCCAAGGGGTCTGCGAGGTTTATAATGTGTGAGAAATATGGTCCACACGCTGAAGTTTATTGTGACGAATGGATACGTATGACTGACAAATATAGAGTTTCATTCCCAAGGGTGGGCAGCTTTGAGCCAGAGGTATTGCAGAACTTAAGGATAAGGATATGTCTGATAAAATCCAGAAAACAAAGGATTAGACATACGGATTGTTTAAATCTATGGCAGCAAGAGGTGGATGGGCAAAGTGAACAAGCTCGCACAGCAGGTTCCAAACCTAGCTAGAAAACAATGGTGACTGCACCACCACCACCATATATTGATGGGGAGAATGTGGCTACAAGCAATGGTGCATTGGTACAGGATAGGAATGTTATTGATAAATGTACTAACGCTAACCCTTGCCAGCTGTATCCCATTTTAAATTTTCCCCAGGACTGCGAGCAGGAGCCCAGCACGATATCGGCACTCTCTCTAGCAGCCACCATACAGGATACTCAGGTGGGCATGGCCCAACCACCAAGGGTTGTAGCAAGGCCCCCTAGCGGAGGGATAAGTGAGGTCGTGTCCACAGGTAAGTACGGTACTATACACTATGCAGAAACAATAGCTCCTCACATTACAGAGTCAAACCAGGATGATGTAATTGAATTAAACCCTGTCAGGGTGATTGCAGTCCCCAATGGGAAGACTGACGCTCAGGGAGTAACTCCCATCAGGAACATTGCTATGCATTGTCCTTGGTCCCGAGCAGAGTTAAGGTCAATTATGTCAGAATTTCACGATCCCAGAAAAGATCTAGTCGGATGCCAGAAGTTCGTTAAAGAGTTAGGTAACGCCCATGAGCCCACTGATAATGCTGAAATATCCTTAGGAAAGACAGCTATACCTTAAACACACCTTAAATACACTTTACCATGGAGCCGCTGCGGCTGTTGTACTTAACACACACTCTGCGCACTTTGTACGCTATTAGCGTACAAACTCCCGTACTGCTCACGGACTTCGCGTACAAACGCCACACTGACGGTACAAAGTACTCACAGCGCGTACACACCCAGAGATACACCACAAACCCTGAACAGTTATGCAATGCAATGAAAATACGCTTTAACCTTAGCAGGGCAATGAAGACATGACACCAATTGTGATTTTACCGCTGGGTTCCGACACCACAGTGGATTATTGCTGAAAGGGGGTTACAATACAAACAATACAATACAATACAATATAATATAACAGAGTAAATGGCTACATTCAATGGTACCTACGTGAGTAGATTCGCTTGCGCTTCCCGGCCCGGTCCTCGGTCATCTGATAGATAACTTTGTGAGTCTTGTGTCAGACCAGGCCTGCAGCAGCTCTCTTTATACAATTCTTCCAAAAAGCAATACAATAGATACTCTAATCTCTTTGTCCATTGGACACAGGAATGCACATTTACAGTACAGGAGAGGTCATAGGTCAGTTTGAATAGGTAGGCAATGTCTTTCCCAACTGCTCTTGTGGGTGGTCTCCTCTGGATTCCCGCCGCATACATAATGTACAGTAAATACAGTTTATATCTATATTCTGCTCCTGCACATAACTATCCGCAGGAACATGCAATCTTTCTCAAACCAACACCGGAATGTTACCCTTAAAATACCCTTCAGCTGGATACCAAACACCACCTTATGACCTTGTTCTGTCCCCTCCTATTCTGTAAAGGTGAATCCCTTTGTTCTGTTACCATTTAAACTGTTGTTACTTTCTGATGTGGTGCAGGGATACTATGTGTACATTGTGCACTATTTGGATTAAATATGTAATGTGTTTTGATAGCCTTCCATGCGTTCACAAACTCTACCGTAAATACTCATACCACGCGCTAATGCGCAGGACCGCGGGAGCGACCATACGCAAATTGAGGATCTGCGCACGCACGACAGAACAAGTGCACGCAGGGAGGCCATCTGTGTGTAGTTTGTACGTGATGTGTGTACTGCAATATTTTTCGACTTTGACAGTCCACCCTTTGGCAGTCACCAATAACTGCCACTATCTAATCACTAAACAATAAAATATCTATACAATATCTACAGAAGCTTGGATGATCGGAGGAGAGTTGTAGGTGGGAAATGTATGACCTAGTGGGATAGTAAAAAGCATATATGTATGAATCCATGTCTGAGGGGCATGTATCATTGTGCCGTATATGTTCTAAATAAGCTTCGAGGTATTGCGAAGTATACATTAAATCCTTCTCATCCTTTACTAAGGGTCTGTAAATGGGCCAAAAAACACTACCGAGCTCTTGTCGGATTGTTCCAACAAATGGGGTGCACATTTAGTTGATGATACACGGAGGGGAGGCATATGTGAGTGCTAGTATATGTGGATATCACCTGTCGACTATGTGTGCTATTAATTTGAGGTTGCAGAGATGAAGATAAGACACATATCTAAAATACATTCACATAAACATTTTTGGGTAGGGCTGATGTCTTTTCCGGATGGATGTATCTGGGCAGAGGGGGAAACAAAAGAAAAACGGGTGAAAGAAACAGGCCATGAAATTCATTTGCAATCCTTATCATAACCCTGTCTCGATGGATGGGTTATAAATTAAATCTGCTGCTATAACAATGCCCTCACTCCTTAGACTCATCAACTTTGTGCCGTGCTTGCACCGCGTCAGAATTCGAACACACCTAAATATCGAACCAATAATTATGACGACTCCCAGGATACAAAGGAGAAACTTCCCTACACTCATAATAACATTTTGAGCCCACTCTCCTAAACCTGAGAACCAATTTCGTGGGTTCAACCATGAGACCCAGCCTGTCAGTTCATTACTCACAGTCGCCAAGGTAAGGTTGTGTTTCCTCCTGAACTCCCACTTCAACTGCAAGATATTGTCCATCCTTTGATCGATAATCTCCGTTGGGTCATCAGTACTGTTCGTAATATACGTACAGCACTTCACCCCATTTTGAGTTGCCAGAGTAACACAGTACCCACCTGTCACGGCTGTGATATAATTTAGGACCATCCTGTGCTGAATTAGTTCCTTCTTGTAAGCTTGTAACTCCCTTCCCGTATACCTGAAGGTGTCGTCATACATCTCAGTGATATTATCTATCAAGTTCGCTAGCGCATGGATATACCTATCATTTATAATTCCTCTGGCAGTACGGGTGATGTCTAATGCGAGAAGGAATTGAATCCCGGTGGATTTGTGGATCAAATCAGAGGCTGCGTGCTCTGTCCTATCTATGAGGTGTCTCTTGATAATGTGTTCATAGTGAGTATGAGTATAAGGAGCCTGTGCACTGCGGTGAACGTCTTTCATCTTATCATGGGTTATAGTCATGACCTCTGGCAGTACTCTCCCAATATAACACAATCCCTCTGAGCTCGGGGCAAGCCACTTGTACGCCTTCCTCCCACATGTGAAATAGGCATCATCTGGGAGAACATAGGGGACAAAATATAACATCACCATATTACAAACTTTCCAAGTGAAGAATCCAATCCCTAGTTCTCCCATCTGCTCAGTACAAGTATCGGGCTGGATAATATGAGCACAGTACCCTGGCGATACTTTTCCAACCCACATGGTCTTGCTTCCACGAGGATACCTATACCGGAAATACCTCCCACTGTTGGCTATTTGGCGTACAAGTTCAGAGTCTATGGGTATCCTATCAGCTCTGTGTGAAAAGGTCATTGTCTAGTTATTCCACGTCACTTCCCAATTTCCCGGTTTTCAGTAATTGGAAATATTGAAACATAATAAGGATCTGTCTACATGATACTGGTGGAGCTTCAAACTAGGGGGCCAAGAAATATTGAATTTCTTGTCCACCGGTCTCCCACCCCGTAATTCGAGTACCTCATCTATTGCTAAAGGGTATGGTACTAATCCTGACTTGCTCTGACCTTGAGGTACCTGTGAGCACACCCAACATTCTGTCTGGTTTAAGACCTTACCCACTAGTGAGTGGTAATCACTCAACGG
Source organism: Pseudophryne corroboree (assembly GCF_028390025.1). Taxonomy (NCBI): domain Eukaryota; kingdom Metazoa; phylum Chordata; class Amphibia; order Anura; family Myobatrachidae; genus Pseudophryne; species Pseudophryne corroboree. The sequence goes on from NC_086444.1 coordinate 1,122,461,903, forward strand.
ATGATGGTCCATGTCGATATTAAGGTTGGACTGACATCTCTGGATGCACCCATCCTCAACTATATTCTCACAATTCCTACAAATGCAATATTCATCAGACAATAACCCCTCACAGTGCCTCCGAGCTCCTTGACTACCAGAGCGCTTACTGATGCCAGCCTTCACCAAAATGCTGTGCTGATCCTGAGATCCTACAAATTCGTACCTGCCATCAGAACCCATTCCAGATCCCTGCTCGACCTCTCTGGTACCCTCACCAAACCAAACTGTCCTTATCAAAACCAGAATTACTAACAGAACCCGAAACGCAGTCTCTTCTGATCGATCCATTTCGTTAGGGGAAAGGAGGAAAATAAGCAGGAGAAAAGAAAGGAAAAATGTAGGGGGAGGTGAAAAAAAAGTGGTACGACAACCGTTCTAGCTCTTGTTACTCTGTGCTCAGATGCCCTTCAACAGTCCTGCCTCTCAACTTTCCCGGAACAAATACTCTAGTGTCTCTTTGCTTTGCTCTTTGGACACACAGTTCACTTTGATCTTTGAACACACAGTTACCAAACCACAAAAACTTGATGAAACTGCACGAGTTCTCTCCGAGTCAGCGACCTGCTTGCAGTGGGACGAGTGGATCCATGTCTCTCTTTCGGCGACCTTCAATGCTGTTGTGCTGGTTAACAAGACTTGATATGGTCCTTCTCACCTGTCTATTAGGCAACCTGAGCGTAAGCAATTTCGAAACATTGTCACAACTGAGGGCCTGAGCTGACGGAAGGCAGCCTCAGTTGTAGGGGCTGAGATGTACCGGAACCTGGGAGGTTGTATCAGACCCCTGGACATGTAAGTAACATGAAGAGAAACCGCCCGAAGGTGTGACCACGACAACTTGAGTAAAAGTCAATGATATTTATTTATGACAAACTCCATGCATCACAGTAGCAGTAAAAAGTAACATAAAAATCAGCAGAGAAATAATAATACAGTTCCTGGGTACTACAGGGTGGCAGGGGCCACAGAGCTCTGGTGGTATGAGACAGTTCTTATTATCTGCAAGTTGGAAAGTCCTTACCAGGCTCAACTGTAGCAATGAGGAAAGCCCAGGGTCGTACCAGCTGGTGTTCCAGGGAAAGCTGGACTGCTGTAGATAAAATGCTGCTGTGGGTACTGGTTAGAACCAGACAGGTGTTGGCACGGAGTGGATACTGGCTGGAACCAGTTAAATAATAAATAAAGCTTGAGAGCGATGCAATGTAGATGAAATGTAGAATTTGAGAGCGGAGAAATAATAATACCGGTGGAGAGTGGTAAACTGCAGAAAGGACACCGGCCCTTTAAGAGAAGCTGTACACTGCTGGAAGCTGAGCTGGAAGCAGGTGATGTTGTAGCTGGAAACAGGTGAGTCCAGAATGGATCGGAGAGTCAGGCTACACCGCAGATGGAATGCTGGTGCGGGTCTCTATAGCAGAAGTCTGGAGACAGGAGCTGGAACCTGGAAGACATTCACAGAAGAGAGACAAACTGGAACTAGGTTTGACAACCAAAGCACTGACGCCTTCCTTGCTCAGGCACAACCTATTTATACCTGCAGCAAGGAAGGCATTGGCTAGGTAATTATGCAAATTAATAATACTGACAACGGATTGGTAGGAAAGATCAGCTGACAGAATCCAAGATGGCTGCGCCCATGCAGACACTTGGAGGGAAGTTTGGATTGTAAACCATGTGGTCTGGAAAACAGTAATGGCGGCGCCGGCCACCGGAGACAGGAGACGCCAGGCTGACAGATGCACATCCGACCACGCGGACACAGCGGAGGCCGCGGCTGACGTAATCGCCACTCAGAATGCAGAAGCTCAGGGACGGCGGCGGAGGCCGCGGGAGACGCCATGCCAGATGTATAAGGCGTTACTGTGACTGCGTCCAGAGAGACAGGAGAGGATGCGGGAATGTGCACATCAGGATAACAGATGGGATCCGGTCCTGGAGCGCTGAGCCAGCCTTAGGAGGCATCTGATAGGTAAGAAATGGCGTCCAGATACCCGGATCGTGACAGCACCCCCCCCTTTAGGAGTGGCCCCAGGACACTTCTTTGGCTTTTGAGGAAACTTGGAATGGAATCTCCGGACCAAGGCAGGAGCATGGACATCAGAAGCATTGGTCCATGAACGTTCCTCAGGGCCATAACCCTTCCAGTCAATAAGATACTGAAGTTGACCGTAACGGTGACGTGAGTCCAGGATCTTGGCCACTTCATACTCAACGCCTCGTTGAGTTTGGACTTTCGGAGTTGGAGGAAGTGAGGAATGAAACCGATTCAAGATTAGCGGTTTCAACAGGGAAACATGGAATGTCCTGGGTATTTTTAAGAAAGGAGGTAACTGGAGTCTGTAAGCAACAGGATTGATGTGTCAGATTGTGTTTGGGCTGTGTCCCCGGAGGGGGCGCTAGTGGGTCAGTGGAGGTAGATGGGAGAAAACGAGGAGGCTGGATAACGTTCCTGCGCATGAGCGCAATGGTATTTTATTTGGCAGATGATATAATACAGAATGGTAGCAGAAACAATAATAACAGATGAATAAAGTCAATCACTCAGTATGATAACTGAAAGTCTATGGCAATGGATGACAGATGACTTGAGAAAATAATATCCGGTAATATATAAACAGAAGAACAAGTGTTTGTGAAATGGTTCTGGTTTGGAAACCAGTGCAGGTTTTAAAACAGGAAACTTAGGCAGCAAGGTGGAAATGGCAAACCTGAGCAGAGGCAGGAGTCTGACTTCACAGTGCAGGTGATGAGGCACTGGCAGCAGCAAGCTGTATCACAGGTGGAGGAATGAAACACACCTGGAGTCAGTCTTCAACTGCAGGCTGAAGCACACAAGATGGTGATGAGTGTGAAGCCTTGTTTGCAGGTTGCAGGTATTGCTGGGCCTTGAAGTTCCACGGAGCTGTGCAGAGTAACCAGGAGTACAAGTTCTTAACCAGAGAACCAGGAACACAGGAGGAACAGGAACAGATCCTTTCACATGGGTCGCTGGAGTGACACAAAGTCCAGGATGCCTGCAGACTGATCCTGCAGTCTCTTATGTACCCCATGGTGCACAGGGATTGGGTGAGTGAAGGAAAGTGGGTGCGGCCAAGCACCGGATTGGCCGCAGTATACTGGCTGTTTGCAGACTGTCATGGCGGCGCCCACGCCGCGGCCTAGCGGGGACGCGGCGCGCTACACGCCCGCTGTCTCAGGAGTGTTCCCAGGCCCTTGATGATGTCCCATGGCAGGGGCATAGGTGACAGGTGACCGCAGGGAGCCAGGACGGAGTCCGCAGCGGCGGACGGATGTCAGCCTGGTAAGTCGATTCCTGACAGTACCCCCTCCTTTAGGGGTGGACACCGAACACCCACGTGGCTTGGAGGGATGAGTGCTGTGGAAGACACGGACCAACCTAGGAGCATGGACATCGGACGAATTCACCCAACTTCTCTCCTCTGGGCCATAACCGGACCAATCGACCAGGTACTGGAGACGTCCATACCGACAACGGGAGTCCAGAATTTTGTTGATCTCGAATTCCACGCCCCGCTGAGTTCGAACCTTGGGACCTACTGGAAGAGTATTCTGAAAGCGGTTTAGGACTAGAGGTCTGAGGAGAGAAACATGAAAAGCGTTAGGTATACGAAGGGAAGATGGTAACTTCAATTTGTAGGCCACTGGGTTGATGACTCTTTCGACAGGGTAAGGACCAATGAAGCGTGGTGCAAACTTCATGGATGGGACCCTGAGACGGAGGTTACGGGTTGATAGCCAAACCTTGTCCCCAGGTTTCAAATGAGGAACCGCACGTCTCTTGCGGTCGGCAAAGAACTTGTACCGACTGGAGGCCTTTTTGAGAGAAACGTGAATTTTTCTCCAAATAGATGAAAACTGAGTCAGAGCAGTAGTGGCAGCAGGAACATCCATATGAGGGAGTTCTTGGAAATCAGGTACACGGGGATGTTGCCCATATACTGCAAAGAATGGTGTCGTTTCAGTAGCAGTATGGTATCGAAAGTTGTGGGCAAACTCGGCCCATGGGAGCAGATCGAACCAGTCATCCTGGGAAGATGAAACATATAATCTTAAAAAAGTCTCAAGTTCTTGATTGACCCTCTCTGTCTGCCCATTCGTCTGAGGATGGTATGATGACGAAAACTTCAGTTTGACCTGCATGGCAGAACAGAGGGCCCTCCAAAACCTCGCTACAAACTGTACCCCCCGGTCAGATATTATTTCTGAGGGTAAACCATGTAAGCGGAAAATCTCCCGTAGGAAGATTTGGGCAAGTTTTGGGGCAGAAGGGAGACCCTGGAGAGGAACAAAATGAGCCATCTTGGTGAATCTGTCCACTACAACCCAAATGGTATTATGTCCTTGAGAAGGAGGAAGGTCGGTGATAAAATCCATGGACAGGTGTGACCAGGGACGACTAGGGACAGACAGTGGTTGTAACTGACCTGCTGGAGACTGACGAGGAGTCTTGTGCTGCACACATTTAGGACAGGATGCCACGAAATCCTGGATGTCCATTTTCATCTTTGGCCACCAATATGTCGCAGAAAGGAACTTGAAGGTCTTCAGGACACCAGGATGACCAGTGAACTTGGATTGATGGGCCCAAGATAGCAACTTGGAACGGAGTTCTGGGGAAACAAAAGTCTTACCAGGAGGAGGAGCTGGGGAGACTTGAGATGCAGCGAAAACCACGGGACTCAGGATGGAATGTGGCACTGAGTCAGATGTTCCTTCTTCAGATTCCATGGATCGGGATAACGCGTCGGCTTTCACATTCTGCGAACCTGGGCGGAAATGAAGCTTGAAATTAAAACGTGAGAAAAACATAGCCCACCTGGACTGGCGAGGGTTAAGGCACTGAGCTGCCTTTAAATATAGCAGGTTTTTATGATCCGTGTAGATGTTAAACGGATGTTTGGCCCCTTCTAGGAGATATCTCCATTCCTCGAGAGCCAGCTTGATCGCCAGTAGTTCTTGATCTCCCACGGAGTAGTTAGCTTCTGCAGGAAGAAACTTGCGAGAATAAAATCCACAAGGGTGGACTTTCCCATCGGATCCCTTCTGGGAGAGAACAGCTCCAACCCCAACTGTAGAGGCATCTACCTCCAACTCGAACGGTCTGTTGACATCTGGCTGAGACAGCACTGGAGCAGACATAAAGGCTAGCTTGATCTTCTGGAAGGCTGCCAAGGCTTCTTCTGACCAGTTGGAATGGTCTGCCCCTTTCCGAGTCAGGTTGGTAATAGGAGCGATGAGAGTGGAGAATCCTCGAATAAATTTTCTATAGTAGTTGGCGAAACCCAGGAACCGCTGGATAGACTTGAGAGAATTTGGAATGGACCAATTGGCAATAGCTTCCAATTTTGTCGGGTCCATCTGAAGATCCGATCCGGAAATTATATAACCCAGGAAGGGTATAGAGGGAACTTCAAAGGTGCATTTAGATAGTTTCCCGTAGAGCCGGTTCTCACGAAGACGTCGGAGAACTTCACAGACTTGTAGACGATGAGATGGAAGGTCTTGGGAGAAGATAAGGATATCATCTAAGTAAACAACGAGGTACTTATACAGGACATCACGAAAGATTTCGTTCACAAAGTGTTGGAACACTGCTGGAGCATTACTCAACCCAAATGGCATTACCAGGTATTCATAATGGCCATCTCGAGTGTTGAAAGCTGTCTTCCACTCGTCACCACTCCGGATTCTGATGAGATTATAGGCACCGCGGAGATCTAACTTGGTGAAGATGCGGGCTCCTTTAACTCTGTCAAATAATTCGGTAATGAGTGGTAATGGATAACTATTCTTGATGGTAATGTCATTGAGACCCCGATAGTCAATGCATGGACGCAGTCCTCCATCCTTCTTTTTAACAAAGAAGAAACCTGCACCAGCGGGTGATGATGACGGACGGATGAATCCCTTCTGAAGATTCTCTCTGATGTAATCACTCATCGCCTCAGTTTCAGGAACAGACAACGGGTAGGTGCGCCCCCTAGGTGGCTTCTTTCCAGGAAGGAGATCGATGGGACAATCCCATTCCCTATGGGGCGGCAGGATATCAGCAGCCTTTTCACAGAAGACGTCTGAGAAGTCTTGATAAGCTGCTGGGAGACTTGACTGTGTCTTTACTTCGGTAGACTTTATGGGACACACTTGGGCTAAACAGGATTGATGACAATGTGAACCCCATGAGGTAAGCTGCAACGTTGACCAGTCAAACTGTGGATTATGTAGCTGGAGCCAGGGCATGCCCAAGACAATCTCCTGGGTGGCTTGAGGGATGACCAGGAACTTAATCAGTTCAGAATGGAGAAATCCAACTCCCAGAACCACTGGGGCAGTTTGATGAGAAATGTTCCCCTTGGAGATTCGACTACCATCCACAGCAGTAATGTAAACTGGACAAGAAAGTTCACAGGTAGATAGGCAAAATTTATTTACCGCAGCTTGGGTGATAAAGTTTCCTGCAGCACCGCAGTCCACTAATGCTGACGCAGACTGGAGCCCAACTGAAGTCTCTAGCGTCACTGGAAGGATGAGGTCTTGTTGAGAAGGAGCTTGACTGAAAGATCCTAACTTGACTCCTCCCTTACAAGTCAGGATCTGGCGTTTCCCGAACGCACCGTGCAGGAGTTAATCTGATGGCCCGCAGCAGCACAGTATAGGCAGAGTCTCTCACGTATTCTTCTTGCCCGCTCTTCAGGAGTTAGGCGGGACCTATTTATCTGCATAGGCTCGTCAGAAGAGGGAGACTGGAACTGTACAGAAGGTATGAACCTTGATCTGCGTGGCTCACTCCGAGCGCGTTCATTATTGCGTTCGCGGATGCGAGAGTCCAACTTAATGCACAGGGAGATCAAATCAGACAGTTGAACAGGAATGTCACGGGTCGCCAGTTCATCCTTGATCCGATCCGAGAGTCCGTGCCAGAAAGCTGCTACCAGAGCTTGGTTGTTCCACTGAATCTCTGCAGCCAACGTCTGGAACTGGATGACATATTGTCCCATGCTTCGGGTACCTTGACGAAGTTGGATCAGGTCTGCCGAAGCTGATGTTGCACGACCAGGCTCGTCAAAGATCCGTCTGAAGGTTGACACGAAGTCTGTGTAGTTGTTAATCAGAGGGTCAGCACGTTCCCACAGAGGAGACACCCAACTCAGAGCAGATCCAGAGAGTAAGGAGATGATGTAGGCAACCTTGGATCTTGGCGTGGGGAAATTATGTGGCAATAACTCAAACTGTATTTCACATTGGTTGAGAAACCCGCGACATAACTTTGGACTGCCATCATACTTGCTCGGCACGGGCAGGTGCAGACGTGACACTGGAGCTGATGCAGCCGGCATAGAAGAACTCACAGCACTGGCAGGTGCTGGAGTAACAGGAACAGTAGGAGAGAGTACACTAGGCAGGGATTGCTGTAGTGTATCTAATCGGGAGGACATCCCTTGCAGGAATTGAAGCATCTGCTGCTGCGCAACCTCTTGACCATCCAGACGGGAGACCAGATTTTGCAAGGCCTCTGACCCCACACTCCGTCCACCATCCGAGTCCATCGATCCTGGACTTACTGTCAGATTGTGTTTGGGCTGTGTCCCCGGAGGGGGCGCTAGTGGGTCAGTGGAGGTAGATGGGAGAAAACGAGGAGGCTGGATAACGTTCCTGCGCATGAGCGCAATGGTATTTTATTTGGCAGATGATATAATACAGAATGGTAGCAGAAACAATAATAACAGATGAATAAAGTCAATCACTCAGTATGATAACTGAAAGTCTATGGCAATGGATGACAGATGACTTGAGAAAATAATATCCGGTAATATATAAACAGAAGAACAAGTGTTTGTGAAATGGTTCTGGTTTGGAAACCAGTGCAGGTTTTAAAACAGGAAACTTAGGCAGCAAGGTGGAAATGGCAAACCTGAGCAGAGGCAGGAGTCTGACTTCACAGTGCAGGTGATGAGGCACTGGCAGCAGCAAGCTGTATCACAGGTGGAGGAATGAAACACACCTGGAGTCAGTCTTCAACTGCAGGCTGAAGCACACAAGATGGTGATGAGTGTGAAGCCTTGTTTGCAGGTTGCAGGTATTGCTGGGCCTTGAAGTTCCACGGAGCTGTGCAGAGTAACCAGGAGTACAAGTTCTTAACCAGAGAACCAGGAACACAGGAGGAACAGGAACAGATCCTCTCACATGGGTCGCTGGAGTGACACAAAGTCCAGGATGCCTGCAGACTGATCCTGCAGTCTCTTATGTACCCCATGGTGCACAGGGATTGGGTGAGTGAAGGAAAGTGGGTGCGGCCAAGCACCGGATTGGCCGCAGTATACTGGCTGTTTGCAGACTGTCATGGCGGCGCCCACGCCGCGGCCTAGCGGGGACGCGGCGCGCTACACGCCCGCTGTCTCAGGAGTGTTCCCAGGCCCTTGATGATGTCCCATGGCAGGGGCATAGGTGACAGGTGACCGCAGGGAGCCAGGACGGAGTCCGCAGCGGCGGACGGATGTCAGCCTGGTAAGTCGATTCCTGACATGATGACTTGATCAATTTTAAAAGGACAGATGAAGCGAGGTGCAAACTTCATACTGGGAACTCTCAACCTCAAATTCTTCGTGGATAACCATACCCGATCACCCACCTTGAGAGCAGGAACTGCTCAACGCTTCTTATCCGCAAACTTCTTGTACCTGAACGATGCCTTGAGCAGAGCTGATCGTACGCTCTTCCAGATATTGGCAAACTGATACAAGGTGATATCCACTGCGGGAACAGAAGTTGCTGGAAGCGGTTGGAACTCAGGGACTTTAGGGTGGAATCCAAAGTTGGTGAAGAATGGTGTTGAAGAAGATGAAGAATGATACTGGTTGTTATGACAGAACTCGGCCCAGGGAAATAATTGAACCCAGTCATCTTGAGAGGAGGACACATAGATGCGGAGGAAGGACTCCAAGTCCTGATTCACCCTCTCAGTTTGACCATTGGTCTGAGGATGGTAAGCCGTGGAAAACTTTAGCTTGACTTGGAGGACTTGACATAAACTTCGCCAGAATTTGGCTGTGAATTGAACTCCTCGATCTGAGATAATTTCCTCTGGAAGACCGTGGAGTCGGAAGATCTCTTGTATGAATACTTGAGCCAACTTGGAAGCTGACGGAAGACCGGTGAGAGGAATGAAGTGTGCCATCTTGGTGAACCGGTCAACTACCACCCAGATGGTATTGAACTTGTTGCACATGGGCAAATCTGTTATAAAATCCATCGACAAATGGGTCCATGGTCGACGGGGAACAGATAGTGGAACCAGTTGCCCCGCAGGCGACTGGCGGGATACTTTATGTTGGGCACACTTTGGGCAAGATGCAATAAACTCCAAAACGTCCTTTTTCAGAGTTGGCCACCAATAGGACCTAGAGATAAATTCCAGGGTTTTTTGGATACCTGTATGTCCGGCAAAGCGGGAAGCATGGGCCCAATGCATGAGCTTCTTCCTTAGTGTCGGCTTCACAAAACTTTTCCCTGATGGGGGCGTAGAGTCCATCCCTACCGTGGAGAATGCCAACGGATTTATAATAGGATGCTTGTCTGAAGACTCGGACTCATTTTCTTGCTCCCATGAGCGGGAAAGGGCATCGGCCTTGCGATTCTGAGAGCCCGGACAGAACTGGAGTTTAAAGTCGAATCTGGAAAAGAAAAGTGCCCATCTGGCCTGACGAGGGTTGAGACATTGTGCGCCTTTTAGATATAGAAGGTTCTTGTGGTCTGTAAGTATGGTGATTGAATGAGAAGCTCCCTCCAACAGATATCTCCACTCCTCTAGAGCGAGCTTGATGGCTAGCAACTCCTGGTCGCCAATGGCATAGTTGCGCTCCGCTGGGGAGAACTTCCGGGAGAAGAAACTGCAAGGATGTAAATGGCCATCTTTAGCCCTCTGAGATAACACCGCTCCTACTCCAAAGGAGGAGGCATCCACCTCTAAGATGAAAGGAGAGTCGATGTCAGGCTGTTTCAGGACAGGCGCAGAGATGAACCTCTGTTTCAAAAGATGAAAAGCTTGCATGGCTTCTTCAGACCACTTGGACGGGTTAGCACCCTTCTTGGTGAAAGCAGTAATAGGCGCCACAATGGTGGAAAAGTCTCGTATAAACTTTCTGTAATAATTGGCGAACCCTAAGAACCTCTGGACCCCTTTGAGGGTTAAGGGTACCGGCCAATTCTGGATTGCTTGTAGTTTCTCAGGATCCATCTCTAGTCCGGAACCGGACACAATGTACCCTAGAAACGGAATGGACTTGACTTCAAAGACGCATTTCTCTAATTTGCAGTAGAGATGATTGACACGGAGACGGGACAGAACCTCCTTTACCCAAAAACGATGTTCCTCTAAATTGTTGGCAAAAATGAGGATATCATCTAGATAGACCACGACATGACGGTATAGAATGTCTCTGAAGATCTCATTGACGAAATGCTGGAAGACAGCTGGAGCATTGCTCAATCCGAAGGGCATGACGAGGTACTCATAATGTCCGTCACGGGTGTTAAATGCGGTCTTCCACTCGTCACCCTCACGGATCCGGATGAGATTGTATGCACCTCTCAAGTCCAGCTTTGTAAAGATGGTAGCTCCGCTAACTCTGTCAAAGAGCTCAGTAATCAGGGGTAAAGGATAGCGGTTCTTGATGGTAATGTCGTTCAAACCTCTGTAGTCGATGCACGGCCGCAGACCACCATCTTTCTTTTTTACAAAGAAGAAGCCTGCGCCGGCTGGAGAAGAAGAAGGTCGAATGAACCCCTTTGCTAGGTTCTCTTTAATGTATTCCTCCATAGAATGCGTCTCAGGCAGAGACAACGGATAAGTTCGGCCTCGAGGTGGAACCTTCCCTGGAACGAGATCAATCGGGCAGTCCCATTCTCTATGAGGAGGAAGGATATCAGCAGAAGCTTTACTGAACACATCCGTGAAATCTTGATATGGAGGAGGTGGAACATCAGACGACCTGGGGGAGGAAGAACAGACAGGCAACACTTTAAACAAACATGTCTCAGCACAGGAGGAACCCCATGCCAGAATTTGCGTAGTCGTCCAATCAATTGTAGGATTGTGAAGACGGAGCCATGGAAGGCCCAGGACCACAGGATGTGTGGCTCTTGGAATCACTAAAAGTGAAATAAGTTCGGAATGAAGAACTCCCACTCTCAGACGAACTGGTAGAGTCCTTAGAGCAATAACTGTATCAAAAATTTTACTGCCATCCACGGCAGTTAAGGAAAAGGAGGAAGGAAGTCTCTCGGTGGGTAGGGACCACCGTTTAACATAGGCTTCGGTAATAAAGTTCCCAGCTGCTCCGGAATCCAGGAGGGCAATGACGTTCTGATAACGTTGAGCAACTTGAAGCGAGACTGGGAGATTACAATCTTGAGGGGATGGAGAGGAGATCATTACTCCTAGCCGGCCCTCTCCTTGGCGAGCTAGGGTCTGGAGTCCCGGACGTTTGGGACAAGCATTAATGGTGTGAGACGGAGCTGCACAATAAAGACAGAGAGACTCGGAGAGACGTCTTCGGCGCTCAGCAGGAGTTAAACGGGAACGGCCAATTTGCATGGGCTCATCTTTAGTTGGTGACAGTTGGCGAGGAGGAGGAGCAGAAGATTTTGGAGCAGATGATCTTCCACGCTCAGTTGCTCTCTCTCTGAAACGTAAGTCAACTTTTGTACAAAGTGAGATTAGCTCATCTAACTTGGAGGGTAAGTCTCTGGTAGCTAACTCGTCTTTAATACACTCAGATAAACCATGCCAGAATGCAGCATACAGGGCCTCGTCGTTCCATGCCAGTTCGGATGCCAGGATCTGGAACTGTATAAGATATTGTCCTACAGTACGTGATCCCTGGCGTAAACGGAGAATCTCAGACGAAGCTGAAGTTACCCGGCCTGGCTCGTCGAAGATGCGCCTGAATGTTGACACGAATGCAGTGTAAGAAGATAGCAGGGTGTCGGACCTCTCCCATAATGGTGATGCCCAATCAAGGGCTGAGCCACTGAGAAGAGAGATGATGTAGGCAATTTTTGTACGGTCACTGGGAAAATTGCCAGGTTGTAGCTCAAACTGAATCTCACACTGGTTGAGAAATCCCCTGCAGAATCTTGGAGAACCGTCAAATTTTGCTGGCGTTGGAAGATGAAGACGTGGAGCAGAAACGGGTAAGGTGGGTGGGGTTATAGCTGGAGTCACTGTGGTTGACGCACCGGACGCGTCTGATCCACGGAGAGTTGTCTGAATCCCATCCAGCCGAGTAGAGAGATCCTGGAGACAGCGGATGATGTGGCCCTGTGCAGCCTCCTGATGTTCAAGTCGGGCTGCCAGTTCTTGCATCGGCCTGGCCGCTTGATCCTGGTCTCCGGCTGGATTCATTTGGTCAGTGCTTACTGTCACAACTGAGGGCCTGAGCTGACGGAAGGCAGCCTCAGTTGTAGGGGCTGAGATGTACCGGAACCTGGGAGGTTGTATCAGACCCCTGGACATGTAAGTAACATGAAGAGAAACCGCCCGAAGGCGTGACCACGACAACTTGAGTAAAAGTCAATGATATTTATTTATGACAAACTCCATGCATCACAGTAGCAATAAAAAGTAACATAAAAATCAGCAGAGAAATAATAATACAGTTCCTGGGTACTACAGGGTGGCAGGGGCCACAGAGCTCTGGTGGTATGAGACAGTTCTTATTATCTGCAAGTTGGAAAGTCCTTACCAGGCTCAACTGTAGCAATGAGGAAAGCCCAGGGTCGTACCAGCTGGTGTTCCAGGGAAAGCTGGACTGCTGTAGATAAAATGCTGCTGTGGGTACTGGTTAGAACCAGACAGGTGTTGGCACGGAGTGGATACTGGCTGGAACCAGTTAAATAATAAATAAAGCTTGAGAGCGATGCAATGTAGATGAAATGTAGAATTTGAGAGCGGAGAAATAATAATACCGGTGGAGAGTGGTAAACTGCAGAAAGGACACCGGCCCTTTAAGAGAAGCTGTACACTGCTGGAAGCTGAGCTGGAAGCAGGTGATGTTGTAGCTGGAAACAGGTGAGTCCAGAATGGATCGGAGAGTCAGGCTACACCGCAGATGGAATGCTGGTGCGGGTCTCTATAGCAGAAGTCTGGAGACAGGAGCTGGAACCTGGAAGACATTCACAGAAGAGAGACAAACTGGAACTAGGTTTGACAACCAAAGCACTGACGCCTTCCTTGCTCAGGCACAACCTATTTATACCTGCAGCAAGGAAGGCATTGGCTAGGTAATTATGCAAATTAATAATACTGACAACGGATTGGTAGGAAAGATCAGCTGACAGAATACAAGATGGCTGCGCCCATGCAGACACTTGGAGGGAAGTTTGGATTGGATTGTGGTCTGGAAAACAGTAATGGCGGCGCCGGCCACCGGAGACAGGAGACGCCAGGCTGACAGATGCACATCCGACCACGTGGACACAGCGGAGGCCGCGGCTGACGTAATCGCCACTCAGAATGCAGAAGCTCAGGGACGGCGGCGGAGGCCGCGGGAGACGCCATGCCAGATGTATAAGGCGTTACTGTGACTGCATCCAGAGAGACAGGAGAGGATGCGGGAATGTGCACATCAGGATAACAGATGGGATCCGGTCCTGGAGCGCTGAGCCAGCCTTAGGAGGCATCTGATAGGTAAGAAATGGCGTCCAGATACCCGGATCGTGATAAACATCACATAATTCCCAGGTTCAATGTCATGACAATTACTGTTCGGTAGGTCAGGAATCACCAGCTTTAAATTTCTCTGTTGATTTCTCAGCTGCTGGCTCATCCCAACCAAATATTTCACAGTCACTTCATTATTACATTTCAAATCATCTTGGGGGGTCTATCATTACATGAGGTTGTCGACCAAAAAGGATTTCAAAGGGTGATAGGTTAAGGGGAGACCTGGGAGTGGTTCTGATGCTGTACAACACTAGTGGTAAAGCTTCTGGCCACAACAATCCAGTTTCAACCATTAATTTGCTCAGCTTGTTCTTAATAGTGCTATTCACTCTCTCCACCTTTGCACTCGCCTGTGGACAGTACGGAGTATGCAGATTGCTATTAATTCCCATCAGTTTGCACATGACCTGAAAGACTTCACCTGTAAAATGGGTTCCCCTATCACTTTCAATTATTCTAGGGATACCATATCTACACACAAATTCCTGCACAATTTTCTTTGCAGTGAACGTAGCAGTATTTGTGGCAGCAGGGAACGCTTCTACCCCATTTGAAAATACGTCAATACAAACTAACACATATTTTATTTTCCTACAAGGTGGTAACTGACTGTATGAAATCGATTTGTATTACCTGAAAAGGACCGTCTGTCGGAGGGATATGGGATGGCTCTGTTGGTATTGACTTTCCAATATTCTTCCTCAAGCAAGTAAAACATGTCATTGCTCTCTTACCTGCATGAGAAGAGAATCCTGGCGCACACCAGTAGGCTCTCACCAGCTTACACATACCCTCTTTACCCAGATGAGTCAGACCGTGTGCCGCCTCAGCTAAGCTTGGAAGATATGCTCTGGGGGCTACTGGCTTACCTTGTCCACCTGTCCACAGTCCCGAGGATTCCTGGCCATATCCCTTTGACCTCCAGACTGCCCTTTCCTGTAATGAACACAAATCTTGCATTTCGATGTGTTTAACTGTTGTGTATTATCAGTTGTGTGAAGTAAACCATCCGTGGAAAGTGAAAAGAGAGGGGAAATAAGAAGTAAATTTGTCAGATTTGCGTTCACCATCAGGCTGTCACACCATCATGCATATCGGTGTCTATGCACAGTCTCCCTTCACCAGTATTCTCATTCTCCACCCTTTGTGCATGACCAGGCACACTGCGTAAATACTGGTGTCCCTATGCTGGTGAGATATACTGGATTTGGGCAGAGCTCTGAAAGACCGAGTAGGCATGTGGCGTTTGAACTATAATCCTGTCAGTGAACGTAAGAGATGAAGAGGAAACTTTGAAGACAAATCACATAGAGTTTAGTAACAGATAAGTTTGTAGAGGCAAAGAATATTTTACAAAATGTGACATCTGGATTGGGCACTATGGGGGAATGATTCTCTACTCGGTCTGCTCCCCTAAAAGAAATTCTATGTGTGTTATATCTCTACTGGGACTATCCCAGCCATCAATCCAGTGTTCTGTCCATTCTAAGTTCATAGGGAACCCGGTATCTTTGAGATAATTTCCTCTACCTGTGATGGACATGCATCTAGAACAGTGAAATGCAGCATTGGTCTTCGTGGGTATCCAACATATTTTGTGCTTCCTGGGTGGGAGCACTCTATATGTATACCATCTCTAACAAAACTCCTGTTAAGTTACTTAGAGGTCACTTCTGCTAGAGAGAGAAGCAAAAGTTTAGAGACCTCCTCCTAACCCCAGCAAGTTCTGTCAAAAGGGTAAAGTTGCATTTATTCTGTTCTTCCCATTAACCGAATCTGTTTTCTCTATATGGCTCGTGATTCCTTACTATATGTCCCTTGATCCCGTCTATGTGTTTAATAACGTGGCTTGTTTTCTCTGTCTAGGGGTCTATATTGGCTATGTGTTCTACTACTCCTACAAGCTCTGGCAACATGCCCTTCCTTCCTACAAGTGTAACATATCCTAGGTCCTTTCTTACTATCCGTGTTTTGGGGTTTAGGTTGATGAGACTTTGGTGTAAGAGCCTGTATTCTTTCAATCCTCAGCCTCTCCTCCTGCAGTTCTCTACGCCTAGCAATATTCTTATGGTGTTCAATCGCGCACTCTCTAAGGCAAGCTACTGTGGCCCCTCTCCAATCAGGCAAAAATGTTTGTACCCTGTCCCTTACTGTCTTATTGAGTCTGTCCATTAGCATAGAAACAGCCACTTCCCTATAATTTGCATCGTTCCCTGTATCTTATACCCCAATGTATCTATCCATTCTTTGCAGGGCCCGATGGAAATATTCAGATGTCATTTCATTTTCCCTCTGTTTTATGGAGAAAATTCTTCTCCACTCAATGGGGAAACACAGCTCTAGTTGCCTATTAATTCGTTCTATATTTTCCTGATTGTTTCTGTCAGTCATAAGACTATCCGACTCTAATCTACAATCAGTGATACATTTTTGGGTGTCAATATTAGTGGGTAGGCACGCTTTCAAAACTATCCGCCAGTGTGTGTTTGTCGGTTCATACGCATTACCCAGATCTCTGATAAATTTCTGACATCTGGCTAAATGCTTCCGAGGGTTGGGGAATTCTGAAATGATTGATCGCAGCTCATCTCTGGGCCACGGGCAATACATTGCATTATTCCTGGTGAGGATTACTCCCTGACAATCGGTTCCCCCATTGGGAGTTACTATTTCCAAGACAGGGTGTAATTCTACCATTCCGTTCCTAATCTGTTTACTGTGAGGTATTGTTGTCTCTGTGCAATGAACTGTCTCACACTTATCGGTAGCTGTGACCTCACTAGTTCTTTCATTGGGGAATATTGTTACTGCTCTACCTGGTTGGACAGGCCCCACCTGAGTGTCCTGCAAAGTGACTGCTTGGAGGAGAGCTGGAATTTGGCTGGATCCTTCATCTTCCTGTGACCTATAACCTTGAAAAGACTTCAAAACAGGATACATCTTGCAAAAATTAGGGTTAATACATTGTTTTTGCATACTACTATCATTTACGGATATACCATTGACTGTAGCCATCTCTTCCCCTTCGACCTGTGTCGACACTGGTGTGTTTGTTTTCTCAGTCCCGCTAGGTTTTGAATCTGTTTTGCAAATTTGTTCTCTTTGCATATCCCCCTCCTGTTGCCATAATTTTAAATAATCATTATGTCTAATCCTTTGTTTTCTGGATTTAAGAAGACATATTCTACTGCTTACATTCTGCAGTACCTCTGGTTCAAAGCTGCCCACCCTAGGGAATGGTTCCCTATCATTGTTAGTCATACATACCCACTCATTGCATAAAACTTCTGTGTGTGAACCATATTTTTCACACATGATAAACCTTGCTGAGCCTTTTGGCCACAATTCTACCTGAATCCTGTCTAAACGTCTCTTACTTGAGCAACTGGCTCCCATATTTGTGGGTCTATTCTAATAATTTTAAAAAATTCCCACAAACACCAAAATACTCAATATATGTAGACGGTGGAAGTATACCCGAGCGCCTTCCACTCGCTCTTGCCCACGCTGGCCAGTACAACGATACACTGTTGGTAGCGGATCGCAATGTACCCAACTTAGGGCTCCTATCAGACCTTACACCGTAATTTCTTTCGGTAGAAGTTCTGTTTGGAATATTTTCCTGAGAGAGGCAGTGAAAATTTCCTTTTCGGTATCTTTCAACTGGAATTGTTTGTAGGGTGAAAAACAGAGAAATTAGATAACTATCTTTCACCCTTTCCAGTGAAGCCCACCAGGGAGATTTCCCGAAGTTATCAAAGAAAAACCCCTTTGTCTATACACTCACGTCTGCGTATGCTCTTCCACAGTGCATATGACACAATAATATCACGTTGCGCTGTGCAGAACAAATGGACATGTGATGCAATAGCACAGCCTATAGATATTAGTTATCTATATGCCCTACGATTGCTGTAAACCACCTAGCCTAGACCACTTCAGACCACTAAGAGTTGTATGGGATACCACTCAGTCCACTAAGACCACCTAGTTAATAACGCAGGGTTGCGAACCCTACGCCACCCGGCCTCTACTAACCCAGTGTGTCCACCTAGACCACCTAGCTTAGACCACCTAGACCACTTCAGTTCTTGGGTTCAGTATCCACTCACTCCTGCGTTCGCTCACTCAAATACACTTTATTTTTCTGTACAGAAAATTAGGATTCATTCACGTTGGCAGCTTTACCCCCAGAGGCAATTTAAAAAAAAATTATTTATACTAAATTTTGTTTTTATACTAAATTTCTTTAGAAACCGGGTAGTTTGGTGCTATTGTAGCGTGGCTATTGTCCCACCTTTAAACTAAACGAACCTATCGTGTGGTTTTATTATGCGCGCACAACCCTATGCAAGCTTGCGTAATTACGCAACCATGCGTACCTCCATGCCACGTGTGCGGCCTTGCGCTACGTGCACGTTTTTGTATGCTGTCCTCACATTCCGTACCACGTATACCAATGTGCGTACGCAATAAAACAGATCACACAACTTCTATAAATGTGAGCAATAAAACTACTATTGCCCACTAAACACAACACAGTTTCTTTCTGTATAAACCTTTACAACTAGGCCAGACTGTGTTTGTGCTTTATGCTTTCTTCCTTAAATATATATTTTTTTTTTAACTATATAGCAACAAATATCTCCGGTTTCACACAAGTCTAAATTAATCTAGCAATCTGAATGTTATGGCAACAATGTGAGAGAGTATGCAAAGAGTATGGGTGCTGTGTACGGTTTTGGCGCCAAAAAGAAATTCACAGATTTTAAATAGCTTTTTTCCTGTTTACCTTACGGGTTCTACCAGCATCTCTACAAACCATACAGAGCAGACACCATCTAATCAGCAATCAAGCAGGGTTTTCAGCATCCATTGACCAAGAAAAGGATAGATAGGATACTTTCTGTCCACCCTTTTGCTGATAGATGAAGTCCGCTGTGACCTGTTAGGTAGCAAGTATGTGGAAAACCGGAGAGCCCCCAATTGATAATGCTGAAATATCCTTAGGAAAGAAAGCTATACCTTAAACACACCTTAAATACACTTTACCATGGAGCTGCTGCGGCCGCTGTACTTAACACACACTCTGCGCACTTTGTACGCTATTAGCGTACTAAGTCCCGTACTGCGTACGGACTTCGCGTACAAACGCCGCGCTGACGGTACAAAGTACTCACAGCGCGTACACACCCAGAGATACACCACAAACCCTGAACAGTTATGCAATGCAATGAAAATACGCTTTAAACCTTAGCAGGGCAATGAAGACACGACACCAATTGTGATTTACCGCTGGGTTCTGACACCACAGTGGATTATTGCTGAAAGGGGGTTACAATACAAACAATACAATACAATATAATATAACAGAGTAAATGGCTACATTCAATGGTAACTACGCGAGTAGATTCGCTTGCGCTTCCCGGCCCGGTCCTCGGTCATCTGATAGATAACTTTGTGAGTCTTGTGTCCGACCAGGCCTGCAGCAGCTCTCTTTATACAATTCTTCCAAAAAGCAATACAATAGATACTGTAATCTCTTTGTCCATTGGACACAGGAATGCACATTTACAGTACAGGAGAGGTCATAGGTCGGTTTGAATAGGTAGGCCGATGTCTTTCCCAACTGCTCTTGTGGGTGGTCTCCTCTGGATTCCCGCCGCATACATAATGTACAGTAAATACAGTTTATATCTATATTCTGCTCCTGCACATAACTATCCGCAGGAACATGCAATCTTTCTCAAACCAACACCGGAATGTTACCCTTAAAATACCCTTCAGCTGGATACCAAACACCACCTTCTGACCTTGTTCTGTCCCCTCTTATTCTGTAAAGGTGAATCCCTTTGTTTTGTTACCATTTAAACTGTTGTTACTTTCTGATGTGGTGCAGGGATACTATGTGTACATTGGCCCTCATTCCGAGTTGATCGGTCGCAAGGCGAATTTAGCAGAGTTACACACGCTAAGCCGCCGCCTACTGGGAGTGAATCTTAGCTTCTTAAAATTGCGACCGATGTATTCGCAATAATGCGATTACTAACTACTTAGCAGTTTCAGAGTAGCTCCAGACTTACTCTGCCTGTGCGATCATTTCAGTGCTTGTCGTTCCTGGTTGACGTCACAAACACACCCAGCGTTCGCCCAGGCACTCCCACCGTTTCTCCGGCCACTCCTGCGTTTTTCCCGGAAACGGTAGCGTTTTCAGCCACACGCCCCTGAAACGCCGTGTTTCCGCCCAGTAACACCCATTTCCTGTCAATCACATTACGATCGCCGGAGCGAAGAAAAAGCCGTGAGTAAAAATACTTTCTTCATAGTAAAGTTACTTGGCGCAGTCGCAGTGCGAACATTGCGCATGCGTACTTGGCGGATTTTCACTGCGATGCGATGAAAAATACCGAGCGAACAACTCGGAATGAGGGCCATTGTGCACTATTTGGATTAAATATGTAATGTGTTTTGATAGCCTTCCGTGCGTTCACAAACTCTACCGTAAATACTCATACCATGCGCTAATGCGCAGGACTGCGGGAGCGACCATACGCAAATTGCAGATATGCGCAAGCACGACAGAACAAGTGCACGCAGGGAGGCCATCTGTGTGTAGTTTGTACGTGATGTGTGTACTGCAATATTTTTCGACTTTGACACCACAAATAAAGATTGGCGAACAGTGCTACAAGTGTGTTTAGCCTGAAATATTGACACCACAAAATTCATAACCGATTGTAAATTAGATGCAGAGGTACCTCTCACTGATGAATACAATCAGGAGAATGTACGGCAAATCAATCTGCAATTAGGAGTATATTTCCCTACTGTTGTCAAATGGAATAAAATCTTCTCCATAAGACAAAAGGATGGTGAAATAGCATCCGAATATTTCCATCGGGCACTGCAGGAAATAGCTAGATACACTGGGATCGAGGATATTAAAGATAATGCACACCATAGGGAGGTAGCTGTTTCAGTATTAATGGACGGTTAAAGGAGGCACTGAGAACAAGAGTGCAGACCTCTCTACCTAACTGGAGAGGTATTTCGGTGGCTGCACTGAGAGAGTCCGCTATCGAGCACGATAGGAACATCAGTAAGCACAGGGAGTCACAGGGGGATAAGCTGATGACAGTAAGTATACAGGCTCTTACAACAAAATCACATCAGCCAAGACCCCAGACCCCTGATGGTAAGTCACATGTAGTAATATGCTATATGCTATAATTGTTGAAAGGAAGGACATTATGCAAGGGAATGTATGAATAAAGGTACACATAATGTATACCGACCCCCTAGACCAGGATATGAACCACGCTATAACACACATAATTGGGAACAGGGACCACACAAAGGGGAAACACGGAGGTATCCACCTAGGAGGGACTGGCAGACCTCCGAAAACTCTGTTATCCCCCTCACATATCGTAGCTGCCAATGCGCTGCGGGAGGGTCCCACTACACAATATGGGTTGGGCCACACCTGTAGTCTGCAGCCAGTGAAGTTGATTGCTAGCCTTGGTAGTGAACCTGAGGTCACGGTTGATGTAGCTAGTGTACCATTACCATTCCTTGTAGATACATGGGCGGCCAGGTCAGTGTTCAATTCCACATCAGGTGTAAAGACCACAGGAAAAATGATTTCGGCAATGGGAGTAACAGGAACGGTGCAACAATACCCTTTGAGTAGACCTGCAGAGATTACGATAGGGCCCTTGCAAACCAAATATTCTTTTCTGCTGGCTGCATCGGTTCCGACTAATCTACTCTGCAGAGATCTATTGTGTAAAATGTGGTGTGTCATATACTGTACTCCTGAGGGTGTCTTTTTAGATATACCTGAGAACCATGCTCAAGAAGTACAAGATATACTAGACACCCCTCAAAGGCTAATGTCGCATTCTACTGTTATAGACACGTGTCCATCAAAGGTAGAGGAAATTATCTCGCAAATACCGGGTTCCCTTTGGACCAAAGATGGACAGGACACTGGATTGATGGCGAATGTAGCTCCAGTAGCAGTAGAAAGTAAAAGATGGTAGTATAGCTCCAAAAATCCCTCAGTATCCTCTGAAGCCAGAGGTAGAATTAGGAGTGTACCCTGTCATAGAGCAGCTGTTACAACAGGGCATCCTAGTCAGGATGTCCAGCACCGCCAATAGTCCCATCTTCCCTGAGTGGGGGGAGGAGATACAGGCTAGTGCAGGATCTAAGGGGGATAAACAATATAGTTGAGAGACAATTCCCCATAGTGCCCAATCCAGCTGTCATCCTCATGCAAATTCCCTCTACTGCAAAATTCTTCACTGTCATTGACCTCTGTTCTGCTTTCTTTTCTGTCCCTCTTCACCCTGACAGCCAATACATCTTCGCTTTTACATACAGGGGAGTACAGTACACCTGGACTCGTCTCTCCCAAGGTTTTATTGACAGCCCGAGTATTTTCTCCCAGGCCTTGCATGACTGTTTACAATCCTTTCAACCTGAGAGTGGATTAGTACTAATACAGTATGTTGATGACTTATTGTTGTGTTCTGACTCACTTGAATCGTCCTTGAAAGACACGAAACAGCTTCTGTTTCATCTTTCCCATACAGGACATGGGGTTTCAAAGGATAAGTTGCAGTTGTGCCAGACCAGGGTCAAGTATTTGGGACACTGCTTGATTCCAGGACTTAGACACCTCACCGCTGATAGAATAAAGGTGATTCGCTACATGACTCTGCCACAAACTCAGCAACAGATCCGCACCTTCCTTGGAATGTGTGGGTACTGTCGAAACTGGATTCCAGTGTTCTCTCTACTGGCTTTACCTTTGCAAGAAATGGTCTCTTCGAACAAACCGGAACGGATCTCTCACACAGATGAGTCCGAACTGGCGTTTCAGAGACTCAAACAGTGTCTATCACAGGCACCTGTATTAGGTATGCCAGATTATGAGAAGCCCTTTGAATTGTACAGTACTGAAAGTGCTGGGTGCACGGCAGGTGTCTTAACACAGAGACATGGTGATGCCAGCAGACCGGTAGCCTACTACAGTGCACAGTTGGACACTGTAGCGCGGTCTCTCCCCACTTGCTTGCGAAGTGTTGCAGAGATAGCTTTGCTGGTAAGTAAAAGCGAGGACGTAGTGTTAGGACACGACCTGACCATTCATACACCTCATGCAGTATCAGCCTTACTAAACTCCGCCTAAACCAGACATGTCTCATCTGCTCGGTTTACAAAGTGGGAATTATCACTGATGGCCCCGGTAAACATCACCATTAAGAGATGCAGCTCACTAAATCCTGCAACCTACTTGCCAATTGTGCGTGGACAGGCACAAAGGGTGGAGGATGAGAATGATGGTGAAGGAGGATTTATTGCAGATACTGATACGCATGATTGTATGGAATACCTGAATCAGACTTTCACTGCGAGACCTGACATCAGTGACAACCCACTGGAAGGAGTAGACTTTGGGGTATATGCAATAGCGGGCGAATTCGCGGCAATTATCGCCGTTTTTTCAATTCGACCAAATTCGCCAGGTGAATTCCGGAAGGTGGCTTCCGGAATTCACCATATGCAATGAAAAACGGATTCGCCAGAGTCGCGGGCGAAAATCGGCCGATTTGGCGGATTTTGCCGCGATTTTAAAAAACGGGAAAAAACGGGGAAAAACCCGAAAAAAAAATGGCGTGGGGTCCCCCCTCCAAAGCATAACCAGCCTCGGGCTCATCGAGCTGGTCCTGGTTCTAAAAATGCAGGGGAAAAATCGGCCAGGGATCCCCCGTATTTTTAAAACCAGCACCGGGCTCTGCGCCTGATGCTGGTGCCAAAAATACGGGGGACAAAAAGAGTAGGGGTCCCCCGTATTTTTAACACCAGCATCGGGCTCCACTAGCTGGACAGATAATGCCACAGCCGGGGGTCACTTTTATGCCGTGCCCTGCGGCCGTGGCATCAAATATCCAACTAGTCACCCCTGGCCGGGGTACCCTGGGGGAGTGGGGACCCCTTCAATCAAGGGCCCCCCCCCCCCCCAGCCACCCAAGGGCCAGGGGTGAAGCCCGAGGCTGTCCCCCCCCATCCAATGGGCTGCGGATGGGGGGGCTGATAGCCTTTGTGATAAAAAAAAAGATATTGTTTTTTCCATTAGTACTACAAGTCCCAGCAAGCCTCCCCCGCAAGCTGGTACTTGGAGAACCACAAGTACCAGCATGCGGGAGAAAAACGGGCCCGCTGGTACCTGTAGTACTACTGGGAAAAAAATACCCAAATAAAAACAGGACACACACACCTTGATAGTAAAACTTTATTTCATACGCCGACACACACATACTTACCTGTGTTGACACGCCGACTGCAACGATCTCCGACGATCCGAGGGTACCTGTCCAAAAATTATACTCACCTTCCAGCGTCCAGAGGTCCAGGTCCAGAGGTAAATCCACGTACTTTGTAAAAAAACAAACCGAACACCGATCCATACCGGACTAATGAAAGGGGTCCAATGTTTTCACATTAGACTCCTTTCCCCGAATGCCGGGACATCACGTGACTCCTGTCACTGATGTCCCTTCAGCCAATCAGGAAGCGCTACTGCCGTGGCGCTCACCTGATTGGCTGGACGCCGTCTGTACTCTGACAGCGCCTCGCAAAGCCGCTCCATTACTTTCAATGGTGGGAACTTTGCGGCTAGCGGTGGGGTCACCCGCCGGTCAGCCGCTGACCGGCGGGTGACCTCACCGCTAGCCGCTAAGTTCCCACCATTGAATATAATGGAGGGAGCTGTGCGATGCGCTGTCACAGCGATCAGCCAATCAGGTGAGCGCAACGAAGTTGCGCTTCCTGATTAGCTTAGAGACCTGTCAGTGACAGCTGTCACTGACAGGTCTCAATCGTGGAAAGGTGTCCCATGTGTCAGCATGGGACCCCTTTCAGTCCGTTCTGGAGCGGGTATTTGCGTTTTCTTTTTTTGCCAAGTACGTGGATTTATCTCTGGACCCTGAGGTGAGTATATTGAACTTTGCTTTTCAGGTATCCGTGGATTCTACATGGAGAAGAGGACCGATGTCGGCGTGTGAACATAGGTAAGTATGTGTGTGTCGGTAGTGTGAAATAAAGTTTTACTGTCGACGGTGTGTGTCCTGTTTTTATTTGGGTATTTTTTTCCCAGTAGTACTACAGGTACCAGCGGGCCCGCTTTTCTCCCGCATGCTGGTACTTGTGGTTCTCCAAGTACCAGCTTGCGGGGGAGGCTTGCTGGGACTTGTAGTACTAATGGAAAAAACAATATCTTTTTTTTATCACAAAAGGCTATCAGCCCCCCCATCCGCAGCCCATTGGATGGGGGGGGGGACAGCCTCGGGCTTCACCCCTGGCCCTTGGGTGGCTGGGGGGGGGGGGGGCCTTGATTGAAGGGGTCCCCACTCCCCCAGGGTACCCCGGCCAGGGGTGACTAGTTGGATATTTGATGCCACGGCCGCAGGGCACGGCATAAAAGTGACCCCCGGCTGTGGCATTATCTGTCCAGCTAGTGGAGCCCGATGCTGGTGTTAAAAATACGGGGGACCCCTACTCTTTTTGTCCCCCGTATTTTTGGCACCAGCACCAGGCGCAGAGCCCGGTGCTGGTTTTAAAAATACGGGGGATCCCCTGTCAATTTTTTCCCCGCATTTTTAGAACCAGGACCAGCTCAATGAGCCCGAGGCTGGTTATGCTTTGGAGGGGGGACCCCACGCCATTTTTTTTTCTGATTTTACCGTTCCAGCAATAAAAAAAAAATAAAAAAAAAAATAATATTTTAAAAAATATATAAATAATATTTGTGCCTCCCCCCCCAAAAAAAAAAGTACCTAATCCCTTCTAATATAAATAGATCTGCTATTCCCCAAAAAAAAACACCAAAAAAAACATGTTTAAAATTTTTTTATTTGTTTTCACCCTCCAAAGTGTGGCGGATTGAAAATGACGAATTTGCTGTCTAAAAGCACTGCTGTCGAATTTCCAAACTTGAATTGAATATGCTTTGGTCGAATTGCAGCACTTGTATCATTGCAGAAAATTTGCAAAAAGTCGAATTTCATAAAGTCGAATTTTGAAAGTCCGTTTTTTGGTCGGAAAGCACTGCATTGCATAGGCGAATTTTTTTTTTTGGTCGAAAATGACCCGAAATTCGCCAATTTCGGGAATTCGACCACAATTGCATATACCATTTTACCTTCTACACTGATGGTAGTTGCTACAGACAGACGGAATCGTGAGACTTGTGCACTGGATATGCAGTTGTAGATGATGAAGGTATCATAGAAGCTGAACCCCTTGGCCCACCGCACTCAGCACAAGTTGCTGAGTTGGTCGCCCTGACCATAGCGTGTGAATTGGCCAAGGGTAAGTCAGCTAATATATACACAGACACTAGGTACGCCTTTGGAGTGGTGCATGATTTTGGGGCCCTATGGCACCTCAGAAATTTCATGATGGCAGCTGGCACACCTGTAGCGCATGCATCCCACATCAAAAGACTTTTTACAGCAATACAAGAACCAGACAGAGTGGCTGTTATCAAGTGCAAAGCACACACTTACAACCAAGACCCAATTTCACTTGGTAACAGCCGGGCAGATGAAGCTGCTAAATCAGCAGCAAGCACCCCCATACAAACGAACATCACATCACTGATGACATTTAACACGGTCAACACACAACAGTTAATTGAAATGCAAAATTTGTGTTCCCTACAGAAAAATGCAGTCTGGAGGTCAAAGGGGTATGGCCAGGAGTCCTCAGGACTTTGGACAGGTGGACACGGTAAGCCGGTGGCCCCCAGAGCATATCTTCCAAGTCTAGCTGAGGTGGCACACAGTCTGACTCATCTGGGCAAAGAGGGTATGTGCAAGCTGGTAAGAGCCTACTGGTGTGCGCCAGGATTCTCTTCTCATGCAGTTAAGAGAGCAATGACATGTTTTACTTGCTTGAGGAAGAATGTTGGTAAGACAATACCAACAGAGCCATCCCATATCCCTCCGACAGACGGACCTTTTCAAGTAATACAAATCGACTTCATACAGTTACCACCCTGTAGGAATTTGAAATATGTGTTAGTTTGTATTGATGTATTTTCCAACTGGGTAGAAGCGTTCCCTGCTGCCACAAATACTGCTATGTTCACTGCAAAGAAAATTGTGCAGGAATTTGTGTATAGATATGGTATCCCTAGAATGATTGAAAGTGATAGGGGTACCCATTTTACAGGTGAAGTCTTTCAGGTCATGTGCAAACTGATGGGAATTAATAGCAAGCTGCATACTCCGTACCGGCCACAGGCGAGTGCAAAGGTGGAGAGAGTGAACAGTACTATTAAGAACATGCTGAGCAAAGTGATGGCTGAAATTGGATTGTTGTGGCCAGAAGCTTTACCACTAGTGTTGTATAGCATCAGAACCACTCCCAGGTCTCCACTTAACTTATCACCCTTTGAAATTCTTTTTGGTCAACAACCTCATGTAATGATAGACCCCCAGGATGATTTGAAATGCAATAATAAAGTGACTGTGAAATATTTGGTTGGGATGAGCCAGCAGCTGAGAAATCAACAAAGAAATCTAAAGCTGGTGATTCCTGACCTACCGAACAGTAATTGTTATGACATTGAGCCTGGGGATTATGTGATGATTCGAAATTTCTTACGCTCAGGTTGCCTCATAGACAGGTGGGAAGGACCATACCAGTCTTGTTAACCAGCACAACAGCATTGAAGGTCGCCGACAGAGAGACTTGGGTCCACTCGTCCCACTGCAAGAAGGTCGCTGACCCGGAGAGGACTCGTGACAAAGAGCAGGGTGTAGAGAACCTCGTATCACTAGAGTATTTGTTCCGGGAAAGTTGAGAGGTAGGACTGTTGAAAGGCACCTGAGCACGGAGAGCAACAAGATCTAGGACGGTTGTCGCACCATTTTCTTTTTTCACCCCCCCAGCATTTTCCTTTCTTTTTCTCCTCCTTATCTTCCTTCTTTCCCCTAACGAAATGGATCTATCACAAGAGACTGCGTTTCGGGTTTAACTAGTAATTCTGTTTTTGATCAGGACAATTTGTTTTGGTGAGTGTCTCAGAAAGGACAAGCAGGGATCTGGAATGGGTTCTGATGGCGAGTATGAATTTGTAGGATCTCAGGAGCAGCACATCACTCGAGTAAAGGCTGGTATCAGTAAGCTCTCTGATAGTCATGGAGCTCGGAGGCACTGTGAAGGGTTATTGTCTGATGAATATTGTATTTGTAGGAATTGTGAGAATATAGTAGAAGATGGGTGCATCCAGAGATGTCAGTCCACCCTTAATATCGACATGGACCGCCATCCGTTGAGTGATTACTACTCACTAGTGGGTAAGGTCTTAAACCAGACAGAATGCTGGGCGTGCTCACAGGTACCTCAAGGTCAGAGTAAGTCAGGATTAGTACCATACCCTTTAGCAATAGATGAGGTACTCAAATTACGGGGTGGGGGACCGGTGGACAAGAAATTCAATATCTCCAGGCCCCTTAGCTTGAAGCTCCACCAGTATCATGTAGACAGGTCCTTATTGTGTTTTAATATTTCCAATTACCGAAAACCAGGAAATTGGGAAGTGACGTGGAATAACCAATGACCTTTTCACACAGAGCTGATAAGATACCCATAGACTCTGAACTTGTACGCCAAATAGCCAACAGTGGGAGGTATTTTCGGTATAGGTATACCCGTGGAAGCAAGACCATGTGGGTTGGAATAGTATTGTCAGGGTATTGTGCCCATATCATCCAGCCCGATACTTGTACTGAACAAATGAGAGAACTAGGGATTGGTTTCTTTATGTTAGGGTCTCCTGCTCTGTGCTGCCACGTCGTCATGGCAACCGGGAGATAAGTGCTAGCGGAGTAACCTGAGCGTAGCTGATACTCCGGTTCGGGTCTTTTGCTGTGCAGTGGTTACAGGCTCTGTGCACGGCAGGGGATCCGGTGCTGGTTTTTGTGCTCACAGTCTGTGAGGTCTGAGTGGGGCGTGGACAGCATCTGCTATATAAACCCTCTTCTCAGGTTAGGCAGATGCTGCTGAATCTTTGTTGGTTAGTCAGTTCCTGAAAGCTAGCTAGTACTGTGTAAACTTTGTATTTGTTTGTTGCTTACTGCAAATAGGCCTTGGGATTTGGTATTACACTCTGCCAATCCAGACCTAGCAGTAAGACTGGAGTCAGTCATTTAACCTGCTGGGGTTCTTTTGCTACTCTGTGAACCTAGCAAGTTTGCGGCTGTATTCTCAGACTTGCCTGCCAAAATCCTTTCTCACTGTGCAAGGTGTTCAGGTGTCAGTTTAGTGGCAGTAAGCTGAACCAGTGCACTGCAAGTGAGGACTAGGATTGTGGAGACTCTCCTTGTGTCTATTATTCCATCTCTGACCAAGGAGTTTACTGCCACACCCGTTGGTAACCCTTTAGGGTTTTGCTGTTGCCCTTAGCAACAGCATTTCAGGTTCTCTACGTATTAAATCACTACATCTCGCTTCTTTCCATCTGAGCATTCCTAATACTAGGGAGACACCCAGTTTCTTAGCCTTTGGGCTTCTCTGTTCACTTTGTGTTTATTTTGTTACCCTATCACCTTCTGTGTATGTAATGTCATATTCCCCAGTCTGTCTGTGAGTTCATTTGTTTTGCATCCCTCACCGTTCAGACAACAGTACATTCCTGCTGGCACTGGTGTGCATAACATATTCAGCAGCCTAATACTCCTGTTGAAATTTTGTGGGAATATGGAGCATACCCCTCAAAATACTTTGCAACAGGTGGTCGATCAGGTGCAGGTCCTGACTCGACAATTTAATGATTTGTCCATTAAAATGCACACCTCGCAGGCCGCTGGCGGAGCTCCCGCAGCAGCAGTACCGTCAGGGGTTAAGGAGCCGAAAGTAAATCTCCCGGATCCTTTTTCTGGAGATCGCTCGCAGTTCTTTTGTTTCAAGGAGAGCTGCAAGCTATATTTCAGGCTTAGGCCTCAGTCTTCTGGGTCGGAGATTCAGCGGGTGGGCATAGTGATTTCCTTGCTACAAGGAGACCCACAGGTGTGGGCATATGGGTTGCAGCCTGACTGTCCGTCGCTTAAAAGTGTTGATGCTTTTTTTACGGCACTGGGCATGTTGTATGATGACCCTGACAAGACGGCCTCAGCCGAGGCTCAGATTTCGATCCTTAAGCAAGGGCGAAGGCCAGTTGAGGTTTATTGTATGGAGTTTCGGAGGTTGGCCCATGAAACCCAGTGGAATGACCCAGCCCTGAGACACCAGTACCGAAGAGGTCTTTCTAACCAGTTAAAAGACCAACTGGTACAATATCCCTTGCTTGATAGCTTGGATCAGCTCATGCAGTTATCCATTCAGGTGGATAGACGGCTTAGAGAGCGCAGGCTTGAAAGGGAGACCGAGGTTTCCTTCTTTCCCAAGGTAACCTCAGACTCTGAGGTATTTCCCGAGGAGCCTATGCAGATTGGGGCTACCCGCCTCTCCTCGCGTGAGAAGACGCAGAGGAGACAGCAGGGGTTATGTTTGTACTGTGGGAATAAAGGTCATGTGGTAGTATCATGCCCAGAAAAGCCGGAAAACTTCAGGGCCTGAGGGTGATGGGAAATATCCTGTCAGGTCAGAAGTCGGAATTTCCCAAGACTTTTATCATTCCGGTGACCTTGAAGATCCTTGGTCAAACTGTCAAGACAGAGGCCTTTGTGGACAGTGGGGCCGACTGGGTTTTTATGGACCGCCAATTCGCCCTGAAACACTCTGTTCCCTTAATACCCTTGGCATCGGAAATTGAGATTTGTGGGTTAAACGGGGAACCATTATCCCAGGGTAAAATTACCTCTTGCACTAGCCAGATTTCTTTGTTTATTGGAGCCACACACTCTAAAAAATTGTCCTTTTATGTGACTGTCTGTACTTTTGCCCCATTGGTTTTGGGGTTACTCTGGTTAAGGGCCCACAATCCTCAATTTGACTGGGTCTCTGGGGAGATTCTTAGTTGGGGTACTGATTGTTTCAGGAGTTGCTTGAGCCTTCCAGTCAGGCTTTCGCAGCTAAGTTTGCCAGGATTGCCAGGATGTTATGCAGATTTTGCGGACGTGTTCTCCAAAAGAGTTGCAGAGGTACTACCTCCCCATCGCCCCTATGACTGTGCCATTGATTTGTTGCCGAATGCTAAGCTTCCCAAGAGCAGGTTGTACTCCCTGTCACGTCCTGAGACTCAGGCTATGGCAGAGTACATTCAGGAGAACTTGGCTAAGGGATTTATCAGACCTTCACAGTCTCCAGTTGGGTCGGGGTTCTTCTTCGTGGGTAAAAAGGACGGTTCGTTGCGACCCTGCATCGACTTCAGGGAATTGAACCGTATCACGATTAAAAACTCATACCCACTGCCTCTCATTTCGGTCTTGTTTGACCAGCTTCGTACTGCCACCATTTTTTCTAAGATTGACCTACGCGGTGCGTACAATCTAATCCGAATAAGAGAGGGGGATGAATGGAAGACTGCCTTTAATACCCACTCAGGGCATTATGAATATTTGGTGATGCCTTTTGGGCTCTGTAATGCCCCGGCAGTCTTCCAGGACTTCATGAACGATGTGCTCAGGGAATATTTGGATAGATTCTTAGTTGTATACTTAGATGACATCCTAATCTTCTCCCATTCCCTGGAGGAACATCGGAAGCATGTACGCTTAGTCCTCCAGAAACTCAGAGACCACCGGCTTGTGGCGAAGCTGGAGAAGTGCGAATTTGAAGTTCAGCAAATCGCATTTCTAGGATATATTATCTCCCCAGAAGGTTTCCAAATGGAGGGTTCCAAGGTACAGGCAGTCCTGGATTTGGTGCAGCCCACTAGTTTGAAGGCGCTTCAGCGTTTTCTGGGCTTTGCGAATTTTTATAGACGATTTATCGCTGGATTTTCGTCTATAGTGGCGCCCTTGGTGGCACTCACTAAGAAAGGGGCGGATGTTGCTCACTGGTCTTGTGAGGCCAAAGCGGCTTTTGCCCATCTCAAAAGGGCATTTTTCTCGGCCAAGGTGCTGCGACACCCAGATCCAGAGCGTCCTTTTGTGGTGGAGGTGGATGCCTCTGAGATGGGTATTGGGGCAGTGCTCTCTCAGATGGGGGTGTCTGATAATCGCCTTCATCACTGTGCTTACTTTTCCCGTAAATTTTCGCCTGCCGAGATGAATTATGACGTGGGTAACCGGGAATTGTTGGCTATTAAGGATGCACTCGAGGAGTGGAGACACTGGCTTGAGGGGGCTAAGTTTGTGGTCTCAATTCTCACCGACCATAAGAATTTGGCATATTTAGAGTCAGCGAAGCGCCTCAATGCCAGGCAGGCACGATGGGCTTTGTTTTTTGCTCGCTTTAATTTTTTGATAACATATCGCCCTGGGTCAAAAAACATCAAGGCTGATGCGCTCTCGCGGAGTTTTGCTCCAATCCAGGAGACCACCGAGGAGCCATTGCCCATTGTGTCCCCATCATGTATTAAAGTGGGCATTACCCAGGACCTCTTGTCATTAGTCCTTAGAGCACAGGAGCAGGCTCCTCCAGACCTTCCGGTAGGTCTTTTGTTTGTGCCTCCTAGGTTAAGACAGCGAGTGTTCCTGGAATTCCATGCCAAGAAGTCGGCAGGTCACCCGGGTATTGCCAGAACTCGGGAGTTGCTATCTAGGGCGGTGTGGTGGCCCTCGGTGGCTAGGGATGTGGATCAGTGGGTTCGGGCATGTGACATCTGTGCCCGAAATAAGACTCCTAGAGGGGTTCCTGTTGGCCCATTACATCCACTCTCTATTCCATCTAAGCCATGGACCCACATTTCAATGGATTTTGTGGTGGACTTGCCCAAATCCTCGGGGATGACAGCCATCTGGGTTGTCGTTGACAGGTTTTCGAAGATGGCGCACTTCGTTTCCATTGGTTGGGCTGCCATCGGCCAGACGCCTGTCTGAATTATTTATGCTGCATGTTGTGCTCCTCCACGGGTTGCCACTTGATGTGGTCTCTGACCGCGGATCCCAGTTTGTGGCCAAATTCTGGAGGGCATTTTGTTCCAATCTCCAGATTTCTGTCAGCTTGTCGTTAGGCTACCATCCGCAGTCTAATGGGCAGACTGAAAGGGTGAACCAGTCCTTGGAGCAGTTCCTCAGGTGTTATGTCTCCAAGTGTCAGACTGACTGGGTGGCTCATCTGTCCATGGCGGAGTTTGCCTATAACAACGCGGCTCACTCTGCTACAGGGATCTCTCCCTTCCTTTGTGTGTATGGGCATCATCCTAAGGCCAATTCTTTTGACCCCCTGGACTCCACGCCTGGTGGTTCCTCTGTGGTTTCGGTCCTTAGAGGTATTTGGAGGAAAGTGAAGAAAGCCCTTGTGTCTGTGTCATTAGTGACCAAAAGGGTTTTTGATAAGCGGAAAAGACCCTGCAGCTTCAAATTAGGAGACTTCATCTGGTTGTCTACCAAGAATTTGAAGTTGAGACAGCCATCTCATAAGTTGGGCCCTTGGTTCATCGGTCCTTATAAGATCACTAGGGTTATCAATCCGGTGGCATTTCAGTTAGATCTACCCCGTTCTTTGGGTATCAATAAAACATTTAATTGTTCCCTTTTAAAACGGGCGATTAGTAATCCTTCTTCCAGTGGAAGACCTTCCCCTCTTCTGATACGTGGCCAGAGGGAGTTTGTTGTTGAAAGGATTCTTGACTCCAAGATGGTTCGGGGTCGGCTGTCATTTTTGGTGCACTGGAAGGGGTATGGCCCGGAGGAGCGGTCGTGGGTGCGCAGTTGTGATCTTCATGCCCCCAGACTGTTACGCTCTTTCTTCTCGCAGTTCCCCGATAAACCCGGTGGTAGGGGTTCTTTGACCCCTCGTCAGAGGGGGGGTACTGTTAGGGTCTCCTGCTCTGTGCTGCCACGTCGTCATGGCAAC
This sequence comes from Pseudophryne corroboree, assembly GCF_028390025.1. Taxonomy (NCBI): domain Eukaryota; kingdom Metazoa; phylum Chordata; class Amphibia; order Anura; family Myobatrachidae; genus Pseudophryne; species Pseudophryne corroboree. The sequence continues at coordinate 1,122,495,666 of NC_086444.1, forward strand.
CGGGAGATAAGTGCTAGCGGAGTAACCTGAGCGTAGCTGATACTCCGTTTCGGGTCTTTTGCTGTGAAGTGGTTACAGGCTCTGTGCACGGCAGGGGATCCGGTGCTGGTTTTTGTGCTCACAGTCTGTGAGGTCTGAGTGGGGCGTGGACAGCATCTGCTATATAAACCCTCTTCTCAGGTTAGGCAGATGCTGCTGAATCTTTGTTGGTTAGTCAGTTCCTGAAAGCTAGCTAGTACTGTGTAAACTTTGTATTTGTTTGTTGCTTACTGCAAATAGGCCTTGGGATTTGGTATTACACTCTGCCAATCCAGACCTAGCAGTAAGACTGGAGTCAGTCATTTAACCTGCTGGGGTTCTTTTGCTACTCTGTGAACCTAGCAAGTTTGCGGCTGTATTCTCAGACTTGCCTGCCAAAATCCTTTCTCACTGTGCAAGGTGTTCAGGTGTCAGTTTAGTGGCAGTAAGCTGAACCAGTGCACTGCAAGTGAGGACTAGGATTGTGGAGACTCTCCGTGTGTCTATTATTCCATCTCTGACCAAGGAGTTTACTGCCACACCCGTTGGTAACCCTTTAGGGTTTTGCTGTTGCCCTTAGCAACAGCATTTCGGGTTCTCTACGTATTAAATCACTACATCTCGCTTCTTACCATTTGAGCATTCCTAATACTAGGGAGACACCCAGTTTCTTAGCCTTTGGGCTTCTCTGTTCACTTTGTGTTTATTTTGTTACCCTATCACCTTCTGTGTATGTAATGTCATATTCCCCAGTCTGTCTGTGAGTTCATTTGTTTTGCATCCCTCACCGTTCAGACACCAGTACATTCCTGCTGGCACTGGTGTGCATAACACTTTACTTGGAAAATTTGCAATATGGTGATGTTACATTTTGTCCCCTATGTTCTCCCAGATGATGCCTATTTCATATGTGGGTGGAAAGCTTACAAGTGGCTTGCCCCGAGCTCTGAGGGATTGTGTTATATTGGGAGAGTACTACCGGAGGTCATGACCATAACCCACGATAAAATGAAAGACATTCACCGCAGTGCTCAGACTCCTTATACTCATACTCAATATGAACACATCATCAAGAGACACCTCATAGATAGGGCAGAGCACGCAGCCTCTGATTTGATCCACGAATCCACCGGGATTCAGTTCCTTCTCGCATTAGACATCACCCGTACTGCCAGAGGAATTATTAATTATAGGTATATCCATGCACTAGCGAACTTGATAGATAATATCACTGAGATGTATGATGACACCTTCAGGTATACGGGAAGGGAGTTACAAGCCTACAAGAAGGAACTGATCCAGCACAGGATGGTCCTTAATTACGTCACAGCCGTGACAGGTGGGTGCTGTGTTACTCTGGCAACTCAGTATGGTGTGAAGTGCTGTACATATATTACGAACAGCACTGACGACCCCACGGAGTTTATCGATCAGAAGATGGACGAGATCTTGCAGTTGAAGTGGGAGTTCAGGAGGAAGCACAACCTTACCTAAGTGACTGTGGGTAATGAACTGACCGGCTGAGTCTCATGGTTGAACCCACGCAAATTGTTCTCAGGTTTAGGAGAGTGGGCTCAAAATGTCATTATGAGTGTGGGGAAGTTTCTCCTTTTATCCTGGGAGTCATCATCATTATTGGTTTGATATTTAGGTGTGTTCAAATTCTAATGCGGCGCAAGCGCAGCACAAATTTGATGAGTCTAAGGAGTGAGGGCTCTGTTACAGCAGCAGATTTAATTTATGATCCATCCATAGAGACAGTGTTAAGATAAGGATTACAAATTAATTTCATGGCCTGGTTCTTTCACCCGTTTTTCTCTGTTTCCCCCTCTGCCCAGATACATCCAAACGGAAAAGACGTCAGCCCTACCCAAAATGTTTATGTGAATGTATTTTTATATATGTGTCTTATCTTCATCTCTGCAACCTCCAGTTAATTGCACACATAGTCGACAGGTGATATCCACATATACTAGCACTCACGTATGTTCCCCCTCCATGTATTATCAACTAAATGTGCACCCCATTTGTTGAAACAAGAAGCCGAAAAGAGCTCGATAATGTTTGTTGGCCCATTTACAGACCCTTAATATGGGATAAGAAGGATTTAATGTATACTTCGCAATACCTCAAAGCTTATTTATAACATATACGGCATGATGATACATGCCCCTCAGACATTGATTCATACATACATGCTTTTTACTATCCCACTATGTCATACATTTACCACCTACAACTCTTCCCTGATCATCCAAGCTCCTGTATATAATGTATAGTTATTTTTCTGTTTATTGATTAGTTAGTGGCAGTTATTGGTGACTGCCAAAGGGTGGACTGTCGAAGTCGAAAAATATTGCAGTACACACATCACGTACAAACTACACACAGATGGCCTCCGTGCGCGTACTTGTTCTGCCGTGCATGCACATATTTGCAATTTGCGTATGGTCGCTCCCGCGGTCCTGCGTCTTAGCGTGTGGTATGAGTAATTACGGTAGAGTTTGTGATCGCATGGAAAAGCCATAAAAACACATTACATATGTAATCCAAATAGTGCACAATGTACACATAGTTTCCCTGCACCACACCAGCAAGTTACACTAGTTTAAATGGTATCAGAATAAAGGGATTCACCTTTACAGGATAGGAGGGGACAGAACTAGATTATAAGGTGGTGTTTGGTATCCAGCTGTAGGGTATATTAAGGGCATTATTCCGGTGTTGGTTTGCAGAAGATCGCACGTTCCTGCGAATAGTTATGTGCAGGAGCAGAATATAAATATTAACTGTATTTACTGTACATTTGGTATGCGGCAGGAACCCAGAGGAGACCACCTGCAAGTGCACCTGGAACAGACATCGCCCACCTATTCAAACCGACCTATGACCTCTCCTGTACTGTAAATGACCATCCATGTGTCCAATGGACATAGAGATTACAGTTTCCATTGTGTTAGGTTTTGGACTATTGTATAAAAAGCCAGCTGCATGCCCGGTCAGACACAGACTCTGAAGGTCATCCACCCTGATGACTGAGGACCGGGCCGGGAAGCGCAGGCGAAACTAAAACATATGTACCATTGACTGTAGCCATTTTTCTATTGTATTGTATTGTATTGTTTTTTTAACCCCCTTTCAGTAATTATATGTTGGTGTGTCGGAATCCAGCATTTTAAATACAATCTGGTGTCGTGTCTCTTTTCCCTGCTAAGGTTGTAAGTGTATTTCAGTCACACGTGTAGCTGCTAAGTGCTCATGGAGTATCTTTGGGTGTACGCACTGCGAGTACTTTGTACGGCTAGCGTGGCCTTTGTACACAAAGTACGTACACGGTACGGGGCTTTGTACGCTAATGGTGTAAAAAGTACGTAGGCTAAGGATTGTTTACAGCGGCCACAGCGGCTCCATTTAAAGTGTATTGAATGTCTTTTTAAAGTGTTGCTTTTAGTCCTGTATGTAAATCAACGTTTACGCATGGGACATGCTGGAATTTCCCCAGATGTAATACACGCACAATATTGGTGGCACAGGAGAGCATACCCCTAAACCCCACACACACACACACACACACACACACACACACACACACACACACACACACACACACACACACACACACACACACACACACACACACACACACACACAGCAAAGCCTGTAAAATTTGGATAATAATAACCCTTTTATTGAAGCTATTATAATAATATGCAGCACAGACGAGCGTACCCCTACACCACACAGGGCAAACCCTGTAAAAATTATTTGGATAATAATATAAGTAATGTATATAAGCATTTTATGTGGAGTAAATAATATACAGTACAGGACACCACCACTGGATTTATGGCAGCACAAGAAACCACCACGGGACTGATGCAGCACAAGACAGCACCACTGGACTGAATTTATACGGCAGTACCCCTGGACTTATACGGCAGTACCCCTGGACATATGCGGCAGTATCACTGGACTGGACTTATACGCCAGTACTACTGGAATTATAAGGCAGTACCACTGGACATATACGGAAGTATCACTGGACTGGATTTATATGCCAGTACCACTGGAATTTTACGGCAGGATAACTGGATTTATACGCCAGTACCACTGGAATTATACAGCAGGATCACTGGAATTATCTGGCAGTACCACTGGACTTATACGGCAGTATCACTGGACATATACGGCAGTATCACTGGACTGGACTTATACGCCAGTACCACTGGAATTATACAGCAGGATCACTGGACTTATACGCCAGTACCTCTGGAATTATACGGCAGAATCGCTGAAATTATACGGCAGTACCACTGGACTTATACGGCAGTACCACTGGACATATACAGCAGTTTCACTGGACTGGATTTATGTGCCAGTACCACTGGAATTATACGGCAGGATCACTGGACATATACGGCAAAATCAATGGACTGGATTTATATGCCAGTACCACTGGAATTATACGGCAGAACCACTGGACTTATACGGAAGTACCACTGGACATATACGGCAGTATCACTAGACTGGACTTATACGCCAGTACCATTTGAATTATACGGCAGGATCACTGGATTTATACGCCGGTACCATTGGAATTATATGGCAGGATCACTGGAATTATACGGCAGTACCACTGGATTTATACGGCAGTACCACTGGACATATATACGGCAGTATCACTGGACTGGACTTATACACCAGTACCACTGGAATTATACGGCAGGATCAGTGGACTTATACGCCAGTACCACTGGAATTATATGGCAGTACCACTGGACATATACGGCAGTATCACTGGACTGGATTTATACGCCAGTACCACTGGAATTATATGGCAGGATCACTGGATTTATATGCCAGTACCAGTGGAATTATACAGCAGGTTCACTGGAATTATACGGCAGTGCCACTGGACTTATACGGCAGTACCACTGGACATATACGGCAGTATCACTGGACTGGACTTATACGCCAGTACCACTGGAATTATACGGCAGGATCACTGGACTTATACGCCAGTACCACTGGAATTATATGACAGGATCACTGGACTTATATGGCAGTACAGCTGGACATATACGGCAGTATCAATGGACATATACGGCAATATCACTGGACATATATGGCAGAACCACTGGACATATACAGCAGCAGAGGGACACCACCACTGGACTGATGCAGGATAACACAGCACCACTGCAATGGACTGGACTTATACAGCAGCACTGGACTTATGGCAGCAGAGGACACCACCACTGTGACTGGACTGATGTAGCACAAGACACCACCACTGGACTGATGCAGGACAACACATCACCACTGCAATGGACTGGACTTATACAGCAGCATTGAACATATGGCAGCAGAGGACACCACCACTGTGACTGGACTGATGCAGCACAAGACACCACCACTGGACTGATGCAGCACAACACAGCACCACTGGACTGGACTTATACAGCAGCACTATACATATGGCAGCAGAGTACACCACCACTGTGACTGGACTGATGCAGCACAAGACACTGATGCAGGACACTGAGGACGGAGACACGTCCTCTCTCTACACTCTCCAATGCCGGAGTGAAAATGGCTGTGACGCGCAGCTCCTTATATGGAACCCAAACCCCACAACAATCCGACAGCGGGATGATGACGTTTTGCCTCGTTCTGGTTTCCTAGTCAGGCGGGAAACACCCGAGCCTGACTCAGATCCGGACTCGTGTAGTGAAGTTCGGGTGGGTTCGGTTCTCAGGGAACCGAATCCGCTCATCTCTAATTTATATTTTTATCTATGCTAAAATGTATTATATGTATAAACTTACTAATGTACACATTGGTGGCTGAGGAAACATTCTAATATATCCTTGTGTTCCTTGCTGTCAGTCATCCAGTGGGTGATTGCCAGTGGGTGGGGCATCACTTCAGGAGGGGTCACGTGACCTCTTTGAGAAGGAGATATAAGAGCTGTCAGTCGCAGCTGACAGCAGTCTCCTGATCCCTCCCTCAAGTGCTCATCCCCCTGTGCCTGAGCTACCGCCTGAGCTGTAGACATCAGAACTGTGAACTGGCGGCCAGGGACAGGGGGGTGAAGCCGAAGAGGGAGCCAGGAACACAGCGGGAGCTGTGAGGTCCCCATCGCATAGTGGGGCTCAGCAGCCATGCGTCTAGTGCAGTTCCCCCAGTCGGCGGCGTCAGAGTGTGCCCCAGCGCTGATAACCAGGTGGCTACCATGGAAGCTGCTGACCCCTGGATGATGAGCTGCAGCAGGCAAGACAGACATTGACTGGAGCCAGAGCAAGCGAACCGGTCTCCCTACCAGTGATTGTATGAAGCAGCCAGCTATGGGAATGTCCAAGGCCGCAGGCATGAGCATAGCCTGTCACTGAGAGAGACGGGAGGAGTCGGGGGAGTGGCTGCAGAAGTGACAGACAGGCAGCCACTGTCAGGAGCTACAGTACGCTGGTGTGGTCAGAAAGCTTTCCCTAGACACACATACACCACTGCCGAGGGAGGAATAGGGGGAGAGAGCATCCAGTGACCACCAATGGGAGCTTAAGAGGTCGGCCTTTTATTTCTAAAGCTGGGCCATATTTAAAGACAGCAGTAGGAGCTGTATCTGAGCACATTACCGCAGGCACAGTCATAGTAACTGGTATGAGAGGAACACAACTGCTGCAGCTGTCATAAGACACTGACCCAGTATGCTTTGTAACATTGAGGGATTGCTATATCATTTAAACACAAACCCACAACTGCAATTATTATTTACAGCAAGTCTCTCATTAAGCGTCCAGTAATTACGTAAAGTAGGTGCACTACGAATTATTAGAACCAGTCTCATGGACTACCATTCTAATAAGAAGCAGCATGTGGTGATGATACAGGGATGTTGGTGTAAATCAACTAAAACATCCAGGAGTAAGGAGAAGCAAATGTGTATTATATATAGAGATGAGCGGGTTCGGTTCCTCTGAATCCGAACCCGCCCGAACTTCAGGTTTTTTACACGGGTCCGAGCAGGCTCGGATCTTCCCACCTTGCTCGGCTAACCCGAGCGCGCCCGAACGTCATCATCACGCTGTCGGATTCTCGCGAGGCTCGGATTCTATCACGAGACTCGGATTCTATATAAGGAGCCGCGCGTCGCCGCCATTTTCACACGTGCATTGAGAGTCATAGGGAGAGGACGTGGCTGGCGTCCTCTCCGTTTAGAGAAGAGAGAGACACAGTATTTTCGGGGAGCATTATTAGGAGGAGTACTACTGTACTGTATACTACTATACTACTTGCTGAAGTGATATTTATAGATTAGATAGTGTGACTGTAAGTGTATTATCTGACTTGTGGGGGAGACACTGACAGTGGGGAGCAGTTAGAGTCTGAGAGCAGGACTCAGGAGTACATATAACGTACAGTGCACACTTTTGCTGCCAGAGTCAGTGCCACACTGCCATTGTTGTGACCACACTGACCACCAGTATAATAATATATTTTGTGATTGTCTGCTTAGGCCTCGGAGTACTAGTTGCAAGTTGCAACGTGACCTGTCCTGAAGTGACCACCAGTTTAATAATCAATCACCACCAGTTTAATATATATATATATATATATATAATTGTATATAATATATATATATATATATATAATATTGTATACCACCTACCCGTGGGTTTTTTTTTTTCATTCTTCTTTATACATACTACTATAGTAGCTTACTGTAGCAGTCTGCGGTGCTGTGCTGACCTGACAGTGTCCAGCAGGTCCGTCATCAGTCATTACATAATAAATATATATAGTACCTGTCCGGCTGCAGTACTAGTGATATTATATTGATTTCATCTCATTATCAATAATTTATCATCCAGTCTAGACTCTATATTAGCAGCAGACACAGTACGTTAGTCCACGGCTGTAGCTACCTCTGTGTCGGCACTCGGCAGTCCATCCATAATTGTATACCACCTACCCGTGGTTTTTTTTTTTCTTTCTTCTTTGTACATACTACTATAGAGTATAGTAGCTTACTGTAGCAGTCTGCGGTGCTGCTGAGCTGACAGTGTCCAGCAGGTCCGTCATCAGTCATCATTACCTAATAAATATATTATCTACCTGTCCGGCTGCAGTACTAGTGATATTATATATACATACATGTATATATTGATTTCATCTCATTATCAATCATCCAGTCTATATTAGCAGCAGACACAGTACGTTAGTCCACGGCTGTAGCTACCTCTGTGTCGGCACTCAGCAGTCCATCCATAATTGTATACCACCTACCCGTGGTTTTTTTTTTCTTTCTTCTTTGTACATACTACTATAGAGTATAGTAGCTTACTGTAGCAGTCTGCGGTGCTGCTGAGCTGACAGTGTCCAGCAGGTCCGTCATCAGTCATCATTACCTAATAAATATATTATCTACCTGTCCGGCTGCAGTACTAGTGATATTATATATACATACATATATATATTGATTTCATCTCATTATCAATCATCCAGTCTATATTAGCAGCAGACACAGTACGTTAGTCCACGGCTGTAGCTACCTCTGTGTCGGCACTCGGCAGTCCATCCATAATTGTATACCACCTACCCGTGGTTTTTTTTTTTCTTTCTTCTTTGTACATACTACTATAGAGTATAGTAGCTTACTGTAGCAGTCTGCGGTGCTGCTGAGCTGACAGTGTCCAGCAGGTCCGTCATCAGTCATCATTACCTAATAAATATATTATCTACCTGTCCGGCTGCAGTACTAGTGATATTATATATACATACATATATATATTGATTTCATCTAATTATCAATCATCCAGTCTATATTAGCAGCAGACACAGTACGTTAGTCCACGGCTGTAGCTACCTCTGTGTCGGCACTCGGCAGTCCATCCATAATTGTATACCATCTACCCGTGGTTTTTTTTTCTTTCTTCTTTGTACATACTACTATAGTATAGTAGCTTACTGTAGCAGTCTGCGGTGCTGCTGAGCTGACAGTGTCCAGCAGGTCCGTCATCAGTCATCATTACCTAATAAATATATTATCTACCTGTCCGGCTGCAGTACTAGTGATATTATATATACATACATATATATATATTGATTTCATCTCATTATCAATCATCCAGTCTATATTAGCAGCAGACACAGTACGTTAGTCCACGGCTGTAGCTACCTCTGTGTCGGCACTCGGCAGTCCATCCATAATTGTATACCACCTACCCGTGGTTTTTTTTTTCTTTCTTCTTTGTACATACTACTATAGTATAGTAGCTTACTGTAGCAGTCTGCGGTGCTGCTGAGCTGACAGTGTCCAGCAGGTCCGTCATCAGTCATCATTACCTAATAAATATATTATCTACCTGTCCGGCTGCAGTACTAGTGATATTATATATACATACATATATATATTGATTTCATCTCATTATCAATCATCCAGTCTATATTAGCAGCAGACACAGTACGTTAGTCCACGGCTGTAGCTACCTCTGTGTCGGCACTCGGCAGTCCATCCATAATTGTATACCACCTACCCGTGGTTTTTTTTTTCTTTCTTCTTTGTACATACTACTATAGAGTATAGTAGCTTACTGTAGCAGTCTGCGGTGCTGCTGAGCTGACAGTGTCCAGCAGGTCCGTCATCAGTCATCATTACCTAATAAATATATTATCTACCTGTCCGGCTGCAGTACTAGTGATATTATATATACATACATATATATATTGATTTCATCTAATTATCAATCATCCAGTCTATATTAGCAGCAGACACAGTACGTTAGTCCACGGCTGTAGCTACCTCTGTGTCGGCACTCGGCAGTCCATCCATAATTGTATACCACCTACCCGTGGTTTTTTTTTTCTTTCTTCTTTGTACATACTACTATAGTATAGTAGCTTACTGTAGCAGTCTGCGGTGCTGCTGAGCTGACAGTGTCCAGCAGGTCCGTCATCAGTCATCATTACCTAATAAATATATTATCTACCTGTCCGGCTGCAGTACTAGTGATATTATATATACATACATATATATATTGATTTCATCTCATTATCAATCATCCAGTCTATATTAGCAGCAGACACAGTACGTTAGTCCATGGCTGTAGCTACCTCTGTGTCGGCACTCGGCAGTCCATCCATAATTGTATACCACCTACCCGTGGTTTTTTTTTTCTTTCTTCTTTGTACATACTACTATAGTATAGTAGCTTACTGTAGCAGTCTGCGGTGCTGCTGAGCTGACAGTGTCCAGCAGGTCCGTCATCAGTCATCATTACCTAATAAATATATTATCTACCTGTCCGGCTGCAGTACTAGTGATATTATATATACATACATATATATATTGATTTCATCTCATTATCAATCATCCAGTCTATATTAGCAGCAGACACAGTACGTTAGTCCACGGCTGTAGCTACCTCTGTGTCGGCACTCGGCAGTCCATCCATGAGTATACTAGTATCCATCCATCTCCATTGTTTACCTGAGGTGCCTTTTAGTTGTGCCTATTAAAATATGGAGAACAAAAATGTTGAGGTTCCAAAATTAGGTAAAGATCAAGATCCACTTCCACCTCATGCTGAAGCTGCTGCCACTAGTCATGGCCGAGACGATGAAATGCCAGCAACGTCGTCTGCCAAGGCCGATGCCCAATGTCATAGTACAGAGCATGTCAAATCCAAAACACCAAATATCAGTAAAAAAAGGACTCCAAAACCTAAAATAAAATTGTCGGAGGAGAAGCGTAAACTTGCCAATATGCCATTTACCACACGGAGTGGCAAGGAACGGCTGAGGCCCTGGCCTATGTTCATGGCTAGTGGTTCAGCTTCACATGAGGATGGAAGCACTCAGCCTCTCGCTAGAAAACTGAAAAGACTCAAGCTGGCAAAAGCACCGCAAAGAACTGTGCGTTCTTCGAAATCCCAAATCCACAAGGAGAGTCCAATTGTGTCGGTTGCGATGCCTGACCTTCCCAACACTGGACGTGAAGAGCATGCGCCTTCCACCATTTGCACACACCCTGCAAGTGCTGGAAGGAGCACCCGCAGTCCAGTTCCTGATAGTCAGATTGAAGATGTCAGTGTTGAAGTACACCAGGATGAGGAGGATATGGGTGTTGCTGGCGCTGGGGAGGAAATTGACCAGGAGGATTCTGATGGTGAGGTGGTTTGTTTAAGTCAGGCACCCGGGGAGACACCTGTTGTCCGTGGGAGGAATATGGCCGTTGACATGCCTGGTGAAAATACCAAAAAAATCAGCTCTTCAGTGTGGAGGTATTTCAACAGAAAAGCGGACAACAGGTGTCAAGCCGTGTGTTGCCTTTGTCAAGCTGTAATAAGTAGGGGTAAGGACGTTAACCACCTCGGAACATCCTCCCTTATACGTCACCTGCAGCGCATTCATAATAAGTCAGTGACAAGTTCAAAAACTTTGGGTGACAGCGGAAGCAGTCCACTGACCAGTAAATCCCTTCCTCTTGTAACCAAGCTCACGCAAACCACCCCACCAACTCCCTCAGTGTCAATTTCCTCCTTCCCCAGGAATGCCAATAGTCCTGCAGGCCATGTCACTGGCAATTCTGACGATTCCTCTCCTGCCTGGGATTCCTCCGATGCATCCTTGCGTGTAACGCCTACTGCTGCTGGCGCTGCTGTTGTTGCTGCTGGGAGTCGATGGTCATCCCAGAGGGGAAGTCGGAAGACCACTTGTACTACTTCCAGTAAGCAATTGACTGTCCAACAGTCCTTTGCGAGGAAGATTAAATATCACAGCAGTCATCCTGCTGCAAAGCGGATAACTGAGGCCTTGACAACTATGTTGGTATTAGACGTGCGTCCGGTATCCGCCGTTAGTTCACAGGGAACTAGACAATTTATTGAGGCAGTGTGCCCCCGTTACCAAATACCATCTAGGTTCCACTTCTCTAGGCAGGCGATACCGAGAATGTACACGGACGTCAGAAAAAGACTCACCAGTGTCCTAAAAAATGCATTTGTACCCAATGTCCACTTAACCACGGACATGTGGACAAGTGGAGCAGGGCAGGGTCAGGACTATATGACTGTGACAGCCCACTGGGTAGATGTATGGACTCCCGCCGCAAGAACAGCAGCGGCGGCACCAGTAGCAGCATCTCGCAAACGCCAACTCTTTCCTAGGCAGGCTACGCTTTGTATCACCGCTTTCCAGAATACGCACACAGCTGAAAACCTCTTACGGCAACTGAGGAAGATCATCGCGGAATGGCTTACCCCAATTGGACTCTCCTGTGGATTTATGGCATCGGACAACGCCAGCAATATTGTGTGTGCATTAAATATGGGCAAATTCCAGCACGTCCCATGTTTTGCACATACCTTGAATTTGGTGGTGCAGAATTTTTAAAAAAACGACAGGGGCGTGCAAGAGATGCTGTCGGTGGCCAGAAGAATTGCGGGACACTTTCGGCGTACAGGCACCACGTACAGAAGACTGGAGCACCACCAAAAACTACTGAACCTGCCCTGCCATCATCTGAAGCAAGAAGTGGTAACGAGGTGGAATTCAACCCTCTATATGCTTCAGAGGTTGGAGGAGCAGCAAAAGGCCATTCAAGCCTATACAATTGAGCACGATATAGGAGGTGGAATGCACCTGTCTCAAGCGCAGTGGAGAATGATTTCAACGTTGTGCAAGGTTCTGATGCCCTTTGAACTTGCCACACGTGAAGTCAGTTCAGACACTGCCAGCCTGAGTCAGGTCATTCCCCTCATCAGGCTTTTGCAGAAGAAGCTGGAGACATTGAAGGAGGAGCTAACACGGAGCGATTCCGCTAGGCATGTGGGACTTGTGGATGGAGCCCTTAATTCGCTTAACAAGGATTCACGGGTGGTCAATCTGTTGAAATCAGAGCACTACATTTTGGCCACCGTGCTCGATCCTAGATTTAAAGCCTACCTTGGATCTCTCTTTCCGGCAGACACAAGTCTGCTGGGGTTGAAAGACCTGCTGGTGAGAAAATTGTCAAGTCAAGCGGAACGCGACCTGTCAACATCTCCTCCTTCACATTCTCCCGCAACTGGGGGTGCGAGGAAAAGGCTCAGAATTCCGAGCCCACCCGCTGGCGGTGATGCAGGGCAGTCTGGAGCGACTGCTGATGCTGACATCTGGTCCGGACTGAAGGACCTGACAACGATTACCGACATGTCGTCAACTGTCACTGCATATGATTCTCTCACCATTGAAAGAATGGTGGAGGATTATATGAGTGACCGCATCCAAGTAGGCACGTCACACAGTCCGTACTTATACTGGCAGGAAAAAGAGGCAATTTGGAGGCCCTTGCACAAACTGGCTTTATTCTACCTAAGTTGCCCTCCCACAAGTGTGTACTCCGAAAGAGTGTTTAGTGCCGCCGCTCACCTTGTCAGCAATCGGCGTACGAGGTTACATCCAGAAAATGTGGAGAAGATGATGTTCATTAAAATGAATTATAATCAATTCCTCCGTGGAGACATTGACCAGCAGCAATTGCCTCCACAAAGTACACAGGGAGCTGAGATGGTGGATTCCAGTGGGGACGAATTGATAATCTGTGAGGAGGGGGATGTACACGGTGATATATCGGAGGATGATGATGAGGTGGACATCTTGCCTCTGTAGAGCCAGTTTGTGCAAGGAGAGATTAATTGCTTCTTTTTTGGTGGGGGTCCAAACCAACCCGTCATTTCAGTCACAGTCGTGTGGCAGACCCTGTCACTGAAATGATGGGTTGGTTAAAGTGTGCATGTCCTGTTTATACAACATAAGGGTGGGTGGGAGGGCCCAAGGACAATTCCATCTTGCACCTCTTTTTTCTTTAATTTTTCTTTGCGTCATGTGCTGTTTGGGGAGGGTATTTTGGAAGGGCCATCCTGCGTGACACTGCAGTGCCACTCCTAGATGGGCCCGGTGTTTGTGTCGGCCACTAGGGTCGCTTATCTTACTCACACAGCTACCTCATTGCGCCTCTTTTTTTCTTTGCGTCATGTGCTGTTTGGGGAGGGTTTTTTGGAAGGGACATCCTGCGTGACACTGCAGTGACACTCCTAGATGGGCCCGGTGTTTGTGTCGGCCACTAGGGTCGCTTATCTTACTCACACAGCTACCTCATTGCGCCTCTTTTTTTCTTTGCGTCATGTGCTGTTTGGGGAGGGTTTTTTGGAAGGGACATCCTGCGTGACACTGCAGTGCCACTCCTAGATGGGCCCGGTGTTTGTGTCGGCCACTAGGGTCGCTTATCTTACTCACACAGCTACCTCATTGCGCCTCTTTTTTTCTTTGCGTCATGTGCTGTTTGGGGAGGGTTTTTTGGAAGGGACATCCTGCGTGACACTGCAGTGCCACTCCTAGATGGGCCCGGTGTTTGTGTCGGCCACTAGGGTCGCTTATCTTACTCACACAGCTACCTCATTGCGCCTCTTTTTTTCTTTGCGTCATGTGCTGTTTGGGGAGGGTTTTTTGGAAGGGACATCCTGCGTGACACTGCAGTGCCACTCCTAGATGGGCCCGGTGTTTGTGTCGGCCACTAGGGTCGCTTATCTTACTCACACAGCTACCTCATTGCGCCTCTTTTTTTCTTTGCGTCATGTGCTGTTTGGGGAGGGTTTTTTGGAAGGGACATCCTGCGTGACACTGCAGTGCCACTCCTAGATGGGCCCGGTGTTTGTGTCGGCCACTAGGGTCGCTTATCTTACTCACACAGCTACCTCATTGCGCCTCTTTTTTTCTTTGCGTCATGTGCTGTTTGGGGAGGGTTTTTTGGAAGGGACATCCTGCGTGACACTGCAGTGACACTCCTAGATGGGCCCGGTGTTTGTGTCGGCCACTAGGGTCGCTTATCTTACTCACACAGCTACCTCATTGCGCCTCTTTTTTTCTTTGCGTCATGTGCTGTTTGGGGAGGGTTTTTTTGAAGGGACATCCTGCGTGACACTGCAGTGACACTCCTAGATGGGCCCGGTGTTTGTGTCGGCCACTAGGGTCGCTTATCTTACTCACACAGCTACCTCATTGCGCCTCTTTTTTTCTTTGCGTCATGTGCTGTTTGGGGAGGGTTTTTTGGAAGGGACATCCTGCGTGACACTGCAGTGCCACTCCTAGATGGGCCCGGTGTTTGTGTCGGCCACTAGGGTCGCTTATCTTACTCACACAGCTACCTCATTGCGCCTCTTTTTTTCTTTGCGTCATGTGCTGTTTGGGGAGGGTTTTTTGGAAGGGACATCCTGCGTGACACTGCAGTGACACTCCTAGATGGGCCCGGTGTTTGTGTCGGCCACTAGGGTCGCTTATCTTACTCACACAGCTACCTCATTGCGCCTCTTTTTTTCTTTACGTCATGTGCTGTTTGGGGAGGGTTTTTTGGAAGGGACATCCTGCGTGACACTGCAGTGCCACTCCTAGATGGGCCCGGTGTTTGTGTCGGCCACTAGGGTCGCTTATCTTACTCACACAGCTACCTCATTGCGCCTCTTTTTTTCTTTGCGTCATGTGCTGTTTGGGGAGGGTTTTTTGGAAGGGACATCCTGCGTGACACTGCAGTGACACTTCTAGATGGGCCCGGTGTTTGTGTCGGCCACTAGGGTCGCTTATCTTACTCACACAGCTACCTCATTGCGCCTCTTTTTTTCTTTGCGTCATGTGCTGTTTGGGGAGGGTTTTTTGGAAGGGACATCCTGCGTGACACTGCAGTGACACTCCTAGATGGGCCCGGTGTTTGTGTCGGCCACTAGGGTCGCTTATCTTACTCACACAGCTACCTCATTGCGCCTCTTTTTTTCTTTGCGTCATGTGCTGTTTGGGGAGGGTTTTTTGGAAGGGACATCCTGCGTGACACTGCAGTGACACTCCTAGATGGGCCCGGTGTTTGTGTCGGCCACTAGGGTCGCTTATCTTACTCACACAGCTACCTCATTGCGCCTCTTTTTTTCTTTGCGTCATGTGCTGTTTGGGGAGGGTTTTTTGGAAGGGACATCCTGCGTGACACTGCAGTGACACTCCTAGATGGGCCCGGTGTTTGTGTCGGCCACTAGGGTCGCTTATCTTACTCACACAGCTACCTCATTGCGCCTCTTTTTTTCTTTGCGTCATGTGCTGTTTGGGGAGGGTTTTTTGGAAGGGACATCCTGCGTGACACTGCAGTGCCACTCCTAGATGGGCCCGGTGTTTGTGTCGGCCACTAGGGTCGCTTATCTTACTCACACAGCTACCTCATTGCGCCTCTTTTTTTCTTTGCATCATGTGCTGTTTGGGGAGGGTTTTTTGGAAGGGACATCCTGCGTGACACTGCAGTGACACTCCTAGATGGGCCCGGTGTTTGTGTCGGCCACTAGCGTCGCTTAGCTTAGTCATCCAGCGACCTAGGTGCAAATTTTAGGACTAAAAATAATATTGTGAGGTGTGAGGTATTCAGAATAGACTGAAAATGAGTGTAAATTATGGTTTTTGAGGTTAATAATACTTTGGGATCAAAATGACCCCCAAATTCTATGATTTAAGCTGTCTTTTAGTGTTTTTTGAAAAAAACACCCGAATCCAAAACACACCCAAATCCGACAAAAAAAATTCGGTGAGGTTTTGCCAAAACGCGGTCGAACCCAAAACACGGCCGCGGAACCGAACCCAAAACCAAAACACAAAACCCGAAAAATTTCCGGCGCTCATCTCTAATTATATATAGAGATGAGCGGGTTTGGTTCTCAGAGAACCAAACCCTACCGAACTTTGCCTTCCGAGTCCGGAACCGAGCCAGGCTCGTATTTTCCCTCTTGACTTGGAAACCCAAATGCGGCAAAGCGTCATCATCCCGCTGTCGGATTCTCGCGGGATTTGGATTCCATATAAGGAGCTGCGCGTCCCCGCCATTTTCACTCCAGTCTCGGAGAGTGTAGTGAGAGGATATGTCTCCGTCCTCAGTGTCTGTGTGGGGGTGGGAAAGTGGGTTGGCAAGTGTTGTGCTGCTCAGTCCAGTCCAGTGTAGTCACTCAGTGTATTGTGCTGCATCAGTCCAGCCAGTCACAGTGTTGGTGTTCTCTGCTGCCATATATCCAGTGTAGCTGTATAAAGTGGTGCTGTGTTGTGCATACCAGTCCAGCGTAGTCAGTGTATTGTGCTGTATCAGTCCAGGCAGATATATCCAGTGTAGCTGTAAAGTGGTGCTGTGTTGTGCAGACCAGTCCAGTGTAGTCAGTGTATTGTGCTGTATCAGTCCAGCCATTCACAGTGTTGGTGTTCTCTGCTGACATATATCCAGTGTACCTGTATAAAGTGGTGCTGTGTTGTGCAGACCAGTGTTAGTGTCCTGTGTCATCAGTAATTCCAGTGACGATATACGCTGCTGCTATATGTCCACTGCTGCAGTATAACAATTATAACAACCTGTTGGGCTGCATCAGACCGGTGGTAGTGTCCTGTGTCATCAGTAATTCCAGTGACGATATACGCTGCTGCTATATGTCCACTGCTGCAGTATAATAATAATTATCAGAGCCGGCCATAGGCATAGGCAAACTAGGCAATTGCCTAGGGCATTTGATATGCCTAGGGGCATCAGCAGCTTCTGCTGATTAAAATGATATGCGGCATGCCTATATTTTTTTGTATGCAGATACAGCCACAGTCTGATAAAGCCTAATATTTATCTTACTGAAAACCCTCTAATAGGTTAAAGAACACAGTACGCTATTGGCGTATGGAATACCGTAAGGGTACGCACGTTGCGTATCTAACGCTTAGCCGTGGTCGAGACGCACGAGCGGCACGTTCGCTCACGGCTTAGAGCGTACGGGCAAGCACGCTAAAGGCTGCTAGCTAGCGTAATGACACGCTATCAGCGTAGCGGACGCTCGAGACCACGAGGAGATCACCAGCGGCGCTGACGCTCACAGAATTAAACCTTTATAACTATACCATAGACAATATACTTATACTGTAAACCCTTGTGCAGTGATAAGGTGTAAATGCAACACAGTGTAACCTTGTTAGTTTAAAAGCTGTATGAGCGTATGTGATGCTCAGAGAACCCCTTAGCAATATAATAAACAGTCAAATACCTGTCTAAGGGTCTAACGCCTTTTAAGGAAATGAATGAACGTTCAATTGCAAAAGAATAATACAATACAAGTTATACACTACCAAGATAACATAAAATACCTAACCGGATAACTACACATAAAATACAATACAGATACTATTACATTTAAAGGGGGAAAGGGAGAGAGAGAGAGAGAGAGAGAGAGAGAGAGAGAGAGAGAGAGAGTGAGAGAGAACGAGAGAGAATGGCTTATAACAATAAAGACAATATGATTGCAGAGAAACTTACGCACAAAGGGAAACAATCGCATGCGCCTCCTGGATATCCAGCTCCCGATTATCAGTGATGAGAACCGTTGAAGAGAATAGAGAGCTGGCCCAGGTCGGCTTGTCCTTTTATACACTACACACAATACAGTACAATGGTCCCTATATTCTTATTGTTCATTGGACACAGGAATTCGTCTTCGTATTATAACAAAAGGTCATAGGTTGATTCATACAGGTGGGCTGTGACTATTTCCAACTGCTCAGGTGGGTGGGAAATTAGGTTTCCCGCCGCATGGATAATAAAGTGCAAATACAGTAAAAGTCCATAAACTTCTTATGTCCATAACTATTCGCACAAGCGATTAATCCGCTTCAAACCAACACCGGAATATTGCTAATTAAATATTCTTCCGATGGATACTAAACACCACTGTATAACCCCTGTCCGACCCTTCGTATCAAACAAAGAGGGATCTCTTTGTCTATGAACATGCTACATTAACTAAACTTTCAGATTCTATCAAAGGGACCATAATCTACAAAATACATTATATGGTTAAAATATGTAACGATTGAGTCGCCCGCTAGACGCATATAAACTCTACCGTAAATGCGCACACCGTGCGCCTGCGGGTGCACGCAACAGCGAGTATGCGCACGCACGGCAGGGCTCACGAACGTGCAGCAGGCACTCGCATGAGGTGCAAATATGGCAGTGTGCATCGCGATATTTTTCTGACTTTGACAGTCCACCCTTTGGCAGTCACCAATAACTGCCACTTTCTAAAACATTTCAAAAAGAGAAAAATATATATGTCATGTGTAAATATTTCTATGATCGGGTAGGGGAGGAGAGGAGAAGGTGAGAAAAGGGTATGACCTAGTGAGATAGCAGAAGCATGTGTGTATGGATCCATGTTTGGGGGGGTCATGTATCATCGTGCCGTACATGTTTTTAAATCAAGCTTCGAGGTATTGCGAAGTATACATTTTAATTCCTTCTTATCCCGTGGTACGGGTCTGTGGATGGGCTGTCAAACTTTACCGAGCTCTCTTCGGCTTTTGGTTGCAACAAAATGGGGGAGCATATTTTAGTTGATGATACATGAGTAGGGGGATATGTGGGTGCTGATATCTGTGCCTGTATTCCCTATCGACTATGTGTGTCATTACCTAAAGGTTGTAGAGATGAAGATAAAGAACAATTATGGTAAATGCAGTGATAAAATATGTGAGTTTAATATACATTTGCCGATTGAGGTCTTGTCTTCTGTCTTGTCTTGTCTCGATGTACATGTTGACTGTAGTCTCTTTGTGCTTTTGCCAATAAACGCAAGCAAAGCTTTATCAATGTCCATAGACTTACAAAAAGTGTTGGGCTAGCGTAAAATTAAAGGTACTAGGGATATGGGGGTCTATGGCATAGTCCATCAGTTGTCTGTGTAAAAGGTTGTCAAATTCTTCTTTAGTCCATCTGTTGTCTGCATACAAGGTCGTCAAATTCCTCTTCCAAGCGGGTCTTTTTACCTTGGAGAAAAACAAAGGAGAAACGGGTGAAAGAAACGGACCGTGGAATCACATTTTCATCACAACATCGTCTCTATCGTTGGGTCATAAATCACATCCATTGGAATTATAATATCCTCACTCCTTAGACTCATCACCTTAGTACTCCGTTTACACTTCGTTAAAGCCTGAACGCATCTAAATATCAAACCAATCGATATGACAACACCCAAGATACACAGAAGAAATTTCCCTACTTCCATTATAATTCCTTGAGCCCATTCTCCTAAACCAGAGAACCAATTTCGCGGGTTCAACCATGACACCCAACCGGTCAGCTCATTACCCACAGCAGCAAGGGTGAGATTGTGTCTCCTGCGGAATTCCCACTTTAATTGGAGAATGTCGTCCATCTTTTGGTCTATGACCTCGACCGGGTCCTCGGTGCTATTCGTAATATTAGTGCAGCATTTTACGCCGTACTGCGTTGCCAGTGTGACACAATATCCGCCTGTCACTGCTGTGAGATAATTAAGAACCATCCTATGCTGAACCAGTTCTGTTTTATAAGCTTGGAGCTCCCTTCCGGTATACCTAAAAGTGTCGTCATACATTTCAGTGATATTGTCTAATAAATTTGCAAGCGCTGATATGTATCTATAATTTATCACTCCTCTGGCGGTACGAGTGATATCTAACGCGATTAGAACCTGAATCCCGGTGGATTCATGGATCAGGTCAGAGGCCGGATGCTCTGTTCTTTCTATTAGGTGGCGTTTAACGATGTGCTCGTAATGAGTGTGAGTATAAGGAGCTTGGGCACTGCGGTGGATATCTTTCATTTTAGTATGTGATACAGTCATTACCTCAGGCAGTACTTTTCCAATATAACACAACCCTTCTGAGTTTGGGGCAAGCCACTTATACGCCTTCCTCCCACATATGAAATATGCATCATCGGGGAGAACATATGGGACGGAGTAGGACATAACCATGTTACACATTTTCCATATGAAATCTCCTAACCCTAATTCTCCCATCTGTTTAGTACACGTATCAGTTTGTATGATATGTGCACAGTATCCTGGTGATACCTCTCCAACTCTCATGGTCCTACTTCCTAGGGTATACCTATATCGGAAATATTTTCCACTACCGGCTATGTGGCGTATAAGTTCTGTATCTGTAGGCATTCTATCGGCTCTGTATGAAAAGGTCATGGTTTGGTTATTCCATGACACTTCCCAATTTCCCGGCTTTCGGGGATTGGAAATGTTAAAACATACTAGGGATCTATCCACATGATATTGGTGGAGCTTCAAACTAGGAGGACTGGAGATATTAAACCTCCTGTCCACCGGCCTCCCACCACTTAGCTCAAGTACCTCCCCTATAGTTAAAGGGAAGGGCACTAATCCTGATTTGCTATGGCCTTGAGGTACTTGAGAGCATACCCAACAATCTGTCTGATTTAACACTTTACCCACTAAGGAGTGATAGTCACTCAATGGATGCCGGTCCATGTGGATATTAAAACTGGATTGGCATTTCTTGATACACCCATCCTCGACTACACTGTCACAGAGTCTACAGATACAGTTCTCTTCAGCTAACAATCCTTCACAATTTCTTCTATTGTCAATGCTATCGGATCGTTTTCTGATACTCGCCTTTGCTTGTTGATTATGTTGTTCTTGGAAAACTACGCCTCCATCTTTGTCATCAGAACCCATTCCAGAACCTCTCTCGACCTCCATGGTACTCTCGCCAGAACAGACTGCTCTTGTCAACATCATGGTCAACAGGAAAATCCGGATCACAGTCTCTTGGGGCAAGTCCATCTTATTGGAGGAAATGGAGAAGAATGAGAAGGGGGAAAGAAACAATTGAGGGAGATGGGATGGGAAGTGGAGAAAAACAATAAAAGGGAACAGGGAATCGACAACTGCCAATGATCTTATTATTCTCAATGCTCAGGTGCCGTCTCAGTCCTCCTGAAACAGACACTCCAGTGATACAACTTCCTCTACCGTCTGTTCCTTATCATGGGACCTCTCTGGATCAGCAACCTTCTTACAATGGGACGAATGAACCCAAGTCTCTCTCTCGGCAACCTTCAATGCTGTCGTGCTAATCAATAAGACTTGTTATGGTCCTTCCCATCTGTCAATAAGGCAACCTGAGCGTAGAAAATTCTGTATCATTACATAATCCCCAGGTTCAATGTCATGACAATTACTATCTGGTAAATCAGGAATCACTAACTTCAGATTGTCATTCTGATTCCTTAGCTGTTTACTCATGTTAACCAGGTATTTTACAGTCACTTCATTGTTACACTTCAAATCATCCTGAGGGTTAATCATAACATGCGGTTGTCGACCAAACAAGATTTCAAAGGGGGACAGATTAAGAGGGGACCTGGGAGTGGTTCTGATGCTATATAGTACAATGGGTAAAGCTTCTGGCCATGTTAATCCTGTTTCTGCCATAACTTTGCTCAATTTATTTTTAATAGTGCTGTTCACTCTTTCTACTTTCGCACTCGCCTGGGGGCGGTACGGAGTGTGCAACTTACTATCAATTCCCATCAACTTACACATTCCTTGAAAGACATCACCTGTAAAATGGGTACCCCTATCACTTTCAATTATTCTAGGGATACCGTATCTACACACAAATTCCTGCACAATTTTCTTAGCAGTAAACATTGCGGTATTTGTGGCCGCAGGAAATGCTTCGACCTAATTTGAAAACACATCTATACAAACAAGTACATATTTCAAATTTCGACAAGGGGGTAATTGTATAAAATCAATCTGTATTACCTGAAAAGGGCCGCCTGTAGGTGGGATATGAGATGGTTCTGTTGGTATTGCCTTTCCGATGTTCTTCCTCAAGCAGGTAAGGCATGACATTGCTCTCTTACCTGCATGGGATGAGAATCCTGGGGCGCACCAATATGCTCTTACCAACTTGCACATTCCTTCCTTGCCCAGATGAGTCAGCCCATGTGCTGCTTCAGCTAAACATGGAAGGTATGCTCTGGGTGCCACTGGTTTACCCTGTCCATCTGTCCAGAGTCCTGAGGACTCCTGGCCATATCCTTTTGACCTCCAAACTGCCTTTTCCTGTGTGGAACACAAATTTTGCATTTCACACAACTTCTGTGTGTTGATGGTATTGAATACCATCAATTGAGTGGTGTCTGTCTGTCTGGGGGTACCAGCTGCTAACTTAGCAGCTTCGTCTGCTCGGCTGTTACCAAGTGATACTGGGTCTTGACTATATGTATGTGCTTTACACTTGATAACAGCCACTCTGTCGGGTTCCTGTATCGCTGTTAGAAGCCTTTTGATGTGAGCTGCATGCGCTACCGGTGTACCAGCTGCCGTCATGAAATTTCTGAGGCGCCATAGGGCTCCGAAATCATGGACTACCCCGAAGGCGTATCTAGAATCTGTGTAAATATTGGCTGACTTGCCCTTAGCCAATTCACATGCTCTGGTTAGGGCAACCAGTTCAGCAACCTGGGCTGAGTGAGGTGGGCCTAGCGGTTCTGCTTCTATGGTGCCTTGGTCATCTACGACTGCGTATCCAGTACACAAGTCTCCCGAGTCCGTCTGTCTGTGACAACTACCGTCAGTGTAGAAAGTAAAATCTACATCTTCCAGTGGGTTGTCACTGATGTCAGGCCTTGCCGTGAAATTTTGGGTCAAATATTCCATACAATCATGTGTGTCATCCCTTGTATTAAATCCTCCTTCCCCATCACTCTCATCCTCCACCCTTTGTGCCTGTCCAGGCACACCTGGGAGATATGTTGCAGGATTTAATGCACTGCATCTCCTTATGGTGATGTTTACGGGGGCCATTAATGCCAATTCCCATCTTGTAAACCGCGCTGATGAGACGTGCCTGGTTTGGGCAGAATTCAGCAACGCTGACACTGCATGTGGTGTATGAATTGTGAGGTTGTGTCCTAGCACTACATCTTCGCTTTTTGTAACTAGCAATGCTATCGCAGCGACACTTCGCAAGCATGTGGGGAGGGATCGCGCTACCGTGTCTAGCTGAGCGCTGTAGTATGCTACCGGCCTGCTGGCATCACCGTGCTTTTGGGTTAGGACGCCTGCCGCGCAACCAGCACTTTCTGTTCCGTACAGCTCAAAGGGTTTCCCATAGTCTGGCATACCTAATGCTGGTGCCTGCGTTAGGCACTGTTTAAGTCTCTCAAATGCCATCTCGGATTCGTCTGTATGCGAAATCCGATCAGGTTTGTTTGATGAAACCATCTCCTGCAAAGGTATTGCTAGAATGGAAAACCCTGGGATCCAGTTACGGCAATACCCACACATTCCTAAAAACGTTCTGATCTGTTGCTGGGTTTGTGGCAGAGTCATGTCTCTAATTGCTTGAATTCTATCAGCGGTCAGGTGTCTCAGTCCTTGTGTTAGACAGTGTCCCAGATATTTTACTTTAGGCTGGCATAATTGTAATTTGTCTTTGGAAACCTTGTGTCCTGTGGCTGAAAGATGAAACAGGAGCTGTTTCGTATCTTTCAGGGACGCTTCCAGTGAATCTGAACACAGTAGTAAATCGTCCACATACTGTATCAATATTGATCCACTCTCTGGTTTGAAAGACTGTAAACAATCATGCAAAGCCTGTGAAAATATACTTGGACTGTCTATGAAACCTTGCGGTAATCGAGTCCATGTGTATTGGACTCCTCTGTATGTAAATGCAAACAAATATTGGCTGTCAGGATGCAGGGGTACCGAGAAAAAGGCGGAGCAGAGGTCAATAACAGTGAAAAATTTCGCAGTGGGAGGGATCTGCATAAGGATGACAGCTGGATTTGGCACTACGGGGAACTGACTCTCAACTATTTTGTTAATCCCCCTTAGATCCTGTACTAGCCTGTAACCCCTCCCCCCACTCTTTTTCACAGGGAAGATGGGACTATTGGCAGTGCTGGACGTTCTTACCAGGATGCCCTGTTGTAGCAAGCGCTCTATTACAGGGTATACTCCTAACTCCACCTCTGGCTTCAGAGGGTATTGTGAGATTTTTGGAGCTATCCTGCCATCTTTTACTTGCACAATTACTGGAGCTACGTTTGCCATTAATCCAGTGTCTTGTCCATCTTTAGTCCAAAGTGACTCTGGTATTTGGGATGTCATTTCTTCTACCTGGGATGGATTTCTATTTATCATAACAGTATGTGACATTAATTTTGATGGGGAGTCTAGCATGTCTCGCACTTCCTGAGCGTGATTCTCAGGTATGTCTAAGAATACACCTTCAGGAGTACAATAAATGACGCACCCCATTTTACACAATAAATCTCTTCCCAGGAGATTAGTCGGTGCCGATGCCGCCAGCAAAAAGGAATGCTTGGTATGCAAAGGCCCTATTGTAATCTCTGCTGGTTTGCTAACAGGGTAGTGCTGGACTACTCCCGTTACTCCCATGGCTGGAATTGTCTTACCAGTGGTTCTCATGCCCACTGTCGAATTTATCACTGATTTGGCCGCCCCCATATCTACAAGGAAGTTTAATGATTTACCAGCTACATCAATTGTGACCTCAGGTTCACTTCCAAGGCTTGCAATCAATTTCACTGGCTGCAGATTACAGGTATGGCCACACCCCTATTGGGTATGGTGACCTCCCTGAATCGTGCTGGCAGCAACTACTTGAGAAGGGGGTAAATGGGAACTACCAGAGACTTGCCAGTCTCTTTTTGGGGGATACCTTTTTGTTTCCCCTGCATGTGGCTCATAACTCAGTCTCTGCGGTCCCTGATCCCAATTTCGTGTGTCATGTCGTTGTCTAGGGGGTTGATATGATTTTTGTGTGTTTTTCACTCTACAGTCTCGTGCAAAATGTCCCTCTCTATGACAGGAATAACAAGTTACCACTTTTGACTTACCCACAGGGTTTGGAGATTTATACAAAGGTTGCCTTGTGGTTCAGGCCTGTATACTTACGGCCATTAACATCACTTTGTGACTCCCTGTGTCTGGTGATATTCCGACCGTGATCAATAGCAGCCTCTCTCAAAGTAGCCACCGACAGACCTCGCCAACATGGTTGCGTGGTCTGTACCCTTGTCTTCAATACCTCTTTTAAACCATCCATTAACACAGATACTGCTACCTCTCTATGATTTGCATTTGTCTTAATGTCTTCTATGCCTGTATATTTAGCCATTTCCAGTAGTGCCCTATGAAAATACTCAGCAGCTGTTTCTGACTCTTTTTGTTTAATGGAGAAAATTTTGTTCCATTTAACTACAGCTGGAAAATACTCTTTTAACTGTAAATTTATCCTCTTTACATTGTCTTGGTTGTACACATCCGTAAGGGGTACATCTTCATCTAATTTACAGTCAGCTAAAAATCTTGCTGAGTCGACATTGGAGGGTAAACATACCCTCAGCAATATCTGCCAATCTTTGTTATTGGGCTCTACAGTATTCCCTAGCTCTCTAATGTATTTCTGGCTAGCAACTAGATCCTTCCTAGGATCAGGGAATTCAGACACTATTGCTCTTAATTCCATTCGGGAAAACGGGCAGTGCATGGCAATGTTTCTGACAGGAGTGACTCCTGAAGTGTCCGTTTTCCCATTTGGCACTGCTATTACCCTAACGGGATTAAGTCTACTAACATCATTCTGAGTAGATTCTACAGCTTGTGGTGAAATGGTTTCAGCATAGTGTATGTTGCCGTACTTACCCGTTGATACGACCTCACCTGTCCCTCCGCTAGGGGCCTTGGATACTAATCTTATGGGTTGGGTCGTGCCCACTGCTGTTTCTGATATGGTGGCTGCTAGAGAGAGTGCCGATAGTGTTGTTGACCCGTCCTCTTGATCACACTCCTGGGGAAAGTTTAAAACAGGGTACAACTTGCACGGGTTAATATTTGCCTTACTCATCTTATTCATATTATCCTTAACATTTATACAGTTACTAAGTGCCTGTTTATTACACACTAGTGCGTCATTCTCTGCAACCAACTTCTCTCCCGTTATGTAAGGTGGCGGTGGTGCTGTAGCTATCAGTTTCCTGATAGGGTTAGATCCAGCCGCCTGAGCCAATCCTCTCTGTATTTCACCCTCCTGTTGCCATAACTGTAAGTAATCATAATGTTTGATCCGTCTCTTTGTTGATTTAATGAGACATATCCTCCTCCTTAGATTTTGTAACACATCTGGGCTAAAACTACCTACCCGGGGAAACTTCTCCCCGTCATGCACAGTCATTCTTTCCCATTCATCACATAAAACCTCTGTGTGTGAACCGTATTTTTCACACATTACGTACCTTGCCGACCCGATTGGCCGGTTTACTGAATCAACCCGAACCGAGGTTGATCGCCCCCTACCCGAACAACTGGCCCCCATACCTGCAGGTGTTGCTTTCACTACCTCTGACCTTCAAATCAGGGTCTTCAGCGAACTCTTACAAAACCAAGATGTCCGATGTAGGCCGACGGTGGCAGTTTACCGAGTACTCCACTCACTCGCCCACGCCGACCAATACGCCCACACACTGCCTTAGCGCTGGCGTACTCGACCTAGGGCCCCTGCGACCTGAACCGCTATTTACTGGAACATGCGAGTGTGATCCGCAGAACACTTAACCCTTTCCAGTAACTATTGGTTGCTGGATAGTTCCTGAGTGACCAGCGAACTTCCCTTAAAATAAAAAAAATTACACAAATCACGTTAGAGTGTACAAATAGCGTTTATGACCCCTTTCGTACGCAAATGGCACTGGTCAGGTTACTAACTAATGCACACAATTACGTGCGGTACAATCGTTCAGCACATAAGCAGCTAATCTTATGTGCGGAGCGACCAGTGGAATCGAAAATTACGGCTGTGAATTTCTTCAGCCAGAGCTTTAATGGCCTGTATGGGTTCCGCACCAACCCTTCCTGGTGTTGTGCTACTTTTCTCTATAGCGGACTTCTTAGTCTGCTGTACCTAGACCTCCTGGTCTGTTCCGGACCTCCTGGTCTGTGCTACAGTAGACCTCCTGGTCTGCTGTACTCTAATGCTCAAATTTATGTTTAACAAGGGATGCCTCCCCAGCCACCATGCACGTCACTTACATGTATGTACCTCACGAGAACTCGACTTCTTGTGGTTCAACCCAAAAATTGTAAAAACTTATATATACAAACACTCACCACATGTACACTTTAATTTTATTTCTGCGCAGAAATTCCTTTCATTCAGTAAACAGTCTAGACCAGATGAGTCGCAAATTGGAGAAGGATCTATTAGCTTAAAATTTTGGACACTAAAATTGACTTGCGCTATTTATCGCGTTGCCTCCTTTTCGCCTGTTAAAAATAATACTATCGTGTGTTTTGAATTATGTGGGCGTACCCGGACGCTCCGTTGCGTAATATACGCTACGTGCGTTGGCCTTTGTGTTGCGTACACTAGTCTCACCCTTTTGTTAGAAACACGTGTATGCCAGCCAGATATGTCCACAGAAATACAATCAACACGTTTATCAATGTAGATGATCTTTAATTGTATTCATCTACCGAGCACCACACAGGTCTCTCCTTGTATCTTAGGCAAAGCTGTGTGCGTGCTTTACAAATTACCCCTTAATGTATTACTTTTACTCTTTAACTACTAATAGCAACAAATCTTTCTTAGCACGTTATCAATTGTGAAATGGCAACCAGGAGAGTGATATGTGAAAATACACGGATGAAAAGAAATGCAGATGTATGCGTGCGTGCGTGCGTACGCAAGACAGAACAGAAAAAAAAACAGTTTTAAAAGACACTAGCGTATTGTTCTTACCTCCGGTTCCGGATTCCTTCAGCACCCTGTACTAAGCGAAGCAGACGCTTATCTTGGTCAGCACTACGAGGAATATTACCTCCCGCCCTTTGCTGACCGATAATGTCTGCTGAAATTACCTAGTATAGATATGTGAAGGACGGACGAGCCGCCAATTGATAAAGCCTAATATTTATCTTACTGAAAACCCTCTAATAGGTTAAAGAACACAGTATGCTATTGGCGTATGGAATACCGTAAGGGTACGCACATTGCGTATCTAACGCTTAGCCGTGGTCGAGACGCACGAGCGGCACGTTCGCTCACGGCTTAGAGCGTACGGGCAAGCACGCTATAGGCTGCTAGCTAGCGTAATGACACGCTATCAGCGTAGCGGACTCTCGAGACCACGAGGAGATCACCAGCAACGCTGACGCTCACAGAATTAAACCTTTATAACTATACCATAGACAATGTACTTATACTGATGAAAGGGCTTTTTTTGCAAAGAGGCAAAAAATAGACTGATTCTGTGTCTCTCTGGGGCACACTTTGTATACAGTAAATTGTTGATAGGATTAGAATATTTTGTAATTGTGTATGTAAGAATAAAACGTAACTTTTAATAATTGTCAGACGAAAAAAGACAGACAAAATGCATAAATCATGCTGTATATATCAGCAAGTAGATTTAAAAAAAAGGGTATTAAATGGTGAAAAGACGATTGTGACTCACTTGGTATAGAGTGGCTGGCAGATAATGTGTGCACATCCACTGAGATTAAGCGAGTATTGATATTTGAAATTATTCAGAGCGAAAATTAGGTAGATCTTGTTTTCTCTATTGATTTATGAATTTTTATACGTGAGTATATTCATATGAGAGAAACAAGAAAAACCGGCTTAAACGACTCCGGACTCCTTCTTGAAAGGTAAGTATAGGAAATATACTGCAAAATTTGGGTAAGGAATACTGGTCAGTAATAGGTGTCTGCACGGAAGGTATGTTCCTTGATCCTACAGTACCCAGTATTCCCAGAGGGTCACCCTCTCTGGTACTAACCGGGCCCAATGCTGCTTGGCTTCCAAGATCAGGCGAGATCGGGCATATCCAGCATGGTATGACTGTAGATAGTCACGTGGGTACCTATCTGCGTGTGGAAACACCAATTGCTTGATAGGCTTGAGCCGGTCAAAGAAAAGACGAGGGGGGGGGGGGGGAAGGAGTAGGGAAAAGAAATTCCAAGCTACTTCAAAGTGTCTGGATAATACATCCCATTGTATGTGACTATGCAATCAATGCAGTGGAAACTAATACTGAAACAGAGTATTAATAGTCACAAATTCCCAATAGCAATGAGCATGTGAGCATTGCCCCACAGACCAAAAGTGAAATAAAATGAATCTGCAGGAAGAAAACTTATTAGCAGTGAAATAACATCAAGTTGAAAAGTAAAGCACAAAATGCTTACTAACTGCAAGCTGGATGCAGGACAGAATATACCTCTTTTTGTATTTCCACCTTTTAAAAAAGTGAGGCACAAATTGCTTACTGGGGATAAGCTAGATGCAGGACAAAATATAGCAATAATTGTATTTGCACCTTTCCAGCAAATTAACTAGATAGAGAGTGTTTTGCAATAGATAAGATAAAGAGTGTATAGATTTAAGTTAGACAAATAAATATATAACTGGGTACTTTGCAGCAATACCATATATTATCTCATAACAAACATAATGTTCCATATAGAATCCAGCATAGAGCAACATAAAACAGTGTGGGCAATGGACTGTCAGTTGCAGAGTGGGTACACTTTAAAAGCAATGATTGTCATCATTAATAAGGACCCGCTATGTGTACAAAGCCTCTGTAGATCATTTAACTTAGTACTCCTTGGCAGTAGTCTGACTAGGTTAGTAATGAAGATAATTGTTTGGATTAATGCACAGATTACCAATTAGTGATCAGTCTCCCTGTGTAGGTTAAATACCTTCATAGAAATGAATCTGAGGAGACAATTGGCTGTGGCAGTTGCGTCCAGACTTGTTGCAAGGCAACCTCTCCTGTCCGTGCTGTGTGCACGGAGTGGAAAGTATTGTTTCCCCGTCACGCTGGAGACCAGAGGGGAATGCGATGCCTGCAGGGAGAGCTGGGCAGAGGCAGCAGGGAGGGTGTGGAATACCTGCTGAATGCTGGAGAGGAGTCCGCACGCCGGAGCTCCGTTACGGAGGTCCCGGAAGTCGGACGCCGGACCGGAAGTGACGCGCGTTTCGCTGGGCGGAGCTTGTTCACCTGATCGTCTGATCAGTGAGCACTCCGTGTGTGCCTGTTAACTAATGCTTGAGCCAATCACAATGTACAATAGTGTGATTGGCAGGTGCTATGGCCAATGGGTGAAAAGGGCCAGGGAAATGTGATTGACTGGTCCGGTGACCTATGGGCAAGGGATACTGAGAATTCCTGCGGTGTGACAGGGGGAGCTGCACAAATGCTAGCTATATTGAAAGGGATGGCTTTGTTCGAAAAAGAGTAAATTGCTATTGGGAATTTGTGACTATTAATACTCTGTTTCAGTATTAGTTTCCACTCCATTGATTGCATAGTCACATACAATGGGATGTATTATCCAGACACTTTGAAGTAGCTTGGAATTTCTTTTCCCTACTCCTTCCCCCCCCCCCCCCCCCCCCTCGTCTTTTCTTTGACCGGCTCAAGCCTATCAAGCAATTGGTGTTTCCACACGCAGATAGGTACCCACGTGACTATCTACAGTCATACCATGCTGGATATGCCCGATCTCGCCTGATCTTGGAAGCCAAGCAGCATTGGGCCCGGTTAGTACCAGAGAGGGTGACCCTCTGGGAATACTGGGTACTGTAGGATCAAGGAACATACCTTCCGTGCAGACACCTATTACTGACCAGTATTCCTTACCCAAATTTTGCAGTATATTTCCTATACTTACCTTTCAAGAAGGAGTCCGGAGTCGTTTAAGCCGGTTTTTCTTGTTTCTCTCATATGAATATACTCACGTATAAAAATTCATAAATCAATAGAGAAAACAAGATCTACCTAATTTTCGCTCTGAATAATTTCAAATATCAATACTCGCTTAATCTCAGTGGATGTGCACACATTATCTGCCAGCCACTCTATACCAAGTGAGTCACAATCGTCTTTTCACCATTTAATACCCTTTTTTTTAAATCTACTTGCTGATATATACAGCATGATTTATGCGTTTTGTCTGTCTTTTTTCGTCTGACAATTATTAAAAGTTACGTTTTATTCTTACATACACAATTACTAAATATTCTAATCCTATCAACAATTTACTGTATACAAAGTGTGCCCCAGAGAGACACAGAATCAGTCTATTTTTTGCCTCTTTGCAAAAAAACCCCTTTCAATAGTTTGTCCTGAACTAATGTCCGGGAGCACCGCCAACCTCGTTCTATCCTAGAAGCCTGACAGGCCAAGTGGTAGCTTTATGTTGGTCATTAACTTTGCCTTTTGGCATATTAAATTGGTTATAAATTGTTACTGTTTACTCACAATCTGGTCCTGTGCAGATTCCTAAACCCAAACCCACTGTAATGTACTTATACTGTAAACCCTTGTGCAGTGATAAGGTGTAAATGCAACACAGTGTAACCTTGTTAGTTTAAAAGCTGTATGAGCGTATGTGACGCTCAGAGAACCCCTTAGCAATATAATAAACAGTCAAATACCGGTCTAAGGGTCTAACGCCTTTTAAGGAAATGAATGAACGTTCAATTGCAAAAGAATAATACAATACAAGTTATACACTACCAAGATAACATAAAATACCTAACCGGATAACTACACATAAAATACAATACAGATACTATTACATTTAAAGGGGGAAAGGGAGAGAGAGAGAGAGTGAGTGAGAACGAGAGAGAATGGCTTATAACAATAAAGACAATATGATTGCAGAGAAACTTACGCACAAAGGGAAACAATCGCATGCGCCTCCTGGATATCCAGCTCCCGATTATCAGTGATGAGAACCGTTGAAGAGAATAGAGAGCTGGCCCAGGTCGGCTTGTCCTTTTATACACTACACACAATACAGTACAATGGTCCCTATATTCTTATTGTTCATTGGACACAGGAATTCGTCTTCGTATTATAACAAAAGGTCATAGGTTGATTCATACAGGTGGGCTGTGACTATTTCCAACTGCTCAGGTGGGTGGGAAACTAGGTTTCCCGCCGCATGGATAATAAAGTGCAAATACAGTAAAAGTCCATAAACTTCTTATGTCCATAACTATTCGCACGAGCGATTAATCCGCTTCAAACCAACACCGGAATATTGCTAATTAAATATTCTTCCGATGGATACTAAACACCACTGTATAACCCCTGTCCGACCCTTCGTATTAAACAAAGAGGGATCTCTTTGTCTATGAACATGC
The DNA here is from genome assembly GCF_028390025.1 of Pseudophryne corroboree. Lineage (NCBI taxonomy): Eukaryota > Metazoa > Chordata > Amphibia > Anura > Myobatrachidae > Pseudophryne > Pseudophryne corroboree. The sequence continues at coordinate 1,122,528,783 of NC_086444.1, forward strand.
TACATTAACTAAACTTTCAGATTCTATCAAAGGGACCATAATCTACAAAATACATTATATGGTTAAAATATGTAACGATTGAGTCGCCCGCTAGACGCATATAAACTCTACCGTAAATGCGCACACCGTGCGCCTGCGGGTGCACGCAACAGCGAGTATGCGCACGCACGGCAGGGCTCACGAACGTGCAGCAGGCACTCGCATGAGGTGCAAATATGGCAGTGTGCATCACGATATTTTTCTGACTTTGACAAGTCTCACACAGTATATAGGCATGCTGCATATCCGTTTAATCAGCAGAAGCAGCTTGTGCATCCTATCCACATAGCAATGCAAATAAGATACATTTTCATAAAAAAAGGAGCCCGACGTTAGCATTGAGGCAAGATTTATGAGGACACATCTGTATCCAAGCAGAGGCAGAGGTCACAGTGTTAGTGGCAGTATGAGTGCTGTGTGCATGTGAGTGGGTTGGTTGTGCAGTAGTGTTCGGAATATGTGTAAGGAGCATTATGTGTGTCATGTAAAAATGCATTAATAATGTGCAACATATGTGTAAAGGGGCACTGTGTGTCATTATGTGTATAAGGGCATTAATAATGTGCGGAATATGTGTAACAGGGTACTACTGTATGTGTGTCATTATGTGTATAGGGGCACTAATAATGTGCAGCAAATGTGTAGGGGGCACTATGTGTGTCATTATGTGTATAAGGGCATTAATAATGTGCGGCATATGTGTAAGGGACATTATGTGTAAATGGGCATTATTAAAGGTTGTCATAATGTGTAAGGCACATTATGTTTATAAGGACATTAATGTGTCTCATATGTGTAAGGGGCATTACTGTGTGGAATTGTGTATAAATGCATTACTAATGTGTGGCATTATGTGTATAAGGTCCTCTACTATGTGGCGTTGCGTATAGAAAGAGCACTACTGTGTCATCTAATGTGAATAAAGAGCAATAGGGTGTGGTGTAATGTGAATAAGGAGCAATTCAGTGTGATGTAATGTGAATAAGGGGCTCTACTGTGAGGAGTAACGGTTATAAGGAAAAGTGATACTACTGTGGGATGTAATATGAATTATGGACACTATCGCATGATAAAATGTGAATAAAGTTGCAGTACTGTGTGGCGTAATTGGAACTGTGGTTACTATTGATTGGCCATGCCCCTTGCCAGCAAAAACACACCCCTTTTTGGGCTGTGCGCCAAATGTGCGAACTGTTCCTATTTAAAATAAAGGGGGTACAATCACCAAAATAGGGACTGCTATGGGTGAGGGGTGATGGTGCTGGGAAAAAGGTGCAAGGTCAGAGGCGGAACCAGCGATGGTGCTAGGGGGCACCAGCCAAAATCTTGCCTAGGGCATCATATTGGTTAGGGCCGGCTCTGATAATTATAACAACAACGTGTTGTGCTTAGTGATGAGCGGGTTCGGATCCTCGGGATCCGAACCCGCCCGAACTTCACATTTTTTTACACGGGTCCGAGCGACTCGGATCCTCCCGCCTTGCTCGGTTAACCCGAGCGCGCCCGAACGTCATCATCCCGCTGTCGGATTCTCGCGAGACTCGGATTCTATATAAGGAGCCGCGCGTCGCCGCCATTTTCACACGTGCATTGAGATTGATAGGGAGAGGACGTGGCTGGCGTCCTCTCCGTTATAGTAGAACACAGAGTGACTTAGTTAGTTATAATTGTGGGGAGGATTGGGGACGGGGAGCAGCTGTTAGGGAGTACAGTGCAGGGTTTTGATTATACCACCAGTGAGTTTAATCCTTTGTTTCTCTGCCTGAAAAAAACGCTCCACCATATCTGTGCTCACTCAGTGTGCTGCACTGCTGCATGATATATCTGTGCTGAGTGCACTGCTCTGTTCACACTGCCTAATTGTGGGGACTGGGGAGCAGTTATAGGAGGAGTACAGTGCACAGTTTTGCTGACAGTGACCACCAGTCCAGTATACGTTTGTCTGCCTGAAAAACACTCCTGTGTTTTTTTTTTCTTCTTCATACTAGTTTAGCAGTCTGCTGACAGTGTCCACCAGGTCCGTTATACAGTATATTATATATATAAGCAGCAGTACGGTAGGCCACGGCTGTACCTACCTCTGTGTCGTCAGTGCACTCGTCGTCCATAAGTAATATAATACTATACTATCCATCCATCTACATTGTATACCTGTGGTGTTTTTTTTCTTCTTAATACTAGTTTAGCAGTCTGCTGACAGTGTACACCAGGTCCGTTATACAGTATATTATATATATAAGCAGTACGGTAGGCCACGGCTGTACCTACCTCTGTGTCGTCAGTGCACTCGTCGTCCATAAGTAATATATAATACTATACTATCCATCCATCTACATTGTATACCTGTTGTGTTTTTTTTCTTTCTTCATACTAGTTTAGCAGTTTGCTGACAGTGTCCACCAGGTCTGTTATACAGTATATTATATATATAAGCAGTACGGTAGGCCACGGCTGTACCTACCTCTGTGTCGTCAGTGCACTCGTCGTCCATAAGTAATATAATACTATACTATCCATCCATCTACATTGTATACCTACCTGTGGTGGGTTTTTTTTTCTTCATACTAGTTTAGCAGTCTGCTGACAGTGTCCACCAGGTCCGTTATATACAGTATATATTATATATATATATATATATATATATAAGCAGTACGGTAGGCCACGGCTGTACCTACCTCTGTGTCGTCAGTGCACTCGTCGTCCATAAGTAATATAATACTATACTATCCATCTATCTACATTGTATACCTGTGGTGTTTTTTTTTCTTCTTCATACTAGTTTAGCAGTCTGCTGACAGTGTCCACCAGGTCCGTTATACAGTATATTATATATATAAGCAGTACGGTAGGCCACGGCTGTACCTACCTCTGTGTTGTCAGTGCACTCGTCGTCCATAAGTAATATAATACTATACTATCCATCCATCTACATTGTATACCTACCTGTGGTGTTTTTTTTTCTCTTCATACTAGTTTAGCAGTCTGCTGACAGTGTCCACCAGGTCCGTTATATACAGTATATTATATATATAAGCAGTACGGTAGGCCACGGCTGTACCTACCTCTGTGTCGTCAGTGCACTTGTCGTCCATAAGTAATATATAATACTATACTATCCATCCATCTACATTGTATACCTGTGGTGTTTTTTTTTTCTTCATACTAGTTTAGCAGTCTGCTGACAGTGTCCACCGAGTCCGTTATACAGTATATTATATATATAAGCAGTACGGTAGGCCACGGCTGTACCTACCTCTGTGTCGTCAGTGCACTCGTCGTCCATAAGTAATATAATACTATACTATCCATCCATCTACATTGTATACCTGTGGTGGTTTTTTTTTTCCTTCATACTAGTTTAGCAGTTTGCTGACAGTGTCCACCAGGTCCGTTATATACAGTATATATTTTATATATATATATATATATATATATATAAGCAGTACGGTAGGCCACGGCTGTACCTACCTCTGTGTCGTCAGTGCACTCGTCGTCCATAAGTAATATAATACTATACTATCCATCCATCTACATTGTATACCTACCTGTGGTGGGTTTTTTTTCTCTTCATACTAGTTTAGCAGTCTGCTGACAGTGTCCACCAGGTCCGTTATATACAGTATATTATATATATAAGCAGTACGGTAGGCCACGGCTGTACCTACCTCTGTGTCGTCAGTGCACTCGTCGTCCATAAGTAATATATAATACTATACTATGCATCCATCTACATTGTATACCTGTGGTGTTTTTTTTTTCTTCATACTAGTTTAGCAGTCTGCTGACAGTGTCCACCAAGTCCGTTATACAGTATATTATATATATAAGCAGTACGGTAGGCCACGGCTGTACCTACCTCTGTGTCGTCAGTGCACTCGTCGTCCATAAGTAATATAATACTATACTATCCATCCATCTACATTGTATACCTGTGGTGTTTTTTTTTTTTCTTCATACTAGTTTAGCAGTTTGCTGACAGTGTCCACCAGGTCCGTTATATACAGTATATATTATATATATATATATATATATATATATAAGCAGTACGGTAGGCCACGGCTGTACCTACCTCTGTGTCGTCAGTGCACTCGTCGTCCATAAGTAATATAATACTATACTATCCATCCATCTACATTGTATACCTGTGGTGGTTTTTTTTTTCTTCATACTAGTTTAGCAGTCTGCTGACTGTGTCCACCAGGTCAGTTATACAGTATATTATATATATAAGCAGTACGGTAGGCCACGGCTGTACCTACCTCTGTGTCGTCAGTGCACTCGTCGTCCATAAGTAATATAATACTATACTATCCATCCATCTACATTGTATACCTACCTGTGGTGTTTTTTTTTCTCTTCATACTAGTTTAGCAGTCTGCTGACAGTGTCTACCAGGTCCGTTATACAGTATATTATATATATAAGCAGTACGGTAGGCCACGGCTGTACCTACCTCTGTGTCGTCAGTGCACTCGTCGTCCATAAGTAATATAATACTATCCATTCATCTACATTGTATACCTGTGGTGGGTTTTTTTTCTTCATACTAGTTTAGCAGTCTGCTGACAGTGTCCACCAGGTCCGTTATACAGTATATTATATATATAAGCAGTACGGTAGGCCACGGCTGTACCTACCTCTGTGTCATCAGTGCACTCGTCGTCCATAAGTAATATATAATACTATACTATCCATCCATCTACATTGTATACCTGTGGTGTTTTTTTTCTCTTCATACTAGTTTAGCAGTCTGCTGACAGTGTCCACCAAGTCCGTTATACAGTATATTATATATATAAGCAGTACGGTAGGCCACGGCTGTACCTACCTCTGTGTCGTCAGTGCACTCGTCGTCCATAAGTAATATAATACTATACTATCCATCCATCTACATTGTATACCTGTGGTGGTTTTTTTTCTTCTTCATACTAGTTTAGCAGTTTGCTGACAGTGTCCACCAGGTCCGTTATATACAGTATATATTATATATATATATATATATATATAAGCAGTACGGTAGGCCACGGCTGTACCTACCTCTGTGTCGTCAGTGCACTCGTCGTCCATAAGTAATATAATACTATACTATCCATCCATCTACATTGTATACCTGTGGTGGTTTTTTTTTCTTCATACTAGTTTAGCAGTCTGCTGACAGTGTCCACCAGGTCAGTTATACAGTATATTATATATATAAGCAGTACGGTAGGCCATGGCTGTACCTACCTCTGTGTCGTCAGTGCACTCGTCGTCCATAAGTAATATAATACTATACTATCCATCCATCTACATTGTATACCTACCTGTGGTGGTTTTTTTTTTCTTCATACTAGTTTAGCAGTCTGCTGACAGTGTCCACCAGGTCCGTTATATACAGTATAATATATATATAAGCAGTACGGTAGGCCACGGCTGTACCTACCTCTGTGTCGTCAGTGCACTCGTCGTCCATAAGTAATATAATACTATACTATCCATCCATCTACATTGTATACCTGTGGTGTTTTTTTTTTTCTTCATACTAGTTTAGCAGTCTGCTGACAGTGTCCACCAGGTCCGTTATACAGTATATTATATATATAAGCAGTACGGTAGGCCACGGCTGTACCTACCTCTGTGTCATCAGTGCACTCGTCGTCCATAAGTAATATAATACTATACTATCCATCCATCTACATTGTATACCTGTGGTGTTTTTTTTTTTCTTCATACTAGTTTAGCAGTCTGCTGACAGTGTCCACCAGGTCTGTTATATACAGTATATATTATATATATATATATATATATATATATAAGCAGTACGGTAGGCCACGGCTGTACCTACCTATGTGTCGTCAGTGCACTCGTCATCCATAAGTAATATAATACTATACTATCCATCCATCTACATTGTATACCTGTGGTGGTTTTTTTCTTTCTTCATACTAGTTTAGCAGTCTGCTGACAGTGTCCACCAGGTCCGTTATATACAGTATATATTATATATATATATATATATATATATATATACATAAACAGTACGGTAGGCCACGGCTGTACCTACCTCTTTGTCGTCAGTGCACTCATCGTCCATAAGTAATATAATACTATACTATCCATCCATCTACATTGTATACCTGTGGTGTTTTTTTTTTTCTTCATACTAGTTTAGCAGTCTGCTGACAGTGTCCACCAGGTCCGTTATACAGTATATTATATATATAAGCAGTACGGTAGGCCACGGCTGTACCTACCTCTGTGTCGTCAGTGAACTTGTCGTCCATAAGTAATATAATACTATCCATCCATCTACATTGTATACCTGTGGTGGGTTTTTTTTCTTCATACTAGTTTAGCAGTCTGCTGACAGTGTCCACCAGTTCCGTTATACAGTATATTATATATATAAGCAGTACGGTAGGCCACGGCTGTACCTACCTCTGTGTCGTCAGTGCACTCGTCGTCCATAAGTAATATAATACTATACTATCCATCCATCTACATTGTATACCTGTGGTGGTTTTTTTTTTCTTCATACTAGTTTAGCAGTCTTCTGACAGTGTCCACCAGGTCCGTTATATACAGTATATATTATATATATATATATATAAAAGCAGTACGGTAGGCAACGGCTGTACCTACCTCTGTGTCGTCAGTGCACTCGTCGTCCATAAGTAATATAATACTATACTATCCATCCATCTACATTGTATACCTGTGGTGGCTTTTAGTTGTGCGCATTAAAATATGGAGAACAAAAATGTGGAGGTTAAAAAAATAGGGAAAGATCAAGATCCACTTCCACCTCGTGCTGAAGCTGCTGCCACTAGTCATGGCCGAGACGATGAAATGCCATCAACGTCGTCTGCCAAGGCCGATGCCCAATGTCATAGTACAGAGCATGTAAAATCCAAAACACAAAAGATCAGTAAAAAAATGACCCAAAAATCAAAATTAAAAGCGTCTGAGGAGAAGCGTAAACTTGCCAATATGCCATTTACGACACGGAGTGGCAAGGAACGGCTGAGGCCCTGGCCTATGTTCATGGCTAGTGGTTCAACTTCACATGAGGATGGAAGCACTCATCCTCTCGCTAGAAAAAAGAAAAGACTTGCGGCAAAAGCACAGCAAAGAACTGTGCGTTCTTCGAAATCACAAATCCCAAAGGAGAGTCCAATTGTGTCGGTTGTGATGCCTGACCTTCCCAACACTGGACGGGAAGAGCTTGCGCCTTCCACCATTTGCACGCCCCCTGCAAGTGCTGGAAGGAGCACCCGCAGTCCAGTTCCTGATAGTCAAATTGAAGATGTCACTGTTGAAGTACACCAGGATGAGGATATGGGTGTTGCTGGCGCTGGGGAGGAAATTGACAAGGAGGATTCTGATGGTGAGGCACCCGGGGAGACACCTGTTGTCCGTGGGACGAATATGGCCATTGACATGCCTGGTCAAAATACAAAAAAAATCAGCTCTTCAGTGTGGAATTATTTCAACAGAAATGCGGACAAGTGGTGTCAAGCCGTGTGTTGCCTTTGTCAAGCTGTAATAAGTAGGGGTAAGGACGTTAACCACCTCGGAACATCCTCCCTTATACGTCACCTGCAGCGCATTCATAATAAGTCAGTGACAAGTTCAAAAACTTTGGGCGACAGCGGAAGCAGTCCACTGACCAGTAAATCCCTTCCTCTTGTAACCAAGCTCGCGCAAACCACACCACCAACTCCCTCAGTGTCAATTTCCTCCTTACCCAGGAAAGCCAATAGTCCTGCAGGCCATGTCACTGGCAAGTCTGACGAGTTCTCTCCTGCCTGGGATTCCTCCGATGCATCCTTGAGTGTAACGCCTACTGCTGCTGGCGCTACTGTTGTTGCTGCTGGGAGTCGATCATCATCCCAGAGGGGAAGTCGGAAGACCACTTGTACTACTTCCAGTAAGCAATTGACTGTCCAACAGTCCTTTGCGAGGAAGATGAAATATCACAGCAGTCATCCTGTTGCAAAGCGGATAACTGAGTCCTTGACAACTATGTTGGTATTAGACGTGCATCCAGTATCCGCCGTTAGTTCACAGGGAACTAGACAATTGCTTGAGGTAGTGTGCCCCCGTTACCAAATACCATCTAGGTTCCACTTCTCTAGGCAGGCGATACCGAGAATGTACACGGACGTCAGAAAAAGACTCACCAGTGTCCTAAAAAATGCAGTTGTACCCAATGTCCACTTAACCACGGACATGTGGACAAGTGGAGCAGGGCAGACTCAGGACTACATGACTGTGACAGCCCACCGGGTAGATGTATTGCCTCCCGCTGCAAGAACAGCAGCGGCGGCACCAGTAGCAGCATCTCGCAAACGCCAACTCGTTCCTAGGAAGGCTACGCTTTGTATCACCGCTTTCCAGAATACGCACACAGCTGAAAACCTCTTACGGCAACTGAGGAAGATCATTGCAGAATGGCTTACCCCAATTGGACTCTCCTGGGGATTTGTGGCAATGGACAACGCCAGCAATATTGTGCGTGCATTACATCTGGGCAAATTCCAGCACGTCCCATGTTTTGCACATACATTAAATTTGGTGGTGCAGAATTATTTAAAAAATGACAGGGGCGTGCAAGAGATGCTGTCGGTGGCCAGAAGAATTGCGGGCCACTTTCGGCGTACAGGCACCGCGTACAGAAGACTGGAGCACCACCAAAAACACCTGAACCTGCCCTGCCATCATCTGAAGCTAGAGGTGGTAACGAGGTGGAATTCAACCCTCTATATGCTTCAGAGGATCGAGGAGCAGCAAAAGGCCATTCAAGCCTATACATCTGGCCACGATAAAGGCAAAGGTGGTGGAATGCACCTGTCTCAAGCGCAGTGGAGAATGATTTCAACGTTGTGCAAGGTTCTGCAACCTTTTGAACTTGCCACACGTGAAGTCAGTTCAGACACTGCCAGCCTGAGTCAGGTCATTCCCCTCATCAGGCTTTTGCAGAAGAAGCTGGAGGCATTGAAGGAGGAGCTAAAACAGAGCGATTCCGCTAGACATGTGGGACTTGTGGATGGAGCCCTTCATTCGCTTAACCAGGATTCACGTGTGGTCAATCTGTTGAAATCAGAGCACTACATTTTTGCCACTGTGCTCGATCCTAGATTTAAAACCTACGTTGGATCTCTCTTTCCAGCAGACACAAGTCTGCAGAGGTTCAAAGAACTGCTGGTGAGAAAATTGTCAAGTCAAGCGGAACGCGACCCGTCAACATCTCCTCCTTCACATTCTCCCGCAACTGGGGGTGCGAGGAAAAGGCTCAGAATTCCGAGCCCACCCGCTGGCGGTGATGCAGGGCAGTCTGGAGCGACTGCTGATGCTGACATCTGGTCCGGACTGAAGGACCTGCCAACGATTACTGACATGTCGTCTACTGTCACTGCATATGATTCTCTCACCATTGAAAGAATGGTGGAGGATTATATGAGTGACCGCGTCCAAGTAGGCACGTCAGACAGTCCATACGTATACTGGCAGGAAAAAGAGGCAATTTGGAGGCCCTTTCACAAACTGGCTTTATTCTACCTAAGTTGCCCTCCCTCCAGTGTGTACTCCGAAAGAGTGTTTCGTGCCGCCGCTCACCTTGTCAGCAATCGGCGTACGAGGTTACTTCCAGAAAATGTGGAGAAGATGATGTTCATTAAAATGAATTATAATCAATTCCTCCATGGAGACATTCACCAGCAGCAATTGCCTCCAGAAAGTACACGGGGACCTGAGATGGTGGATTCCAGTGGGGACGAATTAATAATCTGTGAGGAGGGGGATGTACACAGTAAAAGGGGTGATGAATCGGACGATGATGATGAGGTGGACATCTTGCCTCTGTAGAGCCAGTTTGTGCAAAGAGAGATTGATTGCTTCTTTTTTGGTGGGGGCCCAAACCAACCAGTCATTTCAGTCACAGTCGTGAGGCAGACCCTGTCGCTGAAATGATGGGTTCGTTAAACTGTGCATGTCCTGTTTTTACAACATAAGGGTGGGTGGGAGGGCCCAAGGACAATTCCTCTTTCGTTTTTCTTTGCGTCATGTGCTGTTTGGGGAGTATTTTTTGGAAGGGCCATCCTGCGTGACACTGCAGTGCCACTCCTAGATGGGCCAGGTGTTTGTGTCGGCCACTAGGGTCGCTTAGCTTAGTCGTCACACAGCTACCTCATTGCGCCTCTTTTTTTCTTTGCGTCATGTGCTGTTTGGGGAGTATTTTTTGGAAGGGCCATCCTGCGTGACACTGCAGTGCCACTCCTAGATGGGCCAGGTGTTTGTGTCGGCCACTAGGGTCGCTTAGCTTAGTCGTCACACAGCTACCTCATTGCGCCTCTTTTTTTCTTTGCGTCATGTGCTGTTTGGGGAGTATTTTTTGGAAGGGCCATCCTGCGTGACACTGCAGTGCCACTCCTAGATGGGCCAGGTGTTTGTGTCGGCCACTAGGGTCGCTTAGCTTAGTCGTCACACAGCTACCTCATTGCGCCTCTTTTTTTCTTTGCGTCATGTGCTGTTTGGGGAGTATTTTTTGGAAGGGCCATCCTGCGTGACACTGCAGTGCCACTCCTAGATGGGCCAGGTGTTTGTGTCGGCCACTAGGGTCGCTTAGCTTAGTCGTCACACAGCTACCTCATTGCGCCTCTTTTTTTCTTTGCGTCATGTGCTGTTTGGGGAGTATTTTTTGGAAGGGCCATCCTGCGTGACACTGCAGTGACACTCCTAGATGGGCCAGGTGTTTGTGTCGGCCACTAGGGTCGCTTAGCTTAGTCGTCACACAGCTACCTCATTGCGCCTCTTTTTTTCTTTGCGTCATTTGCTGTTTGGGGAGTATTTTTTGGAAGGGCCATCCTACGTGACACTGCAGTGCCACTCCTAGATGGGCCAGGTGTTTGTGTCGGCCACTAGGGTTGCTTAGCTTAGTCGTCACACAGCTACCTCATTGTGCCTCTTTTTTTCTTTGCGTCATGTGCTGTTTGGGGAGTATTTTTTGGAAGGGCCATCCTGCGTGACACTGCAGTGCCACTCCTAGATGGGCCAGGTGTTTGTGTCGGCCACTAGGGTTGCTTAGCTTAGTCGTCACACAGCTACCTCATTGCGCCTCTTTTTTTCTTTGCGTCATGTGCTGTTTGGGGAGTATTTTTTGGAAGGGCCATCCTGCGTGACACTGCAGTGCCACTCCTAGATGGGCCAGGTGTTTGTGTCGGCCACTAGGGTCGCTTAGCTTAGTCGTCACACAGCTACCTCATTGCGCCTCTTTTTTTCTTTGCGTCATGTGCAGTTTGGGGAGTATTTTTTGGAAGGGCCATCCTGCGTGACACTGCAGTGCCACTCCTAGATGGGCCAGGTGTTTGTGTCGGCCACTAGGGTCGCTTAGCTTAGTCGTCACACAGCTACCTCATTGCGCCTCTTTTTTTCTTTGCGTTATGTGCTGTTTGGGAAATATTTTTTGGAAGGGCCATCCTGCGTGACACTGCAGTGCCACTCCTAGATGGGCCAGGTGTTTGTGTCGGCCACTAGGGTCGCTTAGCTTAGTCGTCACACAGCTACCTCATTGCGCCTCTTTTTTTCTTTGCGTCATGTGCTGTTTGGGGAGTATTTTTTGGAAGGGCCATCCTACCTGACACTGCAGTGCCACTCCTAGATGGGCCAGGTGTTTGTGTCGGCCACTTGTGTCGCTTAGCTTAGCCATCCAGCGACCTCGGTGCAAATTTTAGGACTAAAAATAATATTGTGAGGTGTGAGGTGTTCAGAATAGACTGAAAATGAGTGTAAATTATGGTTATTGAGGTTAATAATACTATGGGATCAAAATGACCCCCATATTCTATGATTTATGCTGTTTTTTAGGGTTTTTTGAAAAAAACACCCGAATCCAAAACACAACCGAATCCGACAAAAAAAATTCGGTGAGGTTTTGCCAAAACGCGTTCGAACCCAAAACACGGCCGCGGAACCGAACCCAAAACCAAAACACAAAACCCGAAAAATTTCCGGTGCACATCACTAGTTGTGCTGCATCAGACCAGTGGTAGTGTCCTGTCTCATCAGTAATTACAGTGATGATATACGCTGCTACTATGTGTCCACTGCTGCCATATAATAATAATAATAATAATAATAATAACAACAACCACAAGTCCCTTACAGTGTTGCTGTGTTGTGCTGCATCAGACCAGTGGTAGTGTCTTGGCCATCAACCATCAGTCATTCCTGTGCCGCATATTGTGTTATATAGCTCCAAAAAAATAATGGAGAACGAAAATTTGGAGGATAAAATAGGGAAAGATTGAGAACCACTTCCTCCTAGTGCTGAAGCTGCTGCTGCACTATCCATGACATAGACGATGAAATGCCATCGACGTCGTCTGACAAGGCCGATGCCCAATATGATAGTAGAGGGCATGTAAAATCCAAAAAGCCAAAGTTCAGTAAAAAGACCCCAAAAATAAATTTATATTGTCTGAGGAGAAACGTAAACTTGCCAATATGCCATTTACGCCACAGAGTGGCAAGGAACGGCTGAGGCCTTGGCCTATGTTCATGACTAGTGGTTCAGCTTCACATGACGATGGAAGCCCTCATAACTGAGGCATTGACACTTATGTTGGTGTTAGACTTGCGCCCGGTATCCGCCATTAGTGCAGTGGGATTTAGACAATTGATGGAGGTATTGTGTCCCTGGTACCAAATCCCATCTAGATTCCACTTCACTAGGCAGGCGACAGCGAGATTTCGCCATTTAATTCCAGTGATTTGGACGTACAATTACAGTGATTTTGCCAATTAATTTCAGTGATTTATAATTATTAATTACAGTAATCTTGCCAATTAATTCCAGTGATTTGGACGTATAATTCCAGTGATTTGGACGTATAATTCCAGTGGGAATTGTTTGTGTCGCTTGGCTTGGTCATACAGCTACCTCATTGCACCTCTTCGACATCTTTGCATGAGGTGCTATTTGGTGCCCAGTTTTTGAAAAGTGCCATCCTGTGTGACACTGCCGTATGAGTCCAGGGGTACTGCTGTATTAGTCCTGGGGCACTGCTGTATAAGTCCACCAATTGCAGAATTCTTTTAAAAGTGACTGGAGCGTGCTGGAAATGCTGTCAGTGGACCGAACAATTGCTGGCCACTCTCGACATTCAGCCACTGCGTGACACTAGATGGGCCAGGTGGTTGTGTTGCTTAGCTTAGTCATACAGTAACCTTGGTGCACCTTTTTTTCTTCTTTGCATCATGTGCTGTTAGGGGCCTTTTTTTGATATCTGCCCTCCTGTCTGCCACTGCAGTGCCACTCCTAGATGGGCCAATTGTTTGTGTCGCTTGGCTTAGTCATACAACTACCTCATTGCAATTCTTTTTCTTCTTTGCATGATGTCCTGTTTGGGGCTTTTTTTTTATATCTGCCCTCCTGTCTGCCACTGCAGTGCCACGCCTAGATGGGCCAATTGTGTATGTTGCTTGGCTTAGTCATACAACTGCCTCATTGCAATTCTTTTTCTTCTTTGCATTATGTGCAGTTTGGGGACTAGCTTTTGAATAGTGCCATCTTGTCTGTAACTGCAGTGCCACTCCTAGATGGGCCAGGTGTTTGTGCCACACACACTGTGTCGCTTAGCTTAGTCATCCAGCAACCTCGGTGCAACCTTTTGGCCTAAAAACAATATTGTGAGGTGTGAGGTTTTCAGAATAGACTGGAAATGAGTGGAAATGATTGTTATTGAGGTTAATAATACCGTAGGAGCAAAATTACCCCCAAATTCTGTGATTTTAGCTGTTTTTATGTTTTCTTTTTTTCAAAAATCATTCAGATCCAAAACCAAAACACGAAAGGGTGGTTTTGGCAAAACCAAGCCAAAACCAAAACACGAAAATGGAATTAGAACCAAAACACAAAATACGAAAAGTGCCAGCCGCACATCTCTAATATATTAAAGCTAAAGTATGGAGCAACACAATACATATATCCCAGAGGAGACTATTACTAGAGAGGACTTAACTTCCTTTATACAAGTCTGAAAAAAAACACCATAGCTATGTGTTGGGGACACTTACAGTACTGTGACCATATGCATCCTAGAGACTCAAGGCAGCTTAGTGACATTTACTGATGGCTGGAGGAATTCCCACTATTCTTATAAATACTTTGGAGTCATAGGAAACTTGGTCTCTGTCACAGCTAAATCACCTTACCAGCATATCTAGTGACTGGAGCTCCACCTTAACTTTATACATAATATATACAGTGCCAGATTAAGGTCCATATGGGCCTGGAGCTGAAATTTAGGAAGGGCCTATTGTGTGCCCCGGCAGGAGGTGTGACAAGCGCTGCGGTGGTGTGACTAGTGATGTGGGGGTGTGATCATTGTGGTGTGGGTGTGGTCTAAATAGGGGGTGTGGTCTATGCCATGTGAGTAATAGTCACCACTTACTGACAGACACTACTTACTGACACATACACAACACAAAGCTTACTGACACAATCACCACTTACTGACAGACCCTATTTACTAACACACACACTCACAACACAAAACTTACCGACAGAGACACCACTTACTGATAGATATTACTGACACACACGCACAACACAGATAAACTTACTGACACAGACATTACTTACTGACACACACACACAACACAATACTTATACCGCTCTCACATCACAATGCCGGGTCCCACCTGGGAATTGGAAACGGGTCCATTCCTTTGCCGGTTCGGGTTGCCATCTGTGGGCGGAGATGGAGTCGGCATTAGGTGCGGAGGCGGCGCTGGGAGATTAGATCATCCCTATGCAGTGAACGGGTCCCGGGTTGCATCGACCTGGGTGACCCGTTCACACTGCACCGGACCAGGTATTTAACCCAGGAATAACCCTTCTTTATTCCCGGGTTGAATTACCGGGTCAGACAATCCAGAATTCGCCCATGACCCCTTTCACAACACACATCGTAACGCGTCGATCCAGCAATATACCCAGTCTATACCAGGTTATTTTTGCGGTGTGAAAGGGGTATTACTGACACAGACACCCACCACTTACTGACAGACACTACTTACTGACACACACACACACACACACACACACACACACACACACACACACACACACACACAATACAAAACCTACTGACAGACACTACTTACTGACACACACACACACAACACAAAACTTACTGACACAAACACCATGCAAAATGTACTGACACAAACACTACTTACTGACAGACACTTCTTACTGACACCAGTGGTGCACACAGAATTTTTTTCTCAGTGGTACTGTGCCTGCGCGCCGTGGGCGTGGTCACATGTCATTAAGGGATGTGACCATGTGACACTAGGTGGAGTGGTTATATATTATGTGAATCCATGGCACAGACACCCCCTGTCCCTGCGGACTACAGAGACAAGGACAGCAGCATACCTCCCAACTGTCCCGATTTTCGCGGGACAGTCCCATTTTTTGGGGACTGTCCCGCTGTCCCACCCGCGGGCCGCAGTGTCCCGCGTGGGGGGGGGGGGCAGTTGGGAGGCTCTGTCTCTCGCTGCCCCGCTTAGCAGAGCAGCGGTGAATAGACGCTGTGCGCATGCGCACAGCGTCTATTCATTGGAGACAGAGGGAGACGGGGCATGCCAGCAGCTCACAGAGCGCTGGGCATGCCCTTTAGTGGCGAAAACGGGGGCGTGGCTCGCTATCGCGGGTCCTCCACGAAGCCACGCCCCCTTTTCGTAGACCACGCCCCATTTCGGGAGCACGCGGCGAAGCCGCGCGTGTGTCCCTCTTTAAAGAAGAGAAAAGTTGGGAGGTATGCAGCAGGATGTGACACTTGTTATAGAATAAAAAATATTATATATAAGCTGTGTACCCAGCACTCATCCTGTCATAATATGAATTTTTGCTCCAGTGCCCTTCTTCGGTTTTTCAAGCTGTGGATAGAGTACAATGAGGCTGCACTCCCGAGTCTTGCTGGTGCACTAAGATTTATTAAGTAAGATTTAGGATCAATAAATCTTACTGCACCAGCAAAACTCGGGAGTGCCGCCTCATTGTACTTGTGGGGTGGGGTCCCGACCATTAACCATTAGAGTTATTCACCGGGGTGTAGTATGAGTTGCCGGCGGCCGGATTCCCGGCAGCAGGGCGAGCGCAAATGAGCCCCTTGCGGACTCGCTGCGGGCACAGTGGCGCGCATAAGCGCCACGCTATCCTCCCTCCAGGGGGTTCGTGGACCCCGAAGAGGGAGAAAATGTGTCGGTATGCCGGTTGTCGGGATTCCGGCGCCAGGATACTGTGCGCCGGGATCCCAACTGGTATACTGAATACCACCCACTCACCGCTGGCCCGGCACCCCATCGTCACTTTTTCTCTGCCAGTCTGCCAGGTGCGGGAGGGTGATGACATCACCTTCATGCTCCCAGCAGTCCATTTCCTGGAAAAGGAAGAAGGTGCTGGCGGCGCCTCCGAGCAAGAACTAGGAGCTTGGTGGTGGTGTTTTACAGTGTGGCGGGGGTATGGCGTACTGGCAGACACACTCTTAATGGTACGCCATACCGGAGCGTACTGCCACACTTGCAGGACTGACTAACACACACACACAACGCAAAACATTTTGACACACACGACACAACACAAAACTTACACAGACACACACAATGCACAACTTACTGACACAGACACAATGCAAAACTTACTGACACTACTTACTGACACACATGTAAGGATACTGAAGTGTATGAAGCCAGCGGCCGTGTAAGTGAATCACTGCTTACCTCCGTCCGGGCACACGCTCCTCCCGCGCAGCGTTGATTTCAGAGGACGTGTCTTCAGGACCTCCGCCCAGAACTTGCCGGCTAAAGGGAACAAGAAATACTCTCACTGCGGGCCCACTTCCCTCTTGGCCTGGGGAATCAGGGGCACACCGGGGGTGGCTGCGACGTTCACCGATTAGGTGAATGTCATCATCGGCCCGTGGGCCTCAGCTACCCAATCGTCACCTATTTGGCACTTGCGCACCGAGGTGGGAGCGAGCCCGCTAGGCCTAGCGGGATCCCGCGACCGGTGCTCAACACGGACAAGGACACACACTCACAAATAATACTCACGCTGGTACTCTTGTCAACTTGCTTGATACGCCACTCCGCTCCTGGGGAAAAGAATGACAGCAGCCTCCCTACAACTAAACAACGGCTAACAACAAACTGAGCCTAACTACTATGAACTGCAACAATTTACTGGGACGGCTACTTCACCTAATCACTAACAACAGGTCAAGCAAACACAAGAGTAATGTGAGTACAATATAAATGGAGGGTACCTTACCATCCGGTCCGGCGCAGGTTCTGCCACCTCGCCCTAGTGGTGACCAACTCTCCACGGCTCTTCCCCACCCTGGGAGTGTACCCAAGGCGTGAGGGTCAGCCGACCCTCCATGCCCAGCCCACAATGCACCCCACCCGAGCGGCCGCACAGCTCGCTCGCGGAGGTACACAAAAGGGCAGGGCCCCGCTTGGTTTGAGAACACCCCGATGGCCTTTCCCTCCTCTTAGTGGGTACTGTGGGATGACCCGAACGTAATACCCTGGGTCACCTTATGATCCTCTACCCCCGTAGTTTGCTGGGTGCTCCTATGGCCCGCAGGCCTACGGCCCGTTATGCCCCGGGCCTAATGCCCGCCTGACTGGGTGGCTGATGGGAGTGCGAGCCAAACGCCCAGCACCCCAGTTTAGAATGGCCGGGTCTGGCCTAACAGGCCGCGGGCCGGGTGGAGCCCCGACTGCACGCGGCCTCACAGGCCCAGACGCGCCGACCTTATTGCCCGCGGGCCGGAAGGGCCCAACTAACTGGCCACAGGCCGAGAGGGCCTGACTATGCCCACGGGCCTAGCGCCCGATCACCCGGTGGTCTAGGAGGAGGCTGGAGACTCGGCACGAGGCCGCTTACCGGGCCATAGGGAGAGGCCGCGGTGGGGAGCTTCGTTAGCTCTTTTGCCTCCCACACACCGCGACACTCTCCTCCGGGACTTCCGGTGGGCTCCTCTTCCGCAGTCGTCCCGACGTCTTCTTCCCGGCCGTCGACAGGCTCTCCGCGCTGGGACCTCTTCTGTCTTCTGCCTCCTGGCCGTCGCTGCCGTCGCCACTGCCGCCGCCTCTTCTCCTGGACCACCGCCGTCTTCTTTCTTCTGTTCCTTCTTCCTCTTCTGAAGCTCTTCTCTGCTCCGTCCCCGGCGCCGACTGGCCGCTCCCGCTCCGCCGCGTCTGTTATAAGACGCTGGGAGGGGGCGGCGCGCCCTGATTGGCTCGTCGCGGCATGCTCTGATTGGCTGACCGGGCGCGAGCCCTGATTGGCTCCCGCCCGGCGCCATCCTCGCCCGCGATTGGAGGGGCTTGAATCCCACCGGATGCAAGCCCCTCCGCACTGAGGACCCGCCGCAACGCCGCCGCTGACCGGGGGGAACGGGGGCCAGCGACTTCCCCCGTCCCCGCGTCCCGCTGCCCTCTCACATTTCCCCCCCTGTTTCCTTTGTAGACCCTACAAAGATGCGAGCTGCAGCCCACTCGAAGTTTGGGTCCGCGAAACGGGGGGACGGCACCCCAAGGGTAGTTCGAGTTGAACGCCTGGGTAGGGTTGCTGAGGTGGGGACGGGAACCTCTGGCACAGAAGTCACCAGTTCACCACTCGCGGCTGACTCCCCCGATGGCGGAGGGTCCGAGGCCCCTTCAGGCGGCGGAATCCACCAATCATCCTCCTCCGTTCCCGGAGTAGCCCCTGGGACTGTCTCCATGGGGAGCAGGTCCTCAAATAGGCAGGGACGCAGCATGTTCCTATGTAAAGTGCGGGCACGCCCACTCCCGTCTTCCGCCTTTACTTCGTAAACGGGGTTGTCAGGAGACACTCGCCGCTGCACAATGTATGGCATCACCTCCCATCGTTCGCTCAATTTGTTTCCAGGACGTTTCTCTCGGACTAACACTCTTTGTCCCTCCGCGAATGGTCCTCCTAACGACCTCCCGGGGCTAGGGTGCAGGTTGGACCCGATGTTCCCCGCTGCCATCTCCCGGGCGAACGTCAGTCGGCGTCTCTGCTCCTCAATCCAACCACTGTGCGTCCACTCTTCCTCCTCCGCCGGTAGGGACAGATCGAGGTCCTGTAGGTCCTTCTCTGGTCGGCCGAACAGCAGGAAATAAGGCGAGAACCCCGTGGTCCGGTGTCCTCTGTTGTTGTATACCCACACCAACTCCGGAACAAAGTCGGGCCAGCGCCGCTTCTTGTCAGCCTCCAAGACCCGCAGCATTTGTAGCAACGTCCGGTTGAATCGCTCGCAGGCTCCATTCCCCTGGGGGTGGTACGGGGTGGTCCTTGATTTATTCATGCCATAGGTGCGACACAGCCGCTCCATCACCCGACCTTGGAAGCATGCACCTTGATCCGAATGGAGGCGCTCCGGGCAGCCGTACCTTCGGATAAAGTGCTCCACAATGGCCTTAGCCGCCGTGTCGGCAGTCTGGTCCATGGTAGGGACAACCACTGTAAATTTGGTGAAATGGTCGGTCATCACGATGGCATACTGGTACCCACGCACCGACTCCCCTACCAAGACATAGTCCACCATGAGGAGTTCCAGGGGTCTGGTGGTCCGAATGGTCTGCACTGGTGCCCGTTGTTCGCCACTTTTGGTAACAGCACACCTCCTACATGTCTGACACACGTTCTCCACCAGGGTCTGTAAACCCGGGACGAAGTACTGCCGGCGGACCCATTGCAGGGTCTTCTCTGTACCAAAATGGGCGCCCTCTTTGTGGGCCTCTGTCACCAGACCACGGGCCAACTCTCTGGGGAGGACAACCTGCCACACCCTCCGGAGCTCATGCTCGAGATAAGCCTGGCGGCACAATACCCCTCCTCGTACGGCCAATTGTTCCCACTGACGTACCAGCCTCTTGCCCCACGGGCTAAGCTGCAGCCTCTCCGCGGCGGACGGCCAGTGGTCCCGCTCCTTCCACCCTCGCACACACCGCACCTCCTGGTCTTGCCCTTGTGCCGCAGCCCAATCCGGCAAGGCCTTCTGTAGTAGGATCCCGCGTGTTGCCCTGGGCCCGGTCGGGCTGGGGGTCATCCTGGTAAGGTCAGGGATCTCCTGACCCTCTCTCTCTTCGTCCGTGGGCCCCGTAGGTAGCCCTACCGGGTAGCGGGACAGGGCGTCTGCATTGGTATTCGCCTTACCCGGCCGGTACCGGATCTTAAAGGAGAACTTGGCCAAGCGTGCTACCCAACGCTGCTCCAGGGCGCCCAACTTAGCCGTATGCAGGTGCGACAGGGGGTTGTTATCTGTGACCACTTCAAAGTCGGTGGCGGTCAGGTACTCTGCAAACTTCTCGGTGACCGCCCAGACGACTGCCAACAACTCCAGCTTGAACGAGCTGTAGTTGTCAGGGTTCCGCTCCGACTCTCGGAGACTCCGACTCCCATATGCGATAACTCGCTCCTGGCCCTCCTGCAGCTGGGAGAGTACAGCCCCCAGGCCTTGGTGGCTCCCGTCGGTGTACAATATAAATGGCTTGTCAAAGTCAGCATAAGCCAGCACGGGGGCCTGGGTGAGGGCTTGTTTAAGCCCCGTGAAGGCAACCTCCTGTGCTTGGTCCCACGCCACTGCCCGATTCCGCACATCTGTGGCAACACCTCGCAACAGTCCATGCAGGGGGCCTGCAATCTTGGCAAAGTCTCGAATGAACCGCCGATAGTAGCCTACCAATCCCAGAAATGCCCTCAACTCCGTCACATTGCCCGGGGTCCTCCATTCCTGGACTGCGGCAATCTTATCGGGGGTGGGCCGCACCCCTTCCTCTGAGACTACATGGCCCAGGTATTCCAAGCTGGACTTCAAGAGGTGGCACTTCCGTGGTTTCAATTTGAGGCCGTATTGTTCCAATCGCTGGAGTACTTGTTCCAACCTATGCAAGTGTTCCTCCAGGGTGGGGGCGAACACTATGATGTCGTCCAAATAGATGAGTATTGCCTCGAAGTTCAAGTCCCCGAGACAGCGCTCCATTAAGCGCTGGAACGTGGCCGGTGCATTGGAGAGCCCGAAGGGCATTCGACAGAAATCAAAAAGCCCCATGGGCGTAACGAATGCCGTCTTCGCCTGATCCTTCTCCACGACGGGCACCTGCCAGTACCCACTGGCCAGATCTAACGTGGAGAAGAAGCGCGACTTCCCTAAAGCCGCCAGCGACTCTTCAATGCGGGGTAACGGGTAAGCGTCCCGGACGGTGCAGCTGTTCAACCTCCGGTAGTCCACGCAGAATCGGATGGTCCCGTCTTTCTTCTTTACCAACACGATGGGGGCAGCCCATGGGCTCTTACTTTCCCTGATGACGCCGTTGGCTAACATTTGTTGGATCATGGTCTTGACCTCCTGGTACAGCTTCGGGGGAATCTGCCGATAGCGCTCCCGAGCGGGCAGACTGTCACCGGTGTTGATCTCGTGCTCTATTTCGGTCGTGTGACCAAAATCCTCCTCGCTGCGGGAGAACGACTTCTGTCGTGCCCACAACATTTGCTTCACCCGGTCCACCTCTGCTGTACCAAGGCCCTCCAGTGATACATCCATCTGGTTCAGGATCACGTCCCCGTTCCACTCCGCGGTGGGTTCCTGTTTTTCCTCAAGGGCGACGGCCAACGTCCAAGGCTCGCATGCGTCCGGCTTCAAGGTAACCCTAGGGCCGGGTTCAATGCCACCCTCGGGGATAGCCTCTAGATGGGCCAGCACCGACCTGCCCGGGATCTTGATTGGTGAGTTTCCCAGGTTGCACACCCGCAGGGGTACGTGCCATTCCGTACAACCGCTACGGTTCTGGCCAGCAGCAACCCGGCCTCCACTTGTCTGAACCAACAAGGTTCTATCACAACTTCCCTTCCTTCCAGCCGCTGCTGCGCACGGACGGGTACTTCCAGGACCACCTCCTGTCTCGCTGGGATCCTCACCCTTTGGTTATGTCGTGTCTTTATCAGGCCGAGGGGGCGCAAGGCTTCCATGGAGGCGGTCTCATCGTTCCGCTGGACGACCCTCTGGAAAGCTTGCTGCACCGGCTTCTGCACACCCAGATACTTCCAGTACTGGGGGCCCTTATCGTGTACAAGTACTCGATCTAGACTCCGTAGGATGTTCATCCCCAGAATCACCGGCCCATGATGAAACTCCTCGCCACTCACCACTACGAACCCCTTCTTTCCAAGGGACTGCCCATACACCTCCACCTCAATCCACACGACCCCTGTTACGGGAATGGGAAGGTTGTTTGCGGCCACTAGGGTTACCCAATTCCCGACACTGGTGGTCGTGAGATGGGCATAATCTTCCCTAAACCGCTTCTCGGACATGGTGGACACTTGCGATCCGGTATCCAAAAGGCAACGTTGATCCCTCCCTCCTAACCTCGCCACTACCGTGGGACACTCACCGAACAAGTCCGATGAGTTGACGACGTCTACTTGGGCGCCGCCTTCCCCCGCGGTTTGTCCCGTTACCGCGAGGGACCTTAGTTTAAAGGTCTCCTATGCCCCTCCCGTCCGGAGCGGCGCTCCGGGCAATCCCGAGCGAAATGTCCAGGCTCCTCACATTCCCAACACACCAACTCGCGGGGTCCCCTCGGGCGCACCTCCCCTCCCCGACGTCCAGCGGTCCCCGTCTCCTTTTTCCTCCGAGGGTTCTTTTCTTTGGCCCGATCCTCGTTGTCCCAACCCCTCCTTTCGGGGTCGGCGTCGCGGCTTTCGGCTCGTTCCACCCTCTGCCTTAACTGGGACACTTCGTCCTGGACGAGAAGGAGCGTGGTGGTCAGCTCCTTGATGCATCCCTCCAAGGGACTAACTTCTGGCGCCCGGACCCTATCTATCGGTTGAGTGGGTGGTGTAGACACGGCGCTGGAACTGAGCTCCGCGTTCTCTTCTTTCTTCAGCGCCATCTCTAACACTTCGAAGAAGGTGAGCTCGCCATCCCCATCGACTTTATCCTGGAGGTAGTTCCGCAGGGACCTGCTCCTCAGTCCACCAATCAAAATACCTCTCAAGGTGGAATCCGGGTCCCCTGTCATCAGCTCCTCATCTTCCCTCGTCTGGATCTCACCCATGTACTCCTGGATCGCGTTCGCGAACTGAGAAATCGTCTCATCTTCCCTCTGAACCCGCGCGAACACACGCTTCTTCAGCGTGGTGGTGGTGGCCTTCTCCCCATACACGCCCCTCAGGATGGTGAAGACGTCAGCCAGGCTCTTACGAAGCCGCTCGGGGCGTACTCTCACGGTCTTCCGGGCGTCGCCAGTCAGGACTTTCAACGCCAAATTCACCTGTACCCGCCTCGGAATCTGGTAGAGGTCGATCGTGGTTTCCAACTGCTCGATCCACTCCGTCAAGGGCATATTCTGCCCGTCGAACTTGTCAAGGTGGTTGAGGGCCGCCCCGATGGGTATCCTGTCCCGAGGCGGATTGCTGGTCGCGTCCTTCACCTCCTCGGGGGACTCGTTACCGTCATCCTCCGGCTTGTCCACTTCTCGATCCATCTTCTCTAAGGATCCTGCCGACTACGCCAAATGTAAGGATACTGAAGTGTATGAAGCCAGCGGCCGTGTAAGTGAATCACTGCTTACCTCCGTCCGGGCACACGCTCCTCCCGCGCAGCGTTGATTTCAGAGGACGTGTCTTCAGGACCTCCGCCCAGAACTTGCCGGCTAAAGGGAACAAGAAATACTCTCACTGCGGGCCCACTTCCCTCTTGGCCTGGGGAATCAGGGGCACACCGGGGGTGGCTGCGACGTTCACCAATTAGGTGAATGTCATCATCGGCCCGTGGGCCTCAGCTACCCAATCGTCACCTATTTGGCACTTGCGCACCGAGGTGGGAGCGAGCCCGCTAGGCCTAGCGGGATCCCGCGACCGGTGCTCAACACGGACAAGGACACACACTCACAAATAATACTCACGCTGGTACTCTTGTCAACTTGCTTGATACGCCACTCCGCTCCTGGGGAAAAGAATGACAGCAGCCTCCCTACAACTAAACAACGGCTAACAACAAACTGAGCCTAACTACTATGAACTGCAACAATTTACTGGGACGGCTACTTCACCTAATCACTAACAACAGGTCAAGCAAACACAAGAGTAATGTGAGTACAATATAAATGGAGGGTACCTTACCATCCGGTCCGGCGCAGGTTCTGCCACCTCGCCCTAGTGGTGACCAACTCTCCACGGCTCTTCCCCACCCTGGGAGTGTACCCAAGGCGTGAGGGTCAGCCGACCCTCCGTGCCCAGCCCACAATGCACCCCACCCGAGCGGCCGCACAGCTCGCTCGCGGAGGTGCACAAAAGGGCAGGGCCCCGCTTGGTTTGAGAACACCCCGATGGCCTTTCCCTCCTCTTAGTGGGTACCGTGGGATGACCCGAACGTAATACCCTGGGTCACCTTATGATCCTCTACCCCCGTAGTTTGCTGGGTGCTCCTATGGCCCGCAGGCCTACGGCCCGTTATGCCCCGGGCCTAATGCCCGCCTGACTGGGTGGCTGATGGGAGTGCGAGCCATACGCCCAGCACCCCAGTTTAGAATGGCCGGGTCTGGCCTTACAGGCCGCGGGCCGGGTGGAGCCCCGACTGCACGCGGCCTCACAGGCCCAGACGCGCCGACCTTATTGCCCACGGGCCGGAAGGGCCCGACTAACTGGCCACAGGCCGAGAGGGCCTGACTATGCCCACGGGCCTAGCGCCCGATCACTCGGTGGTCTAGGAGGAGGCTGGAGACTCGGCACGAGGCCGCTTACCGGGCCGTAGGGAGAGGCCACGGTGGGGAGCTTTGTTAGCTCTTTTGCCTCCCACACACCGCGACACTCTCCTCCGGGACTTCCGGTGGGCTCCTCTTCCGCAGTCGTCCCGACGTCTTCTTCCCGGCCGTCGACAGGCTCTCCGCGCTGGGACCTCTTCTGTCTTCTGCCTCCTGGCCGTCGCTGCCGTCGCCGCCTCTTCTCCTGGACCACCGCCATCTTCTTTCTTCTGTTCCTTCTTCCTCTTCTGGAGCTCTTCTCTGCTCCGTCCGCGGCGCCGACTGGCCGCTCCCGCTCCGCCGCGTCTGTTATAAGACGCTGGGAGGGGGCGGCGCTATGACGCGGCGAGCCCTGATTGGCTCGTCGCGGCATGCTCTGATTGGCTGACCGGGCGCGAGCCCTGATTGGCTCCCGCCCGGCGCTATCCTCGCCCGCGATTGGAGGGGCTTGAATCCCACCGGATGCAAGCCCCTCCGCACTGAGGACCCGCCGCAATGCCGCCGCTGACCGGGGGGAACGGGGGCCAGCGACTTCCCCCGTCCCCGCGTCCCGCTGCCCTCTCACACACACACAAAGCAAAACCTACTGACACTGACACATACTACTTACTTAGCGGCACACACACACACACACACACACACACACACACACACACACACACACACACACACACATCCCCCCCCCCCTTTCAAAACTTACTGACATAGACACCACTTACATAGGAGACCTCAGGGCCTGGTGTGGGCTGCTACTCACATGGTTTTGCATGCCCCCTCAGCTCTGACATCCGGCTCTCCTAAAAGACAGCAGCCTCCTGTCAAGACCTTTCCCCTCTTTCTTGAGGCATGTCATTGTTGGGAAGCGGCAGCAGGAGTGGTATGCAGCAGCAAAAACATTTACGTGTTGATGGACAAGGGGCGGGGCTTCGGATGGGTTCGGGGGCGGCGCCTTGGAGATATATCCGCCCTCATGCCCATCCGAAGCCCCGCCCCCTCGCCCATCAAAATATAATTGCTTTTGCTGCAGCATACCACTCCTGCTGCAGCTTTCCAACAATAACATGCCTCATGAAAGAGGGGAAGGGTCTTGACAGGAGGCTGCTGTCTCGCAACTATTTCCGTGGCCCCGCCCCCTTGCCCGTCCGAAGCCCCGCCCCATGTCCGTCCGAAGCCCCGCCCCCTTGCAACACGAAGCGGTCGGGACACAGGCTGACCAGTTTGGGCTGGGGTGGAGGTGAATGAGCAGCCGCAGGTGAGTGAGCTGCTGTATGTGCTGACAGCCTGACAGGAAATGTTTTTTCTTCCTGTCAGCACTGGCTACTGCCTGCAGGGAACTCTCTGGGCCTATTCTCAATGGGGGGCTTGGAGCTGCAGCTCCATCCGCCCCATTGTTAATCCGGCCATGAATATATACGTCTCTAACCAATATGATACCCTAGGCAAGATTTTGGCTGGTGTGCCCTAGCACATAGACTAATTCCACCTCTGACCCTGCACCCCTTTCCCGGCACCATCACCCCTCCCCCATGGCAGTCCTCATTTTGGTGCTCCCCCCCTATATGTTAAATAGGAACAGTGTGCACATTTGTGTTCTTGCTGGGAAGGGGCATGGCCATACAATAATACCCTCAGTTCAAATTACGCCACACAGTACCGCAACTTTATTCTCATTATATCATGCAATAGTGTCTCTTATTCAGGTTATATCACACAGTAGTACCACGTTAGTCCTCAAAGTAGTGCCTCTTATTCACATAACACCACACCAACAAATCCAGTCTAACATTGACAGCAGATTCATTATTTTGTTTTACTTTTGTTTCAGCCTCTCTTAGCATTATTCAAAACTGACCTGACTGGTTGGGACTTATTAGGAGCGTGTGATATTAATTATTAGGATAGC
This sequence comes from Pseudophryne corroboree, assembly GCF_028390025.1. Lineage (NCBI taxonomy): Eukaryota > Metazoa > Chordata > Amphibia > Anura > Myobatrachidae > Pseudophryne > Pseudophryne corroboree. The sequence goes on from NC_086444.1 coordinate 1,122,555,535, forward strand.
ATTTATCTAGGTGCATGATAATAGGATATGCAGAGTTTGGTAGAGGCATTGACCTAGATTCCGCCGTCGCATATGGCCCAATGAGGGGCGTAAGATTGTGATTGACTTATTTTAGAACAATTTTACCGTCTACTGCTCACATTGATTTTAAATGTTTTCATTTTTTCCTTAGGAGATTCTATTTTAAGGTAACATGGTAAAAGTAATGTTTTAACGCTTCTCAATTACATGACCTAGGGAGTCATTCCGAGTTGATCGCACCTAGCAACTTTTTGCTGCTCGTGCGATCAACTAGACGCCGCCTATGGGGGGGTGTATTTTAGCACAGTAAGGTTGCGATTGCTTGTGCAGCCCTGCTATGCTAAAAAAGTTTTGTGCAGAACAAGACTAGCCCTGCAGTTACTTACCCTGTGCGATGGATCCAGCGATGAAGGTCCCGGAATTGACGTCAGGCAACCTCCCTCCAAACGCCTGGACACACCTGCGTTTGGATCTCCACGCCCGGAAAACGATGAATATCTTCCCTGGAACACCTCCCCGCTGTCAATCTTCTTGCGATCGCGCTAGTGATCACTTTCTTCTTTCTTCTGGTCGTTGACCGGCAACGAATGTCGCTGGGCAACGATGCGCGTGCGCATTGTGGACACCACGCATGCGCATTTCCAATCCATTCGCACCGCAGCGATGAACCGCAGCGTGCAAATGGGTCAGAATGACCCCCCTAGTGCGGAATCAAACTTTTTTCCTTTACACCAGCTCTTTATTAACATCAGACCACACAGTAGTGCCCTTTCTATTAGTTACGCCACAAAGTAGTACACCTTATACACATAATGCCACGCATTAGTAATGCCTTTATACACATAATACACATAATACCAGACAGTAATGCCCCTTACACATACAGTATGACACACATTATTAATGCCCTTTTCTGCAGCAGGGTACATTGGTTTCCACAGGGAAACATCGAGGGTGTAGAGTGGATCTTGATCCAGAGTCACCAACAGGCTAAAGCTTTAGGCTGTCCCAGGATGCATTGCGGCCTCCTCTATAACCCCGACTCCAGGCACTGAGAGCTCAGTTTCAAGTTGGTGCCTGCAGAAGAAGGTCACCTAACAGGAGGGCTGCACTGGGCAGCCCTGAAAAAGCTTTTCTAAGAAGCTTTCTTCTCTGGGCTGTCAGCGCTGTATATCAGGGTGACACTTCAGCGCTGCAGCTCCATCACCTCCCAAGCAGCGTTGCATACTCCCGCGGCTCAGTTCTCGGGTACTTGCGGCGAAGAAGTCCTGGCTTAGGCCAGAGTCACAGACTGCTTTCCTGGTTCACGATGCTGCTATGTGGAGGAGGCAAGAGGGTCCCACAGGCGGGACCCACCATTAAGTCGCGTTCCGTCCACGACCTAGGGAGACGGGTCGCGGCACCGTCATGGACACTGTCACCAAGCAGGAATCCCACTAGACCACCGGGGCATCTGACTACAGGTTGGGTGTACTAACACCCTATTTAATAAGGCTCACAGTACCTGGGGTGGAAGTCCAGCATAGGAGTGGTGGCACTTGACCTGTAGCCCCTCCCCCGGCCCAGGGCGCAATCTCCTCGCAGATTTCCCACCTTGGAGCTGCCTCACAATCTCCCTCACTCCCTTACTGAGACACTGGACACCATCTTCTGAACATAGCTGTGGCTGGTCTCCGGAACTGCAGGGCAAGGTCTCCCTTGTAAACCCACCTGTATACACTTAAGTATCCTACATGTCTTGTCACAGACAGCGTTAGTTGAGAAAGAATGTACTGTTTCCAGTGTATATTGTACAAGTATTCTGATATATCCTCCGGTCGCTGACCGGGCTGTGATATATATATATATATATATATATATATATATATAATGCTGCTTGATAATGGCGGCACTCAGCAGACTCTTTCAATAATGCAGAAAGCCTTTTATTTATGGTCCTACGCCGTTTCGGGGAAACCCCGTCTTCAGGGACAAACAGTACATACAAACATACCAACAGAACATACTTATATACCCCCCTAAGTGGTACTAACAAGTGCTCATTGATTACAAATTACAAGTCACTCACCTGCCCGGCGCTGTCATTCCCGCCGCGTCTGGCCGCTGGTACAAGCGGGTCTCCTGTGGATGACGTCAGCGGTCAGCGCCGGACAGCGTGAGACATCAGAGGCAATCTGTGTGGGTGTTGCTAAGCAACTGCTGTGTGTGACTACAAAATATAAAGAAATAAGAGTTACATACATATACAGGTTAAAAACAGATCCCTAACTAACAATAACAACATCTACTAAGGTTAAAATCTACTAAGGTTAAAATAGAAGGAGAATAATTACACTGGAGGTTGTTAGTAGTTACATTTACTGAATAAGATTATTGAATTAAAGACGCTAGCGATCACCAGTGTCTAATATAAGTATATATTTAAGTATTTTTTACTAGGCATTTATACTAAGGTTATCTAAGCCTATGGGTGGATGACACGCTAACTCACTGATAGCAGAATATGTAATATATAATATTTGGACCCTTCAATTTGATCATGGGCTGAAAAAACTCTTTATGATAGTATTTGCACAGAATATTTACAAGAAACACTGGAGACCTAAGGTCTCATTCAGGCCGCCAGGGGATATTGTATTTAATTCAAAAATCCAACGGCTCTCCCTCTGCATGAGGATCTTGTTGCGATCTCCTCCTCTATGTAATGGAGGTACATGATCTATGATAATGGCACGTATGCTGGCTATATTATGTTTAGCCAACAAACAGTGACGTGCCACTGGTTGTTCACTCATTCCTTTTTCCACAGCTTGCTTGATCGCGCTTCTATGTAAGGCCATTCGCTCGCGGAATTGACGCTGTGTCTTACCGACATAGGCCAAACCGCATGGGCATTTCAACATATATATCACATGGGTGGTCGTACAAGTCACCCGGTGACGAATTTTAAACATTTTACCTGTATGGGGGTGATAAAAGTTAGCCCCTGTCAATAAGGTATTACACGTGGAGCAGCCTAAACAGCGAAAACATCCCACTTTGGGGCGTAAGAAGTGGGTCTGTTGTTGTCTAGTGATTGGAAATATGTCTAATTTAACAATTCTATCTCCAATGTTAGATCCCCTGGTAAAGCTAGGTAAAACCCTGGAATCCAGTAAGCCTGGAAGGGTTTTATCCGTATTAATTATGGGCCACAATTTTTTGACCTGTCGTGTAATCGCTGTGGTGGCAGCTGTGAATTTATTAACCCATGGAATAATTTGGGATCTATGCTTTTCATCCTCCAAAGAAGGTTTGTGCAATAGGGAGTCCCTGGACAACTTCATCACTTTATGTTTACTCGCCACTAATTCGTGTCGTGGATAGCCCCGTTGTTCAAACTTTTGGACCATCTGGTCCATAGTGCTTTCAACCTGTGTTGGGTCTGAAATAATTCTTCTTGCACGTAGAAATTGTGATTGGGGCAATCCCTTACGTAACGAAAGGGGGTGTGCACTCGCATGGTGTAACAATGAGTTACGGTCTGTGGGTTTCGTGTACAGCGTTGTTTGCAATTGACCTGCCTGTATGGAAATGATAACGTCCAGAAAATGTATTTCCAGACGTGACACCTGATACGTAAATTTCACCGGACCCATTGTATCATTATGGTCATTTAATAAACTTTCCAGTTGTTCCTGGGATCCCCGCCAGAGGATAAGTAGGTCATCTATGTACCTCTTGTAGAGGTACATGGATGTATTGACAGGAGCCTTAAATAATGTTTGTTCTATGGAATACATATAGGCATTGGCGTACGATGGGGCCACAGGGGACCCCATCGCACAGCCAAGTACCTGCAAGTAAATACGACCATCAAAATAAAAATAGTTACGTGTCAATACCAAAGTGAGTAATTTCAGAAAAAAATCCACTGCTGGCCCATGATAATCAGGATTGTCAGTGATCAGACTGCGAACAGCCTCCACACCTGCACTGTGTGGGATGCAAGTGTAGAGGCTGGTCACGTCGGCACTGCACAAAATTAAGTCATCCGGTGGTGTGCCTAGAGCTTGCAGACACACCAATAAGGATGTAGTATCTTTAAGATATGAGGGTATCTTCTGAATACAGGGATTTAGATAAGCATCTAAAAAGATGGCTACTGGGTGATAAAGGGATTGTAAAGCTGACACTATCGGTCGGCCAGGGGGGCTAGTTAACGACTTATGTACTTTAGGTACAGTGTAGAACAGCGGAATCTTGGGGTATTCAACCGTCAAAGCTCGTTTTTGATCACTGGATAAAATACCTGAATCACTGGCACTGGTTAACAATTCATCTAACTCTTGTTTAAATCTACTTGTCGGATCATACGTCAAAAGACTATAAGTCTGTTGATCAGACAATTGACGTTTACTTTCTGAGGCATAATCAGACAAATCCTGGATAACTATAGCCCCCCCCTTGTCCGCACTACGTATAATTATATCAGTTCTCTTAGAGAGGTCATCCAATGCAGAAAGTTCCTGTCTGCTCAAATTAGAATGGTATGGTTTAACCCCTTCCTTCTGGTATGCGAGTTCTGTAAGACGGGAGAAGGTCTTGATAGACGGGCTATTTGTTTTTGGATCAAATCTAGATCTAGGCATGATCTTCTTCAGCTTCTCTGGAATTGGAATATCTGGTATAGGACGGGTATTCGCCCCAAAATGTTCTTTTAAACGCAAGGACCTGTTAAATTTGAAGTTCTCTACCTTTGCCATAAAAGGATCAGGTTTGACGGTGGGCACAAAAGATAAGCCTCTTGATAAGATTTTATATTCAATTTCTGTCAACGGACTAGAGGACAAGTTGACAACCAAGTCCGTGTTTATCGCGGGGGGCGTCTTGTGTTGTGCCCTTTTGTTCTGCCCCGCCCTCCTCGTCCGCGGGGGGGTTTTGGCGGAATGCCTGAACGAGTGGCCATGCCTAAAGGGAAGGCTGCTTTTCCTGAAGACGACGATCCATTGCTGGCCTCTCCATCACTAGCGGTAGTGCTTGCTCCTGATTGGTCCGGGTAATTTTGCCGACGCCGATATCTTTTATTGTAATATGGTCGGTCTTGTGTAGTGCCCGAGTTGTTCAACCAGGAGTAAACTCTTCTTTGTTGGTAGTCTTGTTGGACTTTATACAATTTTTCTTTCTTGTATTTGATGAGGTCACTCCTATATTGATCCATGTGGGCTTGCAGTTTTTCCAACCAGTTGGTAGTAGTATCTTGTGCCAAAGTAGCTTTGTGGGAACCTTCAAACTCTTCCAGTTGTTTTTTAATTGCCGTGAGTTCTCGCGTTGATTCTTCCACTACTAGGAGTAACAGGTCCATGGAACATTTGTTCAATATAGCTATCCATTTCCGGCAAAATGGGATGCTATATCGCCCTATGGTGGGGGTGTTCCGGATCCTGAAGCCTCGTGGGATCTGATTATTACGATAATAATCAGAAAGGCTAATGCCGTGGTACATAAAGTCACATTCACGTTGCTTGAGTCGCTGCCATTGCCGAAATAACTCCTCCTTCGAAGTGGCTTGTGGGTCATCTTCCAACTTCCTCGTAATTAAAATAGCCTGGGCCTCTGCATCTGAAAAGCTGAAGCGTTCCTTAGCATCAGCTTGTGCCAGTTCCCATGCTGCCTCCATGTCGGCATTAGTATCTGTCATCATGTGAGCGTGTGTGTAAGCTCCACACAACGCTGTGTCTCTCTCCAATGCAAGTCCTCTCCAACTAGCACAATCAATGCTTGAGCCTATGTCCAAGAAAGGTATTTGATAAATCTAATGCAAAAGTCCCATAGGTGCCATAGCCAAGAGAAAACCTTAACTTCTGTGGCTCAGAAGTATTAGCAGCAGGTTATCCCATATAGACCTTGGAAAGGCTCGGCACTCACTTGTGGGAAGCAGATTACTTGCTGTGGTGCCATCCAGGGAATAGATGCTCCTGTAACAATGCTTGATAATGGCGGCACTCAGCAGACTCTTTCAATAATGCAGAAAGCCTTTTATTTATGGTCCTACGCCGTTTCGGGGAAACCCCGTCTTCAGGGACAAACAGTACATACAAACATACCAACAGAACATACTTATATACCCCCCTAAGTGGTACTAACAAGTGCTCATTGATTACAAATTACAAGTCACTCACCTGCCCGGCGCTGTCATTCCCGCCGCGTCTGGCCGCTGGTACAAGCGGGTCTCCTGTGGATGACGTCAGCGGTCAGCGCCGGACAGCGTGAGACATCAGAGGCAATCTGTGTGGGTGTTGCTAAGCAACTGCTGTGTGTGACTACAAAATATAAAGAAATAAGAGTTACATACATATACAGGTTAAAAACAGATCCCTAACTAACAATAACAACATCTACTAAGGTTAAAATCTACTAAGGTTAAAATAGAAGGAGAATAATTACACTGGAGGTTGTTAGTAGTTACATTTACTGAATAAGATTATTGAATTAAAGACGCTAGCGATCACCAGTGTCTAATATAAGTATATATTTAAGTATTTTTTACTAGGCATTTATACTAAGGTTATCTAAGCCTATGGGTGGATGACACGCTAACTCACTGATAGCAGAATATGTAATATATAATATTTGGACCCTTCAATTTGATCATGGGCTGAAAAAACTCTTTATGATAGTATTTGCACAGAATATTTACAAGAAACACTGGAGACCTAAGGTCTCATTCAGGCCGCCAGGGGATATTGTATTTAATTCAAAAATCCAACGGCTCTCCCTCTGCATGAGGATCTTGTTGCGATCTCCTCCTCTATGTAATGGAGGTACATGATCTATGATAATGGCACGTATGCTGGCTATATTATGTTTAGCCAACAAACAGTGACGTGCCACTGGTTGTTCACTCATTCCTTTTTCCACAGCTTGCTTGATCGCGCTTCTATGTAAGGCCATTCGCTCGCGGAATTGACGCTGTGTCTTACCGACATAGGCCAAACCGCATGGGCATTTCAACATATATATCACATGGGTGGTCGTACAAGTCACCCGGTGACGAATTTTAAACATTTTACCTGTATGGGGGTGATAAAAGTTAGCCCCTGTCAATAAGGTATTACACGTGGAGCAGCCTAAACAGCGAAAACATCCCACTTTGGGGCGTAAGAAGTGGGTCTGTTGTTGTCTAGTGATTGGAAATATGTCTAATTTAACAATTCTATCTCCAATGTTAGATCCCCTGGTAAAGCTAGGTAAAACCCTGGAATCCAGTAAGCCTGGAAGGGTTTTATCCGTATTAATTATGGGCCACAATTTTTTGACCTGTCGTGTAATCGCTGTGGTGGCAGCTGTGAATTTATTAACCCATGGAATAATTTGGGATCTATGCTTTTCATCCTCCAAAGAAGGTTTGTGCAATAGGGAGTCCCTGGACAACTTCATCACTTTATGTTTACTCGCCACTAATTCGTGTCGTGGATAGCCCCGTTGTTCAAACTTTTGGACCATCTGGTCCATAGTGCTTTCAACCTGTGTTGGGTCTGAAATAATTCTTCTTGCACGTAGAAATTGTGATTGGGGCAATCCCTTACGTAACGAAAGGGGGTGTGCACTCGCATGGTGTAACAATGAGTTACGGTCTGTGGGTTTCGTGTACAGCGTTGTTTGCAATTGACCTGCCTGTATGGAAATGATAACGTCCAGAAAATGTATTTCCAGACGTGACACCTGATACGTAAATTTCACCGGACCCATTGTATCATTATGGTCATTTAATAAACTTTCCAGTTGTTCCTGGGATCCCCGCCAGAGGATAAGTAGGTCATCTATGTACCTCTTGTAGAGGTACATGGATGTATTGACAGGAGCCTTAAATAATGTTTGTTCTATGGAATACATATAGGCATTGGCGTACGATGGGGCCACAGGGGACCCCATCGCACAGCCAAGTACCTGCAAGTAAATACGACCATCAAAATAAAAATAGTTACGTGTCAATACCAAAGTGAGTAATTTCAGAAAAAAATCCACTGCTGGCCCATGATAATCAGGATTGTCAGTGATCAGACTGCGAACAGCCTCCACACCTGCACTGTGTGGGATGCAAGTGTAGAGGCTGGTCACGTCGGCACTGCACAAAATTAAGTCATCCGGTGGTGTGCCTAGAGCTTGCAGACACACCAATAAGGATGTAGTATCTTTAAGATATGAGGGTATCTTCTGAATACAGGGATTTAGATAAGCATCTAAAAAGATGGCTACTGGGTGATAAAGGGATTGTAAAGCTGACACTATCGGTCGGCCAGGGGGGCTAGTTAACGACTTATGTACTTTAGGTACAGTGTAGAACAGCGGAATCTTGGGGTATTCAACCGTCAAAGCTCGTTTTTGATCACTGGATAAAATACCTGAATCACTGGCACTGGTTAACAATTCATCTAACTCTTGTTTAAATCTACTTGTCGGATCATACGTCAAAAGACTATAAGTCTGTTGATCAGACAATTGACGTTTACTTTCTGAGGCATAATCAGACAAATCCTGGATAACTATAGCCCCCCCCTTGTCCGCACTACGTATAATTATATCAGTTCTCTTAGAGAGGTCATCCAATGCAGAAAGTTCCTGTCTGCTCAAATTAGAATGGTATGGTTTAACCCCTTCCTTCTGGTATGCGAGTTCTGTAAGACGGGAGAAGGTCTTGATAGACGGGCTATTTGTTTTTGGATCAAATCTAGATCTAGGCATGATCTTCTTCAGCTTCTCTGGAATTGGAATATCTGGTATAGGACGGGTATTCGCCCCAAAATGTTCTTTTAAACGCAAGGACCTGTTAAATTTGAAGTTCTCTACCTTTGCCATAAAAGGATCAGGTTTGACGGTGGGCACAAAAGATAAGCCTCTTGATAAGATTTTATATTCAATTTCTGTCAACGGACTAGAGGACAAGTTGACAACCAAGTCCGTGTTTATCGCGGGGGGCGTCTTGTGTTGTGCCCTTTTGTTCTGCCCCGCCCTCCTCGTCCGCGGGGGGGTTTTGGCGGAATGCCTGAACGAGTGGCCATGCCTAAAGGGAAGGCTGCTTTTCCTGAAGACGACGATCCATTGCTGGCCTCTCCATCACTAGCGGTAGTGCTTGCTCCTGATTGGTCCGGGTAATTTTGCCGACGCCGATATCTTTTATTGTAATATGGTCGGTCTTGTGTAGTGCCCGAGTTGTTCAACCAGGAGTAAACTCTTCTTTGTTGGTAGTCTTGTTGGACTTTATACAATTTTTCTTTCTTGTATTTGATGAGGTCACTCCTATATTGATCCATGTGGGCTTGCAGTTTTTCCAACCAGTTGGTAGTAGTATCTTGTGCCAAAGTAGCTTTGTGGGAACCTTCAAACTCTTCCAGTTGTTTTTTAATTGCCGTGAGTTCTCGCGTTGATTCTTCCACTACTAGGAGTAACAGGTCCATGGAACATTTGTTCAATATAGCTATCCATTTCCGGCAAAATGGGATGCTATATCGCCCTATGGTGGGGGTGTTCCGGATCCTGAAGCCTCGTGGGATCTGATTATTACGATAATAATCAGAAAGGCTAATGCCGTGGTACATAAAGTCACATTCACGTTGCTTGAGTCGCTGCCATTGCCGAAATAACTCCTCCTTCGAAGTGGCTTGTGGGTCATCTTCCAACTTCCTCGTAATTAAAATAGCCTGGGCCTCTGCATCTGAAAAGCTGAAGCGTTCCTTAGCATCAGCTTGTGCCAGTTCCCATGCTGCCTCCATGTCGGCATTAGTATCTGTCATCATGTGAGCGTGTGTGTAAGCTCCACACAACGCTGTGTCTCTCTCCAATGCAAGTCCTCTCCAACTAGCACAATCAATGCTTGAGCCTATGTCCAAGAAAGGTATTTGATAAATCTAATGCAAAAGTCCCATAGGTGCCATAGCCAAGAGAAAACCTTAACTTCTGTGGCTCAGAAGTATTAGCAGCAGGTTATCCCATATAGACCTTGGAAAGGCTCGGCACTCACTTGTGGGAAGCAGATTACTTGCTGTGGTGCCATCCAGGGAATAGATGCTCCTGTAACAATGCTTGATAATGGCGGCACTCAGCAGACTCTTTCAATAATGCAGAAAGCCTTTTATTTATGGTCCTACGCCGTTTCGGGGAAACCCCGTCTTCAGGGACAAACAGTACATACAAACATACCAACAGAACATACTTATATACCCCCCTAAGTGGTACTAACAAGTGCTCATTGATTACAAATTACAAGTCACTCACCTGCCCGGCGCTGTCATTCCCGCCGCGTCTGGCCGCTGGTACAAGCGGGTCTCCTGTGGATGACGTCAGCGGTCAGCGCCGGACAGCGTGAGACATCAGAGGCAATCTGTGTGGGTGTTGCTAAGCAACTGCTGTGTGTGACTACAAAATATAAAGAAATAAGAGTTACATACATATACAGGTTAAAAACAGATCCCTAACTAACAATAACAACATCTACTAAGGTTAAAATCTACTAAGGTTAAAATAGAAGGAGAATAATTACACTGGAGGTTGTTAGTAGTTACATTTACTGAATAAGATTATTGAATTAAAGACGCTAGCGATCACCAGTGTCTAATATAAGTATATATTTAAGTATTTTTTACTAGGCATTTATACTAAGGTTATCTAAGCCTATGGGTGGATGACACGCTAACTCACTGATAGCAGAATATGTAATATATAATATTTGGACCCTTCAATTTGATCATGGGCTGAAAAAACTCTTTATGATAGTATTTGCACAGAATATTTACAAGAAACACTGGAGACCTAAGGTCTCATTCAGGCCGCCAGGGGATATTGTATTTAATTCAAAAATCCAACGGCTCTCCCTCTGCATGAGGATCTTGTTGCGATCTCCTCCTCTATGTAATGGAGGTACATGATCTATGATAATGGCACGTATGCTGGCTATATTATGTTTAGCCAACAAACAGTGACGTGCCACTGGTTGTTCACTCATTCCTTTTTCCACAGCTTGCTTGATCGCGCTTCTATGTAAGGCCATTCGCTCGCGGAATTGATGCTGTGTCTTACCGACATAGGCCAAACCGCATGGGCATTTCAACATATATATCACATGGGTGGTCGTACAAGTCACCCGGTGACGAATTTTAAACATTTTACCTGTATGGGGGTGATAAAAGTTAGCCCCTGTCAATAAGGTATTACACGTGGAGCAGCCTAAACAGCGAAAACATCCCACTTTGGGGCGTAAGAAGTGGGTCTGTTGTTGTCTAGTGATTGGAAATATGTCTAATTTAACAATTCTATCTCCAATGTTAGATCCCCTGGTAAAGCTAGGTAAAACCCTGGAATCCAGTAAGCCTGGAAGGGTTTTATCCGTATTAATTATGGGCCACAATTTTTTGACCTGTCGTGTAATCGCTGTGGTGGCAGCTGTGAATTTATTAACCCATGGAATAATTTGGGATCTATGCTTTTCATCCTCCAAAGAAGGTTTGTGCAATAGGGAGTCCCTGGACAACTTCATCACTTTATGTTTACTCGCCACTAATTCGTGTCGTGGATAGCCCCGTTGTTCAAACTTTTGGACCATCTGGTCCATAGTGCTTTCAACCTGTGTTGGGTCTGAAATAATTCTTCTTGCACGTAGAAATTGTGATTGGGGCAATCCCTTACGTAACGAAAGGGGGTGTGCACTCGCATGGTGTAACAATGAGTTACGGTCTGTGGGTTTCGTGTACAGCGTTGTTTGCAATTGACCTGCCTGTATGGAAATGATAACGTCCAGAAAATGTATTTCCAGACGTGACACCTGATACGTAAATTTCACCGGACCCATTGTATCATTATGGTCATTTAATAAACTTTCCAGTTGTTCCTGGGATCCCCGCCAGAGGATAAGTAGGTCATCTATGTACCTCTTGTAGAGGTACATGGATGTATTGACAGGAGCCTTAAATAATGTTTGTTCTATGGAATACATATAGGCATTGGCGTACGATGGGGCCACAGGGGACCCCATCGCACAGCCAAGTACCTGCAAGTAAATACGACCATCAAAATAAAAATAGTTACGTGTCAATACCAAAGTGAGTAATTTCAGAAAAAAATCCACTGCTGGCCCATGATAATCAGGATTGTCAGTGATCAGACTGCGAACAGCCTCCACACCTGCACTGTGTGGGATGCAAGTGTAGAGGCTGGTCACGTCGGCACTGCACAAAATTAAGTCATCCGGTGGTGTGCCTAGAGCTTGCAGACACACCAATAAGGATGTAGTATCTTTAAGATATGAGGGTATCTTCTGAATACAGGGATTTAGATAAGCATCTAAAAAGATGGCTACTGGGTGATAAAGGGATTGTAAAGCTGACACTATCGGTCGGCCAGGGGGGCTAGTTAACGACTTATGTACTTTAGGTACAGTGTAGAACAGCGGAATCTTGGGGTATTCAACCGTCAAAGCTCGTTTTTGATCACTGGATAAAATACCTGAATCACTGGCACTGGTTAACAATTCATCTAACTCTTGTTTAAATCTACTTGTCGGATCATACGTCAAAAGACTATAAGTCTGTTGATCAGACAATTGACGTTTACTTTCTGAGGCATAATCAGACAAATCCTGGATAACTATAGCCCCCCCCTTGTCCGCACTACGTATAATTATATCAGTTCTCTTAGAGAGGTCATCCAATGCAGAAAGTTCCTGTCTGCTCAAATTAGAATGGTATGGTTTAACCCCTTCCTTCTGGTATGCGAGTTCTGTAAGACGGGAGAAGGTCTTGATAGACGGGCTATTTGTTTTTGGATCAAATCTAGATCTAGGCATGATCTTCTTCAGCTTCTCTGGAATTGGAATATCTGGTATAGGACGGGTATTCGCCCCAAAATGTTCTTTTAAACGCAAGGACCTGTTAAATTTGAAGTTCTCTACCTTTGCCATAAAAGGATCAGGTTTGACGGTGGGCACAAAAGATAAGCCTCTTGATAAGATTTTATATTCAATTTCTGTCAACGGACTAGAGGACAAGTTGACAACCAAGTCCGTGTTTATCGCGGGGGGCGTCTTGTGTTGTGCCCTTTTGTTCTGCCCCGCCCTCCTCGTCCGCGGGGGGGTTTTGGCGGAATGCCTGAACGAGTGGCCATGCCTAAAGGGAAGGCTGCTTTTCCTGAAGACGACGATCCATTGCTGGCCTCTCCATCACTAGCGGTAGTGCTTGCTCCTGATTGGTCCGGGTAATTTTGCCGACGCCGATATCTTTTATTGTAATATGGTCGGTCTTGTGTAGTGCCCGTGTTGTTCAACCAGGAGTAAACTCTTCTTTGTTGGTAGTCTTGTTGGACTTTATACAATTTTTCTTTCTTGTATTTGATGAGGTCACTCCTATATTGATCCATGTGGGCTTGCAGTTTTTCCAACCAGTTGGTAGTAGTATCTTGTGCCAAAGTAGCTTTGTGGGAACCTTCAAACTCTTCCAGTTGTTTTTTAATTGCCGTGAGTTCTCGCGTTGATTCTTCCACTACTAGGAGTAACAGGTCCATGGAACATTTGTTCAATATAGCTATCCATTTCCGGCAAAATGGGATGCTATATCGCCCTATGGTGGGGGTGTTCCGGATCCTGAAGCCTCGTGGGATCTGATTATTATGATAATAATCAGAAAGGCTAATGCCGTGGTACATAAAGTCACATTCACGTTGCTTGAGTCGCTGCCATTGCCGAAATAACTCCTCCTTCGAAGTGGCTTGTGGGTCATCTTCCAACTTCCTCGTAATTAAAATAGCCTGGGCCTCTGCATCTGAAAAGCTGAAGCGTTCCTTAGCATCAGCTTGTGCCAGTTCCCATGCTGCCTCCATGTCGGCATTAGTATCTGTCATCATGTGAGCGTGTGTGTAAGCTCCACACAACGCTGTGTCTCTCTCCAATGCAAGTCCTCTCCAACTAGCACAATCAATGCTTGAGCCTATGTCCAAGAAAGGTATTTGATAAATCTAATGCAAAAGTCCCATAGGTGCCATAGCCAAGAGAAAACCTTAACTTCTGTGGCTCAGAAGTATTAGCAGCAGGTTATCCCATATAGACCTTGGAAAGGCTCGGCACTCACTTGTGGGAAGCAGATTACTTGCTGTGGTGCCATCCAGGGAATAGATGCTCCTGTAACAATGCTTGATAATGGCGGCACTCAGCAGACTCTTTCAATAATGCAGAAAGCCTTTTATTTATGGTCCTACGCCGTTTCGGGGAAACCCCGTCTTCAGGGACAAACAGTACATACAAACATACCAACAGAACATACTTATATACCCCCCTAAGTGGTACTAACAAGTGCTCATTGATTACAAATTACAAGTCACTCACCTGCCCGGCGCTGTCATTCCCGCCGCGTCTGGCCGCTGGTACAAGCGGGTCTCCTGTGGATGACGTCAGCGGTCAGCGCCGGACAGCGTGAGACATCAGAGGCAATCTGTGTGGGTGTTGCTAAGCAACTGCTGTGTGTGACTACAAAATATAAAGAAATAAGAGTTACATACATATACAGGTTAAAAACAGATCCCTAACTAACAATAACAACATCTACTAAGGTTAAAATCTACTAAGGTTAAAATAGAAGGAGAATAATTACACTGGAGGTTGTTAGTAGTTACATTTACTGAATAAGATTATTGAATTAAAGACGCTAGCGATCACCAGTGTCTAATATAAGTATATATTTAAGTATTTTTTACTAGGCATTTATACTAAGGTTATCTAAGCCTATGGGTGGATGACACGCTAACTCACTGATAGCAGAATATGTAATATATAATATTTGGACCCTTCAATTTGATCATGGGCTGAAAAAACTCTTTATGATAGTATTTGCACAGAATATTTACAAGAAACACTGGAGACCTAAGGTCTCATTCAGGCCGCCAGGGGATATTGTATTTAATTCAAAAATCCAACGGCTCTCCCTCTGCATGAGGATCTTGTTGCGATCTCCTCCTCTATGTAATGGAGGTACATGATCTATGATAATGGCACGTATGCTGGCTATATTATGTTTAGCCAACAAACAGTGACGTGCCACTGGTTGTTCACTCATTCCTTTTTCCACAGCTTGCTTGATCGCGCTTCTATGTAAGGCCATTCGCTCGCGGAATTGACGCTGTGTCTTACCGACATAGGCCAAACCGCATGGGCATTTCAACATATATATCACATGGGTGGTCGTACAAGTCACCCGGTGACGAATTTTAAACATTTTACCTGTATGGGGGTGATAAAAGTTAGCCCCTGTCAATAAGGTATTACACGTGGAGCAGCCTAAACAGCGAAAACATCCCACTTTGGGGCGTAAGAAGTGGGTCTGTTGTTGTCTAGTGATTGGAAATATGTCTAATTTAACAATTCTATCTCCAATGTTAGATCCCCTGGTAAAGCTAGGTAAAACCCTGGAATCCAGTAAGCCTGGAAGGGTTTTATCCGTATTAATTATGGGCCACAATTTTTTGACCTGTCGTGTAATCGCTGTGGTGGCAGCTGTGAATTTATTAACCCATGGAATAATTTGGGATCTATGCTTTTCATCCTCCAAAGAAGGTTTGTGCAATAGGGAGTCCCTGGACAACTTCATCACTTTATGTTTACTCGCCACTAATTCGTGTCGTGGATAGCCCCGTTGTTCAAACTTTTGGACCATCTGGTCCATAGTGCTTTCAACCTGTGTTGGGTCTGAAATAATTCTTCTTGCACGTAGAAATTGTGATTGGGGCAATCCCTTACGTAACGAAAGGGGGTGTGCACTCGCATGGTGTAACAATGAGTTACGGTCTGTGGGTTTCGTGTACAGCGTTGTTTGCAATTGACCTGCCTGTATGGAAATGATAACGTCCAGAAAATGTATTTCCAGACGTGACACCTGATACGTAAATTTCACCGGACCCATTGTATCATTATGGTCATTTAATAAACTTTCCAGTTGTTCCTGGGATCCCCGCCAGAGGATAAGTAGGTCATCTATGTACCTCTTGTAGAGGTACATGGATGTATTGACAGGAGCCTTAAATAATGTTTGTTCTATGGAATACATATAGGCATTGGCGTACGATGGGGCCACAGGGGACCCCATCGCACAGCCAAGTACCTGCAAGTAAATACGACCATCAAAATAAAAATAGTTACGTGTCAATACCAAAGTGAGTAATTTCAGAAAAAAATCCACTGCTGGCCCATGATAATCAGGATTGTCAGTGATCAGACTGCGAACAGCCTCCACACCTGCACTGTGTGGGATGCAAGTGTAGAGGCTGGTCACGTCGGCACTGCACAAAATTAAGTCATCCGGTGGTGTGCCTAGAGCTTGCAGACACACCAATAAGGATGTAGTATCTTTAAGATATGAGGGTATCTTCTGAATACAGGGATTTAGATAAGCATCTAAAAAGATGGCTACTGGGTGATAAAGGGATTGTAAAGCTGACACTATCGGTCGGCCAGGGGGGCTAGTTAACGACTTATGTACTTTAGGTACAGTGTAGAACAGCGGAATCTTGGGGTATTCAACCGTCAAAGCTCGTTTTTGATCACTGGATAAAATACCTGAATCACTGGCACTGGTTAACAATTCATCTAACTCTTGTTTAAATCTACTTGTCGGATCATACGTCAAAAGACTATAAGTCTGTTGATCAGACAATTGACGTTTACTTTCTGAGGCATAATCAGACAAATCCTGGATAACTATAGCCCCCCCCTTGTCCGCACTACGTATAATTATATCAGTTCTCTTAGAGAGGTCATCCAATGCAGAAAGTTCCTGTCTGCTCAAATTAGAATGGTATGGTTTAACCCCTTCCTTCTGGTATGCGAGTTCTGTAAGACGGGAGAAGGTCTTGATAGACGGGCTATTTGTTTTTGGATCAAATCTAGATCTAGGCATGATCTTCTTCAGCTTCTCTGGAATTGGAATATCTGGTATAGGACGGGTATTCGCCCCAAAATGTTCTTTTAAACGCAAGGACCTGTTAAATTTGAAGTTCTCTACCTTTGCCATAAAAGGATCAGGTTTGACGGTGGGCACAAAAGATAAGCCTCTTGATAAGATTTTATATTCAATTTCTGTCAACGGACTAGAGGACAAGTTGACAACCAAGTCCGTGTTTATCGCGGGGGGCGTCTTGTGTTGTGCCCTTTTGTTCTGCCCCGCCCTCCTCGTCCGCGGGGGGGTTTTGGCGGAATGCCTGAACGAGTGGCCATGCCTAAAGGGAAGGCTGCTTTTCCTGAAGACGACGATCCATTGCTGGCCTCTCCATCACTAGCGGTAGTGCTTGCTCCTGATTGGTCCGGGTAATTTTGCCGACGCCGATATCTTTTATTGTAATATGGTCGGTCTTGTGTAGTGCCCGTGTTGTTCAACCAGGAGTAAACTCTTCTTTGTTGGTAGTCTTGTTGGACTTTATACAATTTTTCTTTCTTGTATTTGATGAGGTCACTCCTATATTGATCCATGTGGGCTTGCAGTTTTTCCAACCAGTTGGTAGTAGTATCTTGTGCCAAAGTAGCTTTGTGGGAACCTTCAAACTCTTCCAGTTGTTTTTTAATTGCCGTGAGTTCTCGCGTTGATTCTTCCACTACTAGGAGTAACAGGTCCATGGAACATTTGTTCAATATAGCTATCCATTTCCGGCAAAATGGGATGCTATATCGCCCTATGGTGGGGGTGTTCCGGATCCTGAAGCCTCGTGGGATCTGATTATTACGATAATAATCAGAAAGGCTAATGCCGTGGTACATAAAGTCACATTCACGTTGCTTGAGTCGCTGCCATTGCCGAAATAACTCCTCCTTCGAAGTGGCTTGTGGGTCATCTTCCAACTTCCTCGTAATTAAAATAGCCTGGGCCTCTGCATCTGAAAAGCTGAAGCGTTCCTTAGCATCAGCTTGTGCCAGTTCCCATGCTGCCTCCATGTCGGCATTAGTATCTGTCATCATGTGAGCGTGTGTGTAAGCTCCACACAACGCTGTGTCTCTCTCCAATGCAAGTCCTCTCCAACTAGCACAATCAATGCTTGAGCCTATGTCCAAGAAAGGTATTTGATAAATCTAATGCAAAAGTCCCATAGGTGCCATAGCCAAGAGAAAACCTTAACTTCTGTGGCTCAGAAGTATTAGCAGCAGGTTATCCCATATAGACCTTGGAAAGGCTCGGCACTCACTTGTGGGAAGCAGATTACTTGCTGTGGTGCCATCCAGGGAATAGATGCTCCTGTAACAATGCTTGATAATGGCGGCACTCAGCAGACTCTTTCAATAATGCAGAAAGCCTTTTATTTATGGTCCTACGCCGTTTCGGGGAAACCCCGTCTTCAGGGACAAACAGTACATACAAACATACCAACAGAACATACTTATATACCCCCCTAAGTGGTACTAACAAGTGCTCATTGATTACAAATTACAAGTCACTCACCTGCCCGGCGCTGTCATTCCCGCCGCGTCTGGCCGCTGGTACAAGCGGGTCTCCTGTGGATGACGTCAGCGGTCAGCGCCGGACAGCGTGAGACATCAGAGGCAATCTGTGTGGGTGTTGCTAAGCAACTGCTGTGTGTGACTACAAAATATAAAGAAATAAGAGTTACATACATATACAGGTTAAAAACAGATCCCTAACTAACAATAACAACATCTACTAAGGTTAAAATCTACTAAGGTTAAAATAGAAGGAGAATAATTACACTGGAGGTTGTTAGTAGTTACATTTACTGAATAAGATTATTGAATTAAAGACGCTAGCGATCACCAGTGTCTGTTTAAAATTCGTCACCGGGTGACTTGTACGACCACCCATGTGATATATATGTTGAAATGCCCATGCGGTTTGGCCTATGTCGGTAAGACACAGCGTCAATTCCGCGAGCGAATGGCCTTACATAGAAGCGCGATCAAGCAAGCTGTGGAAAAAGGAATGAGTGAACAACCAGTGGCACGTCACTGTTTGTTGGCTAAACATAATATAGCCAGCATACGTGCCATTATCATAGATCATGTACCTCCATTACATAGAGGAGGAGATCGCAACAAGATCCTCATGCAGAGGGAGAGCCGTTGGATTTTTGAATTAAATACAATATCCCCTGGCGGCCTGAATGAGACCTTAGGTCTCCAGTGTTTCTTGTAAATATTCTGTGCAAATACTATCATAAAGAGTTTTTTCAGCCCATGATCAAATTGAAGGGTCCAAATATTATATATGACATATTCTGCTATCAGTGAGTTAGCGTGTCATCCACCCATAGGCTTAGATAACCTTAGTATAAATGCCTAGTAAAAAATACTTAAATATATACTTATATTAGACACTGGTGATCGCTAGCGTCTTTAATTCAATAATCTTATTCAGTAAATGTAACTACTAACAACCTCCAGTGTAATTATTCTCCTTCTATTTTAACCTTAGTAGATTTTAACCTTAGTAGATGTTGTTATTGTTAGTTAGGGATCTGTTTTTAACCTGTATATGTATGTAACTCTTATTTCTTTATATTTTGTAGTCACACACAGCAGTTGCTTAGCAACACCCACACAGATTGCCTCTGATGTCTCACGCTGTCCGGCGCTGACCGCTGACGTCATCCACAGGAGACCCGCTTGTACCAGCGGCCAGACGCGGCGGGAATGACAGCGCCGGGCAGGTGAGTGACTTGTAATTTGTAATCAATGAGCACTTGTTAGTACCACTTAGGGGGGTATATAAGTATGTTCTGTTGGTATGTTTGTATGTACTGTTTGTCCCTGAAGACGGGGTTTCCCCGAAACGGCGTAGGACCATAAATAAAAGGCTTTCTGCATTATTGAAAGAGTCTGCTGAGTGCCGCCATTATCAAGCATTGTTACAGGAGCATCTATTCCCTGGATGGCACCACAGCAAGTAATCTGCTTCCCACAAGTGAGTGCCGAGCCTTTCCAAGGTCTATATATATAAATATATATACACACTACTCCAGTGCAGCTTTATTGTGATAATAATTTCTGCATTGATTGTGACTGTGTATCTGCTGTGTGGTTTCACTCTCAGTGTTTCCCAGATATACTGTAACTGTCACTATATTCTGCACTCTAATGGCCTAGGTGCGTCTGAGTCCGCTAATATAGTGCGACACAGTATTTATCCAATACGTATATTCTTCTGTGTATTCAGTCGCATAATACTGGATTTATTCGCAGGTATTGTACTTCGTCTGGCTTTATTGTACTAAGTCGCTTTATTGTTGCATTTATACATAATGTCTAACAGAATGGGCGGTAAATCAATGGAAACTCCTCCAGCATGCAGAGTATGCTCCAAGGATTTACCATAGGGGGAAGTATTGTATGATGGCCTGTGTACCACATGTCATACATCTTCTAGTCAGTCCGCAGCTCCTGTGCCTACTCAGGAACCACCCTGGGCTGCATTCACTATCCTACTGGGTACTCTGGTAGAACACCTTATGCCCCCTATGGGACCACCTGTGCCACTACTGCTACATATTGTCCTTATGGTTAATCCGCCTTGGGTGGAAAATTTATCTAACCAGCTGCAGCAATTAAATCAGTCCTTGGTTAGACAAAAATCCACCCCAGGTCACTACCCTATCTCTGGGTTATCTAAGCAGGCTGCTTCCTCCTCACAGTCCACATACCTCTCTGCTGTTTCATCTGAAGAGGATGGGGAGCATACGGTCATATCAGACACTGAATCAGGTGTTACTGCTGAGGATTCTCCCTTGCAGATTGATGTCCCTGCCTTAGTGGTTGCTATTAAGCAGATCCTACAAATCTCTGATGATGAGGATTCTACTACTGAGGCTAAGAAAACTGATATGTTTAAACGGCTGAAGGTGGTTAAAAATCTGTTGCCACATTATAACCATTTAGTGGACATCAGATGAAGAAATTCCCTCTGTCTAAATGGGACTTAGCTCGCAATCCTCTCCCCGCAGAGTTATGTAACAAGTGGGAAAATTCACCGCAGGTGGATTCTCACGTCACCCGCTTCGTCACCCTCCTCGTGGTGTCGTCCCCTCTGCCTGTCACCACTGTCACTTCACTGGGGAAGACCTGAATAAAATTGTGTCTGAATTAGCGACTGCTAAGACTACCTTTCTCCCAAATACTAATCCTTTTGGACAGAAGGCATAAGATACCACCTTTTGTTCCTTTCGGCCTCAAGGGAAAGCAAAAGGTCAGGCTTACCCGAGACTATCTCGTGCCCCCAAAACCACCAAGCACGAGGCAAAACAATCCTGGGTGGCCCATCAGCCTGCGTCTAAACAAGACAAGCCTGTGCATGATGGGGCGGGCCTCCCCCTGGGGGACACCATGGTGGGAGGCTGACTTCTACAGTTTGCCCAAGTCTGGTTACAGACCACTTCAGAAGCATGGGTGCAAGAAGTTGTCTCTCACGGGTACGCTGTCTCTTTCAAGAAACGTCCCCCTCGCCAGTTTTGCACCATGGTTCTCCCTTTGGAACCATTAAAGGCGCAAGCTTTGCAAATGGTTGTCAGTTCTCTCCTGAGTACAGGAGTGGTTGTACCGTTTCCTCAGTCTCAGAGAGGCAAAGGTTATTACTCGACCCTGTTTCTAGTCCTGGAACCCAATGGGTCCTTCTGGCCTATACTCAACCTCAAATCTCTGAACAAGTTTGTAAGAGTGTCAAGGTTTCGTATGGAAACACTGCACTCAGTTGTACTGGCTATGGAACCTGGAGACTATATGGTATCCCTGGATATACAGGATGCATACCTGCATATACTTATTGCCATGTCGCATCAGCAGTTTCTGCAATTTGCGATTTGCTTTTGGCAACTTCCACTATCAATTCCAGGCTTTGCCATTTGGACTGGTTATGGCTCCTCGGATCTTCACCAAGTTCATGGCCGTGGTGATGGCCCATCTCCATCGTCAGGGTATCAGAATCCTGCCGTATCTGGACAACCTGCTGATTCTGGTAAATTCCCACAATGTCCTCCTCAGTCATCTGCAACTGAGGGTAACCTTCCTGCAAGCCCACGGGTGGCTCATCAATTGGAAGAAGTCCTCGCTGGTCCCAGCTCAGAGCATGGTGCTCCTGGGGGAGCTCTTGGACACACACAGTCAGCAACTGTTTCTGTCTCCAGAAAAAGTCCTGAAGCTTCAGGGCAGGATAAGATGCTTCCTATGTCGCCCCAGAGTGTCGATATACTCGGCGATGCAAGTACTTGGCCTGATGGTCTCGGCATTCGACATTGTAGAGTATGCTCAATTTCATTCCCGCCCTCCACAGAGGTTAATCCTTTCCAAGTGGTCGGCCTACCTCAGTGGATCAGATCTCACATGATCACTTTGACTCCCGAGGTTCATCTGTCGCTGACCTGGTGGCTACAGTACCAGCAATTAAGCAGGGGCCATCCCTTCTAGATCCCCGACTGGGTCCTGCTGACAATGAACACTAGTCTGAGGGGATGGGGTGCGGTTGTTGGAGCAACCCTCTTTTCAATAAACATTCTGGAGGTGAGGGTGGTGTTCACTGCGCTATCTATCGCCCTGCCTCTGATACAGAACAGGCCTGTTCAAGTACGGTCATACAATGCCACCACGGTTGCATGCATAAACCATCAAGGCGGTGCTGGAAGCCGCATGGCAATGTTGGAAGTGTCAAAAATCCTTTGTTGGGCAGAACGCCATCTGCCAGCAATATTGCCAGTATTTATTCCGGGCATCCTGAACTGGGAAGCGGACTTCCTCAGTCGCCAGGACGTGCACGCCGGAGAGTGGAGTCTTCATCCAGAAGTATTTCAACTCCTAGTGGACAGGTGGGGCCTACCAAATGTAGACCTGTTGGCATCTCGACACAATTATAAGGTTCTGGACTTCAGATCTTGGACCAGGGATCCTCAGGCAGCATTCGTGGATGCACTGGCAATTCCATGGAAATTTTGGCTGCCCTACATGTTCCCTCCAGTGTCACTTCTGCCCAGGGTCCTATGGAAGTTCAAACAAGAAGGAGGATCACTACTTCTAATCACTTCAGCGTGGCCCAGATGGCATTGGTTCTCAGACCTGCAGGGTCTGTTGATGGGGCATCCCCTTCTACTTCCTCAGCATCCAGACCTCCTCGTACAGGGCCCTTGTGTCTACCCAGAGCTGTCCAGACTGGCTTCGATGACGTGACTCTTGATGCATCACTCCTAAGGGCCAAAGGTTTTACTGAGGCAGTTTTCCAGACTATGTTGAAAGCCTGCAAATCAACCTCTGCCAGGATTTATTACAGGGTTTGGAATTCTTGCATCACCTTGCTTTTCTGGGTTTTCTGCAACAAGGCCTTGACTTAGGTCTTCGTCTGGCCGCCCTCAAGGTTCACATATCTGCCTTGTTGGTTTGGTTTCAGAGAAAAATTGAATCTATACCTGACGTTCATACCTTCACTCAGGGTGTCCTTCGGATTCAGCCTTCCTCTTTCCCTCCTGTGGCTCCATGGATCTGACTGTTGTACTGAATGCCCTGCAAGAGTCTCCTTTTGAACCTCTTGAGCCGGTGGACCTTAATTGAATCACAACTAATGTCCTGTTCTTGCTGGCTATTGGCTTTGCTAGACGGGTGTCAGACTTAGGCGCCTTGTCCTGTCCTGATATTTCACCATGACTGGGCAGTTCCACAAAGTAAACCAGGTTATTTACCTAAGGGGGAGTCATCTTTTCACCTTAACCAAGAGATTGTGGTTCCGGCCTTCGGACTTGTTTCCTAAAGGACGTTCTTTGGATGTGGTTAGGGCTCTCTGTATCTACGTGGAGAGGACTGCCTCTATCAGCAGGTCAGATGTCCTTTTTGTCCTGTTTGGTTTTCACAAACGTGTCTGGCCTGTGAATAAGCAAACCTTGGCCAGGTGGATTAGAATGGTGATTGCACAAGCTTATGTGCAGTCTGGATTCCCAGCTTCTGCTGCTACTAAAGCCCATTCTAATCGGTCTGTTGGACCTTCTTGGGCGGCCCACCGTGGCGTGTTAACAGAACAATTGTGCAAGGCGGCTACGTGGTCCTCAGTGAACACGTTTCTTATGTCTTTGATACTTTCGCCTCCCAGGATGCTTCCTTTGGACGCCGGATTCTCATATTCGTTTAGGCGCGTCCCCTCCCTTGAGGAACTGCTTTAGGACATCCCTGATGTTTCCCTGTGGAAACCAATGTACCCTGCTTCAGAAAAGGAGTGTTTTGGTAGACTTACTATGGTAACACTCTTTCTGCGAGGTACATTGGGTACCACAGGGCGCCCACCCTGACGCACCTAGCTTCTATGGGTTTGTATGGCATTAGCCATTGGTACCTTCTCCTGTCGTGAGAATGTGGTTCTATATGACTAACATCTGCCTTCTCTCTTGCCTGCTCCTGCATTGGACTGGTTAACGAAACTGAGCTCACAGTGCCTGGAGGTGGGGTTATAAAGGAGGCCCCAATGCATCCTTGAACAGCCTAAAGCTTTAGCCTGTTGGTGCCTCTGGATCAAGATCCACTCTACACCCCTGATGTTTCCCTGTGGAACCCAATGACCTCGCATAAAGAGTGTTAACCACGGTAAGTCTACCATAACACTCCTTATACACATAATGACCCTTACGCATATGCCGCACATGGAGGGAGAGAGGATTTCAGTGCTGGTGGGCTAGCGCCCTCCAGCAAGTATACACCCCCTTGGCAACGAGCATTTCCCTTGGCAAAAAGCATTTACTTTCACCTGTCTGTCTAATGCATTTTGTATGCAGATAGGGTCGCAGTCACACACAGAATATAGGCATGCTGCATATCATTTTAATCAGCAGAAGCTGCTTTTGCCCCAAGACATTCCAAATGCCCTAGGCATTTGCCTAGTTTGCCTATGCCGGCTTTGAAGTGATTGGCTGTACTATATCCTGTGACCCATAAAACATCCTACCTTAGGTCAAGGGGTATATACACAACTGGATAGGGTTTTCCTAGGTAGGCCCATAATACTCATCAATACTTGGGTGTACCCGTTTAACCCCTTAAGTGGCACGCCTGGAAAATCTCTGGGGCCAGCTCCACTGGAGAGACTGGCTATCCCAGAAGAATTCCAGGGCATGCCACTGCTCCTCCTCCCTCATGTTATGCTTGTGGGGTGGAGTTAGACGGAATGACACCATAGCGTCATGACATCATGATGCAACCGCGTCATTCTGTAAAACTCTGCCCCCCCTTCCCCAGCGGAGTACGAGGGTGGATGGGGAGAGTATTTTAGTGCTGGTGGGCTAGCGCCCGCCAGCAAATATACAAGCACCTTGGCAATGAGCATTCCCCTTGGCAACAAGTATTTCTTTTGGCAACAAGCATTTACTTTCACCTGTCTGTCTAATTTATGTGCCTGTTTGTTAAAGTGCAATGTCTGTTATAATTAAAAGTACACTGCCTCACCATGGACCTGCCTGTTGTGAGTCCTAATTTCTACACCCTGTTACAATATGTTTATCAAAAAAATTTGAGATTGCAGCCCAACGTCATGGGGCCCCAATCTTTGCAAGTCCCTACACTAGGATATATACCTAACACACCATTACATTACTGTTAAATGCACTCACTTCTCAGGTACAGACAGTAACATCCAGACAAAGGCTATACCTGAGAGATTAATTCATTTCACTTAAATGTTATGGTGTGTAAGGTATTTATCCTAATGTAGGGTCTTGCAGAGTTTGGGTATCCTTTGATAACAAGCTGCAAATTTAAATGTTTTGCTCAAAGTATGAACAAAATCCCCATGCTTTTATGTTCTATATACACAAATAATGTTGTACTAGTGATAGCGTTGACAACAAATGTCTTTCTGTTTTGAATAAATGTATGGCATTAATATTGTCATGCAGCTGGTACCATGGGGGTCATTCCGAGTTGATCGCTCGCTAGCAGTTTTAAGCAGCCATGCAAACGCTATGCCGCCGCCCATTGGGAGTGTATTTTAGCTTAGCAGAAGTGCGAACGGTTGTATCGCAGAGCGCCTGCAATTTTTTTTGTGTAGTTTCAAAGTAGCTCAAAACCCACTCAGCACTTGTGATCACTTCAGACTATTCAGTTCCGGATTTGACATCACACACCCGCCCAGCGTTTGCCCAGCCACGCTTGCATTTTACCTGGCACGCCTGCATTTTTCCAAACACTCCCTGAAAACGGTCAGTTGCCACCCAGAAATGCCTACTTCATGTCAATCACTCTGCGGCAACCAGTGCGACTGAAATGCATCGCTAGAGCCTGTGCAAAACTGCATCGTTCGTTGTGCCCGTACGTCATGCATGCGCATTGCACCGCATACGCATGCGCAGAATTGCCGATTTTTAGCCTGATCACTGCGCTGCGAACAAATGCAGCTAGCGATCAACTCGGAATGACCCCCCATGTACAGTATAATCTTTTATATAAGTATTATATATATAGTAAATCACTTTACTTGAAACTCGTGTAGTTTTTCATAGGCTTATTATACTATCCCTTTAAACTGGGAATTATACAGGTTCTGTGGCTAGCTGACTTCAATCCTGCATTTCACCTGGTTTTAATCCACCACAGAACCTGTGTAATTTATTAGTGTCCTGGTTTAAATAGATGGTATGGTAAGCCTACTTTTAGATGAGTCTTCTTAGTCCAATCCATTGTCTGTGCATATCTATAATGGGTGATGTGTGAGTGTTGCACACGACACACCCTGCACCCATATTATTGTACTTACAGTACCCCTCCCATGGTGACCGCTGGCGCTGCAGGCAGAAATCACTGGGAAAATGGCACTGCAGACATTTTTCTGGTGATATGAGCATATGCAGTAGAGATGTCCCCAGGAACAAGGCTTGGGCACCATGTTACCAGAGCCCTGTGCAAATGCAGTAGACTCTGGATCAAGGCTAGCTACCAAAGTCTACAGCGCTGCTGCTGGAGAGGAGGGGGTCCCACACAGAGCCTGAAAACGGGCCCCCTCCTCTCTTAAAATGCCCCTGGTCCAATGGCTGTTGTATATGAAAGAAAATAGATTGACGTTGTGTTCATAAAGGGGTAAGATGCTGTATATATGGCAAGAATTTTTTTTATGGGGGATAAATTACCCTTAGGGAAGAGTCTCAAGGAAATGGAATCTCCTCTATACATTATGTATTTATTGAGTTATATAAGTTGAGTGTTGCCTTGTTTTCCCGCAATATATCCTCTTTATAAACAATGTAGTTTTTTGCTGTGAAACCAGGGCATACAGAAGCTCCTAAATTCTTGAAGCACTTTTTGTCACTTACCTTATATTCTGTTGTTCATGTACTGCCATATAAATGTACTTTTGCAGAGATGGAGTAGGCTAGCGAATAAATGTGCCTCTTAACATATAAAGATACTCGTCGGTTTAATTGCTGATGTATATATGTACTACTCTTATATTTATGAGAGGTGAACAGCTAAAATCATGTTGTTCTTGCAAACCAAATCGAATCCAAAACCCCAAATTCAGATTTTAAATCCGAATTCCAAATCCAGGTAAGATTCAAACCGGTACTCGGTTTGGTTCGGATCCACAAAATTCGGGTGGGTTTGGTGCTGCAGGCATAGATCTCAGGATCAGCTGCTTCTCCCATGGGCAGCTTTACGTGGCTTGCTGACGAGTTAGTAGCCCCAAGCATCTTTTTGTGTTAATCCCTGAAGGAAAAACTGCAAATATTGTTTACAAAAAAAAATTGTGATCAGTGTTTACAATATAAAATATACATCAGAATATTAGATGCCACTACTGTCCTTGTAAAAATTTGTTTCCGCTGAGCAATAACAGACATCCAAGTGAGCGAAGCTGCCGGAAAACACTAGTTGATACATAAAATTGCAACTTGCATTCTGAAATGTAATTGTAATATAAGAGAATATTAAGGATGCAGTTGTTGATTGGGGCAGTGGGATATTTGTTAGTGATTGTATATCCTACACTCTAAACAACAGTGGAAGAGGCTTAGCCAGAACCCTAATGACACAATCAATCAAGTCTGGTCTTAACATATATTGTTTTATCTTTTGACCTTTGTTTATGAAGGTAAATTGTTCCTGTCATGTTCACAGTAGAGATGTTCATGTCTTGCTGTGTTCCAATGACAAGTGTGTTTCATCTCTTATCATAGTCCCGGACAGATTATCAGCCATGGTGGGCTACCAGGATCAATCATTGGCTTGGTAAAGGCTACTGCATCTGTATCTCTACCTGAGAGCACTTGAATATACAGATGTGATTATAAAGAAAGTGACAGACAATGAAGATTAAATTCACATTGTATCATCTATAGAACTAAATAAAAAACATTGTGATCTTCGTGAGTAGAGCAAATGTTTTAAATATAGATATTAGAAGTGAAAAAGGCTTTAAAAACTATATATAATTTGTCAAGCCTTGGTGAAAGACAAAGTGGAGCAGTTGGCCAAAGCAATTTATACACATTTATACACTGATCAAAGGCAGTGCTAGCTAAATGACAGAAGCTGGTTGCTTTGTGCAGTTTCTACACTTTATCTCTCTCCAAGGCTTGATACATCTCCCCTCTAAATCTTATGATTGTGTAACAATTATGGCTGAAAATAAGTGTAAGACCACCATTAAAATGAACAGTGATTACATAAATAAGACTACATTTGAAAACTATTACAAGACTCCATGTAACTCAATTTTATTCTGTAAATCTTGGGAATGAATTTCTAAAAATTAATACATGTTTGTTGGGCAACAAAGCACCAAGGACAATATTTCCAAAAACCGCCTTATTAATTCACAATTGTGTGGCTAAATATTACAAACTCAAAATGTGGAATTTATATGGTTTTCCCATTCTCATGGAAATTCTATTTTCTCTTTATTAAACAACATAGTTGAATACATAGTAATCAGCATTACTATACTTTGGATTCATTACTAAATCCATGGAATAACTATAGAAGCACTTTATTGCATAGGGATTTCTAGGTCAATTTATTTATCTAATAACAGTTATTTATATAGCGCACTTATATTCAGCAATGCTTTGCAGAGAATATTTTACATCAGTCCCTGCCCCAGTGGAGCTTACAATCTATATTCCCTACCACACGGACACACATACACACTTACAAACTATACTCCTTACCATACAGACACACATACACACTAGGGTTAATTATTTTTGTCAGAAACTAATTAACCTACCAGTATGTTTTTGGAGTGTGGAAGGAAACCTGAACACCCGGGGGAAACTCACGGGGAACGTGAGGAGAACATACAAAGGAACTGAACTCATGACCCCAAATCTGTAAAGCTGCCATGCTATCCACTATGCCAACTTTGCTAAACTAGTTTGATGCAAATAAGAAACTGTAACAGAAAAAAAATTAGTTATCCTAGAGCTGTTTCTACTTTACCACCGCAGAATGGCCTATTCTTTATAATACATGTGTTCTGCTATTCTCTTTTTGGACTTAACCTCAAATGCATCCTCCTAGTATTACCACTCTTATTAAATGTACAATATTCTAGAGTACTGCATATGAACTTTAATAATTGTTTTTTCTGAGAAGCAAAAGAAGAAAAAAAAAGAAAAATATAAACTAAACACTTAAGTAAACATACTTACATTTAACAAAATTCGTTTTATAATATCTTTCTTTGGTTTGTAAATTGTTTACGCAATCACACATTTAATAGAGTTTTAGAAATATATGCATTTTCCATGCTCAAAATCTAACTATTTCAAGCTTCAATTTGTAAATTGTAAAATTGGACGCTGCAGTCCATCTTATAGCATGGACATGTTTATATAGTTTTATCATTATACAGTATATTAGTTATAGTATAGATAGTGTATTTCTAAACAAAATGTTTTCATAAATACGTAATTTAAAGAAAATTACAATTCTAAGATTATGTTTTTATTATATCAGTATATAATGTGTATATACTGTATATATATATATATATATATATATATAAATATACATTGTAGTAAGTTCTCATTGTATTTCTTTAATTGAATTTCAAATTATTTTTGTCAAAAGAGATAATTACTTTTTGCACAAAGCAGTAACAGTCATGGGCATGTGTTTCAATAAAATATTTTCATTTTAGTTTTTTGATTTTGTTTGAAAAATCCAGAAATATTACAGTCCGTCAGAAGTTGCTCTTAATTTGTAAAACTGAGCATCATGCGATTCTAACTAGATTTAAAAACTATAGCGTGCTATAGCTGTATAATTTAATTATTTAATGATATTTCATTTATATTACATTTCAATATAGATTGAAAATATGCAACGTTTTAATTATAGCATTTCATCAATGTGCAAATTTTACCCATTTTGTTTATACAATTACTCACTTCCTCTATTTTTTTTTAAATCTATGTTTTACGTGTCTAGTAATTGTCACAATGTTATTTACTCAAAGAGAATAAAGCAATAAAAAATAAAAACATTTAAGTTGGTTGCAGCATAGCCAACCAACTGGAATTACACGCGGGGATTCAGAATTACAGACCAGTGATCGTGTGCGTAATCTTGGCGTTGTCCTGGATGGTGTCTTGACACTTAAACATCAGATATCAGCCACAATCAAATCCTCATTCTTTCACCTGATGAACATAGCCAGAATCAAGCACTTAATTCCCTCAGATGATATGCCAAAAGTCACACATGCATTTGTATCATCTCGATTAGACTACTGTAATGCCCTCTACCTTGGTCTCCCAGCAAAAGAATTGCAATGCTTACAGCTGGTGCAAAACACAGCTGCCAGGCTGTTAACCAACCAGCCCCATTCTAGCCACATAACACCCATCCTCTACTCCCTTCACTGGCTGTCTGTAAGATGGCGAATCATCTTCAAGATTGGCTTACTGAGTTTCAAAGCATTACATGACCAAGACCCAAGGTACCTGAAACAGCTTCTGACCCCATACTGCCCCACTCGATTACTGTGATCTGTAGATGAAGGACTTTTAGCAGTACCTAGAATCTACAGTAATTCATCTGGGGGTCGAGCTTTTAGTCATGCGGCTCCGACTCTATGGAACTCACTTCCCCGCACAGTGCGAGAGGCCCCAACTATAGAATCCTTCAAAAGTAGACTCAAGACTTTCCTGTTTACTCAAGCATTTCCATAGTGACCCTTTTAGTATCTTCATGCTTCTGTATTATATGAAAATGTACTTCATTATTTTCTGTACTATATTATGCTATGTATCTGTTAAGCGCCTTGAGTCCTATTGGAGAAAGAGCGCTATATAAATAAAATTATTATTATTATTATTATTATTATTATTATTAAAGCTGTGATCATGAATGAAGATACATTATTTGAGCTAAAGTTGTCATTGTGATGCCAGTCATTTGTCTACATAGAAAGCTTCCTCCCAGTAATTCTGTTGAAGACAACCTTTTGCAAAAATGGTTTATTATGACAGAAAACAATATCTTGCAAATACATCAAATGAGCCAAGATTAACTCACTTGTGACCAGCTGAACATCTCAAGGTCTGATAAGGTAAGTGGAATTTTATATATTTTTTGTATGTATATTATTGGTCGGTTAGTGGGTCTGTTAACAATTAATTGCTAACCATAATTTTAATTATGCATTGTATAAATTGTTTAATTATATTTGACAACAACCCTTTACCTTTTTCATTGTGGTGTATATATTATGTTGCATTTCTTTTTAAATACATAAAGCAATGCAAGCATACACTTTTCAACAATAAGTAATTATTTTAATTTAATATTAGTACCTTGTGCGGTGATACAAGATGACTGGCCCAAAGAGAGCTGGGGTTCAAACCATGGTCTTCAGCAGACCTCCCAATCATTGACTTTGTACCCTAGGATGCTCCATTCTGCCTACTACTTTTCAAATTTAAGACATATTACAAACTCTATTTCAGTGACATCCTTTTCAGTTGCATTACAGTATACAGGTTGAGTATCCCTTATCCAAAATGCTTGGGACCAGAGGAATTTTGGATATGGGATTTTTCCGTATTTTGGAATAATTGCATACCATAATGAGATATCATGGTGATGGGACCTAAATCTAAGCACAGAAGGCATTTATGTTACATATACACCTTATACACACTGCCTGAAGGTAATTTTAGCCAATATTTTTTATAACTTTGTGCATTAAACAAAGTGTGTGTACATTCACACAATTCATTTATGTTTCATATACACCTTATGCACACAGTCTGAAGGTCATTTAATACAATATTTTTAATAACTTTGAGTATTAAACAAAGTTTGTGAATATTGAGCCATCAGAAAACAAAGGTTTCACTATCTCAGTCTCACTCAAAAAAGTCCGTATTTCGGAATATTCCGTATTTCGGAATACTTGTATATGGGACACTCAACCTGTATTGCATATAAAATAAGTAGGAATTTTGTAATAGTGGTCTACATTTTCTCCTCTGTTCACTGTTTGTTACTATGTCATATATTATGTTTTTGCTTTCTTATCAATGTACAGTATAAGTGCACATATAGTACATTTATTTGTTGTTCCCAATACACAGGTGCAGCCCTTTGGCTAGTCTCCTATTATACGGAGCTAGTACACTCTGCAAGTAGATAATAAACTGGGCGCTGTGAACTGTATAGAAGACATTGTCAGAAACTGGTCAGAACCTGCAGCGCGGTACTAGGGGACAGGTAGAAACTGGTCGGTATACTAGCCAAAGCTGGAACCATGAAGTCACTACTGCGGTAACAATGAAGCAGGCAAAGAGAATCGCTAGATGGCCCAGATCAGAATCCAGATAAGTACGCAGAAGCTCAAACAGAACAGATGCTTGGGGATATATGTAATAGGGTCTGAGTTTGCCAGAGGTGCAGGATGTTGGCTGAGAATGGTCATATTTTTAAAGTGGCAATCATTTACAATTCATAATCAGGTTGGTTTTGCCTTGTAAATGATTGCCGCTTTAATAATATGGCTATTCTTGGACGACTTCCTGGACCTCTGGTAAACTCGGACCTTATTACATATCCACTGGAGCCTAATACTCTGGCACTGAACAGTGCCCAGAGACTACCCTACCTGAGGAGATTTGAATTTGACGCCAAAAGTGACATCATGAGTGGCACGCCTATACCTTTAAATTTTAAAAACAGTAGTGCATGCCACCCTTTGGGAGCCACAGCTGCTCTGTAACACCCACCAGAATATGTCGGCACTTCCCGCAGCAGCTGGGGTGAGTGTGCTGGCTGCAGGAGGCACAGATCACCAAGGTGAGTGTGGGCCAGTAGGAGACCAGTGCTCATCTGCCACCTGAATGTTGGCGAGCAGCTGGTTGGTATTTATGGATTTCTGTGATAACATAGGACAGTAATCTATTGTGATATTTTTTTTTGTCAGTTACTGTTTTGAGAACATACTCTATCCTGGAAAAGTAGATGGGCATTTGTGAGCTTCAGAAATCTTTCTGATTTGTAATCATTTCAATGTAACATCATACTCTTTTGCACATTATGGATTTTATATGTGCATGCTCCAGAACATTTCTTCCAATGTTCTGCTACATTCTACAACCTCAACATTTTCTTTCAGACAGTAATAATGAGGCTGTGTAAGGTATGTGTAAGGCTCTCATTGATGTTCTGAAAATTGGTGAATCTGTCCTGATGAATCCACGCCAATGTATAAAATGTAATAAAGTAAACCATTTTCAACAAATATAAGCAGTGATGATGGCAAAGGATCTATACACTGTGCCCTTTTTACAAACCACAGATTCCTCTGTTAGAAATACTGTAGAGTGTTCAGTATTTATCATGTCATTATTCACACTGCTTATGTTAACAAAAGACAAATAAACTCACACACTTTCCATCTGTTAAGTATTTGTGGGGGATGAATGAGGCTGGTCAAAATAATTGTAGTTGTGTGTGACCTTCCTTAATAAAAGATAACAACTTTCTGACCTACAGTATAACCTATTTCTGCGTGATAAATGTTCAGACCAGTCAAGCTCCAGTTACAGACTTTCTCGGTTATATAAAATTCTGCCTATGCATTCAATTCCACAGCCATTAGTGTCAGCTACTGTTTCTGAATAGAATGCTATAATAAGTGTAAGTAAAAATTAATTGGATTTCCGGAAAATGTACAGCAGTTTATTACATGTAAAGCTGTCAGCTGCTGGGTTTTTCTGGGGGCTCCAGCTAACTAAATGGACCTTGATACCACAATATATACATAGTGCTAGGGATTATTTGCTGAAGTATTCTATTTTGTAAAGATGAGGAAACCTGTGAATTATGAACCAACTGGGAAGAATGCATTGTCTGGATATGTTTTATTTATAATGTTCAAATTAACATCAATACAAGTATGGACTCACCAAGAGATGCTGTAATATCACATCAATTCATCCTTTTGTCCAAAAATCATCTGCTTCAGTATGGATCGCATGGATTACTCGTTACACTCATCATATAACAAACTCTCCAGTAGTCAAAGTGAGAGTTTTATAAGATTTTCTAAAACGGATATGTGGAGATGTTGCCAGTAGCAACCAATCAGGTTCTAGTTATTAATCTAGCACATTCTATAGCTATAATCTGAATGGTTGCAATAGACAACACACACAGTTGTCCTCTTTAGAAGGCTGGATACTGTACATCTGCCTCAAATTAGTTTAAGACTATTATTTTGATATTGATAAAATATTCAATCTCAGACTTTGCCAGACTGCTCCCCAACCATGGCACTGTAAACTCACTCATTACCTTCAAAAATGGTACTGGAGACCTTGCGTGGGCACAATAAATAAGTCCATTTAGAATCCATGCTCACTTCCTACAACTGCTCTAACAGCAAACAATCTTACTTCAGATCTGTCATCTCCTCCCCATCCTCCAACCCATAAAGCCTTTTTGCTACCTTCAACTCTACCCTCTGCCCCCCCCCCCCATCCATTCCTCAATTACCCTTCTCCCTCTCTGCCCTGGACTTTGCCACTCATTTCACTACTAAAATGTGATTCCTCCACAGTGATATTGTTTCTGCAGCTTCTTCCTCCCCTCCTACACCTCCCTTCCCACAATCCTTTGTCTTCTCCCCCACTACCAGAGATTAAGTCTGGCTTCTTCATTCCTCATCTCCCTCCTCCATCTGCTCTCTTGACCCCATATTCTCAGTCTCCAACCTCCTCCCAAGACCTGCTCCTACCTTGTTCATCTTTTCAACCATTTTGTCTCCTCTGGATAGGTCCCCTCTTCATTCAAACATGCACTATTCTTAACTATCTTTAAGAAACCTTCACTGATCTAGACTCTCACTGTAACTACAGCTCTATCTCTCTTCTTTCCTCTGACTCCAAACTCCTTGGGAAGATTGTCTGTCTCCATCTTGTTCCTTTTAACCAATTCTCTCTCTCTACCTGTTGGCATACCCCAAAGGTCCGATCCCAGACTCCTTTTTTCCCTTTACACCACCTCCATCGGAATTATCATCAGCTCCTCCAGCTTTCAATTCTGTCTATACACTGATATGCAAATTTATTTATCTTCCTCTGACCTTTCTCGCTCTATCCTTGCTCATGTTTCCAACTGTCTGTCATCTTCATTTCTGAAACTCAACATCACCAAGACCTTTGAGGGACCCCCTTCTTCTCCCTCCCTCTCTCTCTTTCTGTCCCCAAGTCTGCTGTCTAGGTGTCATCCTCAACTCAGTTCTCTACTTCACTCCCCACATAAAGGACATCTCTCAATCCCGAGTTTTCTACCTACAGTAGATCACCAA
Organism: Pseudophryne corroboree; assembly: GCF_028390025.1. Classification (NCBI taxonomy): domain Eukaryota; kingdom Metazoa; phylum Chordata; class Amphibia; order Anura; family Myobatrachidae; genus Pseudophryne; species Pseudophryne corroboree. The sequence goes on from NC_086444.1 coordinate 1,122,591,330, forward strand.
AGTCAAGATCTTCCTTCTTCCTTACTCCTGATGCCACCAAAACGCTCATTCATGCTCTCATCATTTCCAGCTTAGACAACTGCAACCTCCTTTCTGATATTCCTTTCTCTCTCACCTCTATCCACTTCACTCAATACACTGCTGTACATCTTATTCAATCTCCTACCACATGGCATCTCTGCAACATGCTTCACTGGCTCCACATCCCTTTCAGAATCCAGTTCAATCTCCTCACATTCACCTTAAACAGCCTTCTAACACTCAGGAACTCCCTACATTGCTTAAGACATCTATGTCCACTCTGCTCCTTCTCTGATCATCTTTACTCCACCTGGATCACTTCCTCTCATGCTTGCCTCAAAGATTTCACCTAACGTGCCGCCATTCTCTGAAACCCACTCTTTCATTCAGTCCGACTTTCTACCAGCCTCCCCATTTTTAAATGTTCCCTTAAAATGTACTAAAGCATACCAGCTCTCCTCTAAAATCAATTCTACTCCAACCTTCCTCCATTAATATTTGCTAGTTCACCCTCCAACTGTACTTCTCTCTCATTAGCATGTAAGCTCTTATGGGTAGGGTATTCCTCCCTCTTGTTCTACCCTCACACATTTCATACCTCCAGTGCTCCACTCTCTTGCTGCCTTCCCCCCTTCAGGTGCTCTGTCTGCTCGCCCATACTTTGGGTATAGGATCATTGAGTACTGAAGTGATCTGTGACTTCTGCTAGCTTCAGTTGACCTACAGATGTCTCTATTATCTATCCTTCCCTATCTGGTGTGATAGTAATGTTTTGAACTATTGCTAGGCATTCCTTTGTGTTCTTCATGTAAGAACTGATACACTGTTTTAAGTTGAAATGTTTAGTATGTTTACTTTGTATGCCACTGTGGCACCTTATAAATAAAAGATAATGATATTGATCATGATTTTTTTTACATATTTTTGTCTAAAAGAGCACCCAGCAAATTACACTTTTAGCTTAGAGTTTATCTTTATCTATAGAGAACATGTTGGCCATACTTGCTGTAATTTTGCACCTCGAGTATTGAACAATAGGATCACTTTGCATTTTGGCCACTTACAGTATGTGACTATCAAAATTGAACAAGATCTGGACAGCATATATCCAGGTCTACAGGCCTGTCAATATTTTTTTTTAAATGACCACACAAAGGCTATCAGTGGTCATCTGAGTTTTGACCAAGAGTGATATTGCTCTAAATAGTTTCAATCAGAACTGACATAAATGTATGTAGATTCTGATTGGTTGCTGCAGGGCAACATCTCCACTTCTTTAAACCCACATGTTAAAAATATACCCCTCTTTTGACACTGATTAATTTCTGGCCATACACAGCCTTGAGGGAGATATAGACTCCTTCTCTGGGTGGGGGATGGTGGGGGTGTGGTTGCGGGCATGGATCCGGGCTCGCATTGTTTTTCTTACATGTATAAAAAGATTTCTATATACTTCATGTAATACAATGATGAAAATTGTTGATTTACTTCTCTAGCGAATTGTATGGATGTTTCAAGATATCTGTTGCATTGATTGCACACGATGGTATATTTTGTCTGAAACTCTTTGTCATGCTTCAATTGAAATAAATACATTTCTTAAAAAAAATATATATACCCCTAAGGGGCTGATAAAGTGTAAAGTTGTGTACACACTGGAGCGACAGGCATTCATTCCGCCATCGCGAACAAATCAGAATGAATGCCTTAAGCGGGGATTGCCCATACACATTAGAATGAGTTAATGAAGGACGGAATTATCATGTTCCGTCTTTCATTAGCATAACCAAGGTCACTAGCATTATTGCTAGGTTTGATGTGCAACACATCAAACCTAATGACCGTCGCTAGTGACCATGGGAGCACACAATCCCCCGCACATAGGTGGTCATTCCGAGTTGTTCGCTTGTTGCCGATTTTCGCAATGGAGCGATTAAGGCAAAAATGCGCATGCGCATGGTACGCAGTGCGCATGTGCTAAGTATTTTAGCACAAAACTTAGTAGATTTACTCACGTCCGAACGAAGAATTTTCATCGTTGAAGTGATCGGAGTGTGATTGACAGGAAGTGGGTGTTTCTGGGTGGAAACTGACCGTTTTCTGGGAGTGTGCGGAAAAACGCAGGCGTGTCAGGATAAAACGCAGGAGTGTCTGGAGAAACGGGGGAGTGGCTGGCCGAACGCAGGGCGTGTTTGTGATGTAAAACCAGGAACGAAACGGGCTGAGCTGATCGCAGTGTAGGAGTAAGTCTTGAGCTACTCAGAAACTGCTAAGAATTATTTAATCGCAATTCTGCTAATCTTTCGTTCGGACTTCTGCTAAGCTAAGATACACTCCCAGAGGGCGGCGGCCTAGCGTGTGCAATGCTGCTAAAAGTAGCTAGCGAGCGATCAACTCGGAATGAGGCCCATAGTGCGCAATGTAGGCAATTTGACTTTACAAAATGGCAAATTGGACCGACATCGCTCCAGTGTGTACCCAGCTTTAAATATAAGTGCATTTGTGGAGCATATTTTGCATGAAAACACATTGCACATGCTTCAAAGATGGGTGTACATCAGTGAAGAAGACACAGCTACAGTTATGACAGAAAAGGAATTGTGTTATATTTATGCTGTTTGTTTTGCTCTCATAAGTGTAGTTTGCACTATATTGATTTTGGAGTTAAAATTTCAGTTTCTTTTTCAGTTTTTGCAAAGAGGAAACATTAAAAATAGAATATTATGGTTCTCTTCTATTCATTTGTTAGTACGTTTTAATGCACTTTTCATACTCCATATTTTCCACTATAATTGCAGATTGTTTTTATATAAATATGGGAGATTGCAGTACCCGGCACTCACAATATCCAATAGTAAATTACCCGGTGACTTCACAGCAGTGCAAAAACTGTAATATAGCGTTCCTGGGTGCGGCACTCATGGGATGAGTGTCTACTTTTCTTCATCCCATGAGTGCCGCACCCACGAACACTATATAAATATACATATATATATATATATATATATATATATATATATAACAGCATATCCTGCTCTCCTTGTATAGCTGTTAACTGGCCGAGTTAACTGTTAACTGGCTGCGTGCCCACACAACATACAGCAAAGATAGCAACAGCAATATATAGCCCCAACATGACCCATTCATTGCTCAAAATAATCAGACTGACACTAGTCAATCCATGAAACAATACATTATGCTGGTGTCAGTCTGATTTTTTTTGAGCCAGAAGTGCTGCATGTTGGAGATATATATATATATATATATACATACATATATATTAGAGATGAGCGGGTTCGGATCCCTGAGATCCAAACCCTACCTAACCTCCCTACCCGAGTCCGGTTCCAAGCCAGGTTTGGATCCCATATAAGGAGCCGCGCGTCGCGCCCATCTTCACTCCAGTCTCGGAGAGTGTAGTGAGAGGACATGTCTCCGTCCTCAGTGTCTGTGTGGGGGCGGGAAAGTGGGGTGGCGATTCTAGTTCTGTATTGTGCTGCTCAGTCCAGTGTAGTCAGTGTCTTATGCTGCATCAGTCCAGCCAGTCACAGTGTTGGTGTCCTCTGCTGCTATATGTCCCCAGTGCTGCTGACTGCTGTATAAGTCCCTTGCAGTTTTGCTGTGTTGTCTTGCATCAGACCAGGGGTAGTGTCTCTCTTGTACAGCATCAGTCCAGTGACCAGTCACAGTGGTGGTGTCCTCTGCTGCTATATGACCCCACTGCTGCTGTTTAAGTCCCTTGCAGTTTTGCTGTGTTGTCTTGCATCAGACCAGGGGTAGTGTCTCTCTTGTGCAGCATCAGTCCAGTGACCAGTCACAGTGGTGGTATCCTCTGCTGCCATATATCCAGTGCTACTGGTGTATAATACTAGTGATATTGCCGTATAATTCCTGTGATATTTCCGTATAATTCCCGTGATACTGGCATATAATTACAGTGTTTGGGGCCTTTTTTTATATCTGCCCTCCTGTCTGCCACTTCAGTGCCACTCCTAGATGGGCCAATTGTTTGTGCCGCTTGGCTTAGTCATACAGCTACCTCATTGCACCTCTTCTACATCTTTGCATCAGGGTGCTGTTTGGGGCCTAGTTTTTGAAAAGTGCCATCCTGTCTGACACTGCAGTGCCACTCCTAGATGGGCCAGGTGTTTGTGCCGCACACTTGTGTCACTTGGCTTAGTCATACAGCATCCTCGGTGCACCTCTTTTTCTTCTTTGCATCATGTGCTGTTTGGGGCCTTTTTTTATATATCTGCCCTCCTGTCTGACATTGCAGTGCCACTCCTAGATGGGAAAGAAGAGGAGAAAAGAAGACTCTTTTGTGGGTGCACTCTTGTATATCTTAACATTTCAAAAGAAACAGTAGTTTTTAAAAAAAATTTTTTTATTAACAACAACAATAAAATGAATTGTAGTTGGATATACACTCCTAGATGGATCCCACTCCTAGATGGGCCAGGTGTTTGTGTTGTCCACTTGTGTCGCTTATCTTAGTCATCCAGCGCCCTCGGTGCAACATTTTGGCCTTAAAACAATATTGTGAGGTGTGAGGTGTTTAGAATAGACTGGAAATTAGTGGAAATGAATGTTATTGAGGTTAATAATACCGTAGGATCAAAATTACCCCCAAATTCTGTGATTTTAGCCATTTTTAGGTTTTTTTTTCAAAAATCATCCAGATCCAAAACACAAAAGGGTGGTTTTGGCAAAACCAAGCCAAAACCAAAACACAAACTTGGAATTAGAACCAAAACCAAAACATAAAACACGAAAAGTGCCAGCCGCACATCTGTAATATTTATATATATTTTACAGATGTGCGGTGGACACTTTTTTTCCGGGTTTTGTGTTTTGGTTTTGGATCTGGATCTCCGCTCATGTTTTGGATCTGGATTGGTTTTGCCAAAACCACCCTTTCGGGTTTTGGTTTTGGATCTGGATGATTTTTGAAAAAAACATAAATGACTGCTAAAATCACAGAATTTGGGGGTAATTTTGATCCTACGGTATTAGTAACCTCAATAAAATTAATTTCCACTCATTTCCAGTCTATTCTGAACACCTCACACCTCACAAGATTGTTTTTAGGCCAAAAGTTTTCACCGAGGTTGCTGGATGACTAAGCTAAACGACACAAGTGGGCGGCACAAACACCTGGCACATCTAGGAGTGGCACTGCAGTGTCAGACAGGATGGCAGTTTTAAAAAACTAGGCCCCAAAGAGCACATAATGCAAAGAAATAAAAGAGGTGCAAGATGGAATTATCTTGGGCCCTCCCACCCACCCTTTTGTTGTTTAAACGGGACATGCACAGTTTAATAAACCCATAATTTCAGCGACAGGTGGTGCCCCTGGAAAATGCTTGCCAAGTTCTCTGAATCATAGCTAGCTAGAAACATACCACCTCCTTCTTTGATAACTTTTCACATTATGAGAAGAGTTAAGAGGAAGAGGACAGTATCAAGAAGGTGATTAAAAATTAGAGAGGCACACGCAATCAGGAACAACACACAGGCTTTCACCTCCACTCCTGCATTGGTGTGGAATGGAAAGGACTTAAACCAAGCAAATGCACAATTACCACATTACTGGACAAACTGAAAAACTAGGGGCCAAAGCCTTCAAATTTGTACCCCCTTTTCCATATTCAGGGATTAAGATAATCTCGGATTTAATGCTGGGATGCAAATAAACTGGTGTATACCACAGGATCAAGATTGGATATTTTCCCCTCCATGGAGTCTGGAGACTTATTTTATGAAAATCTCGTGGGTTTCTTTTTTTCCATTTTTTATTGCATTTTTATTTACAGATTTTGTGCCAGATGCCTTATTTTTGTTTTTCACAGCTCCCATGTACACGCATATGCGCATACCTGTGTGTCTTGTTATTTTATTTATATTTTATTTTTAAATAAAGCAGCCCCTTAGATGTTTTAGCAGCCCCTTGTGATCCCCCACAGCAGCCCCGGATGGGGCAAGTTGAGTTCAGGTGAGTTCGGTACAGTACTAAGCAGTACTGTGCAGTAATTTTTATTATTCAGCCCCTGCCCTAGTGGAGCTTACCACTCTACAGTCGAAAATCATTTCATACTATAAGTAGCACTGTGGGAGGAAGCAATGCTAACCTCTGTGCCCACAGCATGCCTCAGCCTGGAAAGCCAGACATCTTCCTGGCTGAAAGCCACCATGAGACTCTATACTAGGCCTTATTCAGTAACTGTTTGTGCCTCAAAGGAGCTCCTGGCCCATCTATTGCTGCAGTGCTATGGAAAGCTGATGCAATGCAAGATCACTGAAACTCTGTTCTTCTAACGCCGTGAGGTCTTGCGATAACTCTACGCAGCCCTTAGGAAAAGAAGATCCCTGTACAACAAATGCGCATCTCTAAAATAAATAATCCCAAAATGTGGAACATCAATAATAAATCAAAATTAAGGTTGACTAATTGGAGCCATTCATTTGAGTGAGTCCCTAACCTGAAATGATTGAGTAGACCTCTCTCTAATGCTCCGGCAGAAAATCTCACTTTTACCTCTCCAGCAGTTGTGCAGGATTATGATTCAGTTTCTTCTGAGTCACACTGACTTTGGCCACAAATGTGGTCTCTCCCCACTTTATTAAAAAAACACTTCCTCAAAATAGCAATTTTCATTTCTACCTTTGCAGCTGTTTTCACAAATCTGTTTGTGATGTTGAAGCTTGTTTCATATCTGCTCTAGGCTTTCATTAAACCTAGGATCAAGTACATCAGCACCCATAGAATTATACGGCAGCACCCCTGGATTTATACAGCCTAGGCAGCACCCCTGGAGAATTACACAGTAGGGCAGACAGCCAACAGCACCTCTGGACTTAAACGGCAGGGTGGCAGCACCCCTGGACTGATAGGGCAGAGGGGAAGCACCCCATATAGGGCAGCACCCCTGGAAGATGTGGCAACGAAAAGACATGCAAGATGGAATTGTCTTTGGGCCCTCTCACCCTTATGTTGTATAAACAGGACATGCACACTTTAACAAACCAATCATTTCAGCAACAGGGTCTGCCACATGACTGGCTGAAATGATTGGTTTGTTTGGGCTCCCACCAGAAAATCAGCAATTAATCTCTGTTTGCATAAACTGGCTCTACAGAGGCAAAATGTAATCCTCATCCTCAGATTCCCCCCCCCCCCCTTCAGTGTTTACATAATCATCCTCACAGAGATATAATATTCAAACAAACTACATAATTTAGGTGTCAGTGGACTGCTTACGCTATTACCCAAAGTTTCTGAACTTGACACTGACTTATGATGAATGCGCCTCAGGTGAAATATAAGGGAGGATGTTCCTAGGTGGTTAACATCTTTACCTCTACTTATTATGGATTGACAAAGGCAACAGATGGCTTGACACCTGTTGTCTGGATTTGTGGAGAAACAATTCCACACCGAAGAGGTGGCTTTTTTGGTATTTTGCCCAGGCATGACAATGAGCTTTTTCATCCGATGGGCAACAACTGTCTCCACTGGTGCCTTATTCAAACTAACCACATCACCATCAGAATCCTCATCGTCAACATCCTCCACAGCGCCAGCTACACCCATATACCCCTCATTCTGGTGTACTTCTACAGTGACATCCTCAATCTCAATATCAGCATCTGGACTGCTGGTGGTGCTCCTCCCAGCACTTGCAGAGGGCATGCAAATGTGTTTTGAAGGTCAGGTCTAGACATCACAACCACGGACAGTACCAGCACTCCTGTATTTTCACAACACCACTGTAATTTTACAGCAAACAAAACAAGGCCAGTGTACATTTATTTGTACTGCACCCCTGTATTTTACAGCATACAGGGCCAGTGTACTGTTATTTTAACATCAGCACCCCTGTATTTTTACAGCATACAGGGCCAGTGTACTGTTATGTTAACATCAGCACCCCTGTATTTTTACAACATACAGGGCCAGTGTACTTTTATTTTAACTGCAGTACCCCTGTATTTTTTATAGCATACAGGGCCAGTGTACTGTTATTTTAACAAGAGCACCCTCATATTTTTACAGCATACAGGGCCAGTGTACTTTTATTCATAACAGCAGCACCCCTGTATTTTTACAGCATAAAAGACAGGGCCAGTGTACTTTTATCTTCACTGCACCCCAGATTTTTTACAGCATACAAGACAGGGCCAGTGTACATTTATTTTCACTGCACCCCAGATTTTTTACAGCATATAAGACAGGGCCAGTGTGCATTTATTTTAACAGCAGCACCCCTGAATTTTTACAGCATAAAAGACATGGCCTGGGTACATTTATTTTCACTGCAACCCAGATTAGATTTTTTAGAGCCAGCACCCCTGTATTTTCACAGCATACAGGAGGACAGTGCCCCTGCCCTGTACAACACAGTGACAGCAACACCCATGTACAGCTGCAGCACCCCTAACAGCATATGAAATATCAGTGACAGCCAGGACAGCACCCCTAACAGCACAGGTACACCACAGTGACAAGAACAGCACCCCTATAGAGCACACACTGACTCCACCCAACGCCACCACCCACAGAGAGACAGAGGTCTGTCTCCCTCACTCTCCAAGTCCAGAGTGAAAATGGCAGCGACATGTGGCTGTTTATATGGAATCCAAAACCTGAGAGAATCCGACAGCGGGATGATGACGTTTTGCCTCATTCTGGTTTCCGAGCCAGACTCTGAAACTGGCTCGGAGAACCAAACCAGCTCATCTCTAATATATATAAAGTATATATAAAGTATATATACAGTGTACTCTGCAGGGTGCCCAAACTTTTGCAGACACCATTTTTTGTTTTCTGTTCTTTTGAAAGTGTAAATGATGGAAATAAAATCAAACTTTTTTTGACATGTTATAAGAATGTCTAATCTGTAATTTGATGCCTTTTGGAGATTTTTCCATCTTTCCTTGGCTTCTTTTTGCACATTAAAATGAATTTTTGCCTGGGGTGCCCAAACTTTCAATCCCCACTGTAAATATACTCTCCACACTCATATAGTGAACTTTCTGCATATCGAATATATCTTGGAGGAAGTTAAGAATTTGATTCTAAATAAATTAATTTAAATAAATTCAATTAAAATAAACTGAACTTAAAATAAATTAAATAAATTAAATCTTAAAATATAGTCTTTTTTATTCTTCTTTGCCTTAATCATCTTTTTGTGAACTGAAATCTTGAGCCTTGCCTAATGCATCTTTTTTATATACATTCTTTTTTTATATTTTGTCCTACCAGTATATACATCCAAGGGCTGCTGCTGCTCCGTCCAGCTACCTCGTTGCAACCTTTTGTTCTAAACTGGATAAAAACAATATTGTGAGCTGTGAGGTGTTCAGAATAGTCTGGAAATGAGTGGAAATGAATGTCATTGAGGTTAATAATACTGTAGGAACAAACATCCCCAAATTCTGTTATTTTAGCTGTTTTGATGATTTATTTTGGAAAAAAATCCAGATCTAAAACCAAAACCAAAATCCATAAGGGTGGTTTTGGCAAAACCAATCCAGATCCAAAACACGAAGAAGATTCAAATCCAAAACCCAAAACCCCAAAAAATGACCTGGTGCACACACCTAATATATATCTATATGTATATATATATATATATATATATATACACACACAGTATATATATATATATATATATTTAAAGAAATAGCTATCACTCCATGTTGAAGTATACGTTGTCAGACCTTCAGGTACGATACCAGTATATGTGTAGCTTAGGGCGGCACTCTTTCGTCAGGATATATATATATATATATATATATATATATATACAGGTTGAGTATCCCTTATCCAAAATGCTTGGTACCAGAGGAATTTTGGATATCAGATTTTTCCGTATTTTGGAATAATTGCATACCATAATGAGATATCATGGTGATGGGACCTAAATCTAAGCACAGAATGCATTTATCTTTCATATACGCCTTATACACACAGCCTGAAGGTAATTTTAGCCAATATTTTTAATAACTTTGTGCATTAGATAAAGTTTGTGTACATTGAGCCATCAAAAAACAAAGGTTTCACTATCTCACTCAAAAAAGTCCGTATTTCTGAATATCCCGTATTTCTGAATATTTGGATATGTGATACTCAACCTGTATAATGTAGTTAATATCCCGGCTGCTGGGATCCCGGTTTTCAGGATCTCGACACCCGCGAATGCAGACAGCCTCAACAGGGCTATTCCCACTTTTGGGTGTCCACGACATCCAGCAGCGTGGCGAGCGCAGCGAGCCCATAAGGGTCCTCTATGCGCTCACCCCACTGCCGACATTCTGGCGGGCGGGATGCCGCTGCTGGGATATTGACAGCTGGCATCCCACCTGCCGGGGTTTCATATCCAACCCATATATATATATATATATATATATATATATATATCATTCCTGTTGACCGGCTCTCCGCATTACAAAATATGTTACCTGGGTGCTTTCCCACAGACCAAAGGAACCATGCTCAATAATGTAAGAACGGACAGCACTCTGGAACGGGTCACCGATATCAGTCTTCCCGGATTTCGCGGTAGAGGTGCAGAAGGATAGGGCTCAATTTCTGCCTGTTAAGAGAAGGCTCCGTGAACTTGACCTGCCATACGCTATGCTCTTTCCATCAAGACTGCGAGTAGTGGCTGACGGTGAAACAAAATTTTTTGCGACTCCTCGTGAGGCGTTGATGTGGCTGGATAGACGCTTCCCGGCGGGACGGGCCCTTGCTGATCCTTGATTACGTCCTGAGACTTTAGTTGCAAGAAATTTCCCGTACAGGATATGATTATATGTATATTTACTGGGGGACTGCAGGATATGGAAATGTTGATTACTTATGTGCTGCTTTTGAGGATGTGGGAGTAGAGGGAAAGATAATTCCTTTTTGCCCGATTTCTTCATCTCATATATGCTGATTATATCTCTATTGATGGGCGGCGTGGGGTGGGGAGGCTGGGGGGGGGGGGGGGGAAGGGATATACATATGTGGTTCAAATATATCCAATAGTATTATGTACTTAAGTCCCGGGGGGAGACGTTATACATTTCGCCCCTTCTCTTTTTTTTTTATTTTAAGGGGTGATCTGGTCTAATGGCTGAGAGTGTTTTTGTGTGTGTTTGTTTTCTCTTTTCTCAAGGCCATTATATTCTTGGCTCCACCCAGAGTATAACTCGTTGTGTGCTTTGGGTCTGAGTCAGTGTTCTGTTTAGGGATCCAGGTATGCTGCGGGTTGGGAGTAGTGTACAGGGCGGGGGGAGAGGGGATGTTAAAGGCTATGGTTATTTTTTGTATGGATGTTTGAAGTTTGTGTATGTGTGGCTTACGAATATATTCATTGAGCGGTGGTACCTTGCGATTGTGTGCCGCGAGTGTGGATCTGGCTGGCTGCGGGCTATGGCCCCTATTATTGTAACGACTTCTCATGGTTGGACTTAAACTGTTGTCGTGGAATGTGAGGGGACTTAATGATAAAATTAAGCGATCTCTGGTGCTTAGACAAATTAAACAGTATGCTGCTGATGTGGTGTGTCTTATGGAGACTCACCTGGTGGGCAGTAGGACCCTTTCTATTAAGAGACCTTGGGTAGGTTGGGCATTCCACTCTACACACACTTCTGCCTCTCGGGGGGTCTCTGTCCTTGTAAAGAGGAGCGTCCCCTTTATGCTGGACTCTGTACAATCGGATCCATGGGGGAGATATGTGTTTTTAAAGTGTAGAATTCATTGTACCCCTCTGCTTTTATTGGCCGTATATGTGCCTCCCCCGTATTCCTCCGATGTCCTAAAAAAAGCTGCAGGGTTTATGGCCTTGTCACCGGGAACACCTGTGGTTTGTCTGGGGGATTTCAATAATGTATTAGATGTAGCGATGGATAGATTCTCTACTGCTCCCTCGTGTCCATGCTCTGGAAGGAATGGCTTTGCTGATGTTGTGTCGGGGTTGGGCCTGGTCGATCCCTGGAGACTGAGACATTCATCTGTTAAACAATACTCATGTTTCTCACATTCCCATTCCTCGTTCTCTAGGATTGACCTGGCCCTTCTCTCAAGCGACTTGGTTCCCAGGGTTCGGGATAGTAGATATGAGACTAGAGGTATATCGGATCACTCACCTTTAACTTTGATTTTGGATTTTAACTGCTCCAGAGGCCAGACTGTGTGGAAGTTCAATCCGTTCTGGCTTGTACATATGGGCGATGGCTCCGAGTTGGTGGCTGCATGGCGGGAATTTTTTGAGTTAAACAAGGCTGGGCAGTCTATCTCTAATTTATGGGATGCGTTTAAGGCCTTTTTGCGGGGAACCTTAATTAAACGAGTGGCTAATCTAAAATCCTTTTTTAGGCACCGGGAGTCCGAACTGGAGACCCTAAGTATTGCTGCAGAAGCACAATATTTACAGGATTGTTTGGATAGTTCCAAATCTGCATGGTTGTCAGCCCAGGGGGAATGGAGGGAATATCTCATGGAAAAGACTCAGCATAGACTCCTCTTCTCCTCCCATGCCTTTTATGCTTCTGGGGATAGGTCGGGGTCGTATTTAGCCTCTCTGGCACGGGGTGAGAGATCCTCTAACACCGTGGTTGAAATTGAGGCCTCAGATGGTACCATTTTATTGCAGACTCCACAGATTGCATCTGAATTTGTGTCCTATTATAGGCGATTATATAGCTCAAAATTAGACTGTACCCCAATGCAGTTAGATGAATATTTACAGTCTATACAGATCCCCTTACTGACTTGTGAGGCGCACGACTTCCTCGAGGCGCCGATTTCGCCTGAGGAGATTGTGGCTGCTATCAATGCTGCTCCCAATGGGAAGGCTTCAGGACTAGACGGCATACCGTCTGAGCTCTATAAGCGTCACTTAGATTTTTTTGTCCCCCAATTACTTGAGTTATATAATCAGATGTTTACACAGGAATCCCTCCCATTATCTATGGCGGAGGCATTGATTATTGTCCTTCCGAAGCCAGACAAGGATCACAGGAAGGTTGATTCTTATCAACCTATCTCCCTTTTACCGACCGACATTAAAATTCTGGCCAAAGTCCTGGCATGTAGACTGAATCAAGTCATTACGCAACTTATACACCCCGATCAGACAGGGTTTATGCCCAATAAATCAACCTCCATTAACCTCAGACATTTATTTACCCATCTACAGATCCCCCGTGAGGCACCCTCCTCCATAGTTGTATCATTGGACGCCGCTAAGGCCTTTGATTCCGTGGAGTGGGAATACTTGTGGAGCATCATGCGCAAGTTTGGTATAGGCCCCAACTTTATTAAATTTGTTCGGTTGATGTATTCCTCTCCCCTGGCCAGAGTGGCGGTGAATGGTTTTGTATCACATTCCTTCCCTTTGTCTAGAGGTACACGTCAGGGGTGCCCACTGTCCCCTACCCTGTTTGCTATGGCCATTGAACCCCTTGCATGCCTTATACGGGCGAACTCTGAGATTTTTGGTTATAAAGTGGGCACTAGGGAGGAGAAAATAGCTTTATATGCCGATGATGTTCTGCTATTTGTGGATCGCTATGCTGAGTCTATGCCTAAGATTTTAGAAATTATTAACAAGTTTGGGTGTTACTCTGGGCTCCTGATTAATTGGGAAAAATCCTCCATTATCCCACTTCAGGGCGAGGTCCCTGTCTCCCCATTGATTACTCTCCCATTAAGATGGGTGAACTCCTTTAAATATCTGGGCATATGAGTATCTAATGACCCTCACAAATTTACTCCCCTCAATGTTACACCGCAAATAACTTATCTTCGCACTAAAATGAAGATCTGGGGGAAATTGCCCCTGACAGTTACAGGGAGGGTTAACATGGTGAAAATGGTCTTCCAGCCCAAACTCCTGTATATTCTACAACAATCCCCTGTATACATCCCTCAGAAGATTTTTAAACGAATTGATGGTTTGCTATCTTCTCTGATCTGGGCTAGTAAACGGGCACGGTTGAAACTTAATACTTTGACCAGGTCCAAAACTTCAGGGGGTTTGGCTCTTCCCAATTTTCGTTTTTATTACTTTGCAGCACAATTAGCACATCTTTGGGAATGGGTTAATGATTCTGACACTTCAAGTCTACACTCACAGTTGGTATTGCAGGAATACCCAGGTGGTTCCCCATTGAGACTGCTTCTCTGTGGAAGCGTCAAAATGTCAGCACTACCACTCATAAAACAATATATTACTATTTGGAGGCTGGTACACCGTATACTGCAAGGACAGGGCACTGACCCTGACACTCCACTGGACAATAAATATGGATTGCCCGAGTTATGTCAGCTTCAAGTCAGGAGGGTATGGGAACCATGGGGAGTGATCTCATTGGGACACTTATATACTGACGGGTTTTTTAGATCCTTTCAACAGCTTCAACATGAATTTAATGTCCCCTCTGCATATTTTTTTCGCTTCCTTCAACTGCGACATGCTATGTCTGCCCAATTCCCTGATGGCCCTCCGGCGCTTACTTATTCTCCGGTCAAATTATTATTGAAAACAGTGGGACCTGGACATTTAGTCTCCAAAATATACGGCCGTTTACTTCAAATGCATCATATAGACCCCCTTGTCTCCCTTAAGATTAAGTGGGAGCCTGATCTGGGTCCATTGTCGGATGATATATGGGAGGGTGCTCTGGGATCGTGCCGGCTTTCAACTTCATCTGCCCGGTATCAGCAAATTCAGTTGTTTGTGCTACATAGGGTATATATGACCCCGGTGAGGCTGTCGCATATAGGGGGATCCCATAGCTCAAAATGTCCCAAATGTGGTAGTATGGGAGCAGACTTTTGGCATATGATCTGGCTATGTCCCTTGGTGTCGGTTTTTTGGGAGGAGGTTATGCGTGCTATAGTTAATACAGGTGTCCCCTCTTCCGTACTTACGCCTATCTCCTGTATATTAGCGACTATAGATGAGGAGGTTCTGGATCCGCCCAGTCGACGCTATGTTGTGAACCTCTGTGCTTTGGCCAAGGTTTGCATAGCCAGACTGTGGTTGGCTAATGAAGCCCCAGCCCCACAATCCTGGATTTCTCTGGTTAACACTTCTGTTACACATGAAAAATTTGTATACCTGGCCAGGAATGCGGAAAAAAAGTTTACTGCTATATGGGGAAAGTGGATGAGCTCTCGCTATTTCATTTCATGGATAAGTACTGCTGAGCCCTAGAATTATTTAATCAACTGTCATGAGTGCCTGCTGTGGGAGGTCTGTGGGGTGTGTGGCCCGCGGCCGGCCAGGTTAAAACGAATGTTAATACCGTGGCAACGTGTAATACGCTGTGGATAAAATATATAGTAACGATGGGTCATCACTGCTCTGTTGATATATGACTTTGACTGGGATACGTGTCCACACGTCCCGATATGCGCTCTATACACAACCGTAAGCCTGTTGTTAATTTTATTGCTCTTTATTTGCTTTATTGCTTTAGTTTGTATTTTGTATGTCTGTTATGTATTGCCCTTGGCAATGTTTAAATGTTAAATCAATGTAAAACCCAATAAAAATTTATTGAATTTAAAAAAAAAGAACGGACAGCACTCCACGGATTATAAATAATGGTCACATGTTTCCTGATGAAAAGGTGCGAATTAAAGGCACCTGAAACGTTGATTGCAAGCTGTTGTAATTGTCTCCACTATTTATAATTTGTGGTGTGCCGCCCGTTCTTCTAATATATATATATATATATATATAAAATTTTATTTTATTTTTTATGCTTGGTCCAGCATTTTACAGTTTTATTTTCCTTGTTTTCTATTAATCCGACATAGTTGGAGTACAGGAAAGTGAAACTAAATAACTTGGTTAGTGATTGAGCTGTCTCTCCTCCTGAGAGTATATACTTACACACTGCTCTGTTAGGAGTCCTTGAGGACTAAAGATAGGAATTACTGATTTAAACCATGCAAAATAAACCTTTTCTGTGTTACTTCCTCTTCCTAAACACAGACAGTGCTCACAATATGCTCTGTTGTGAGAAAGTGTATATGACTCTCAGAATTCTAAATATAATCTCCATTAACATGCCTGTTTGAATACATATTAGTAAACTGATGTACAAATCATTTCAATACAGACAATCTATGCATAAACCTTCTTCCTTTAACAGGAAACTAAACCATTAAGAAAGGGGATCTCTATTTCATCGGCTTAATAACTGGCTATAAATTTGAACATCACAATGTTCAGGGTTTCTTTCTTTTTTTTGCTACAATACACTAAAGAAGTTGAAATATTTGTATTACAGTGTAACTACATACTCTTATAAACTTCCTTCAGAAATCCTGACATATGTTTAAATAACCTTAATAATTGCAATTTCAGCTCAAAATACAGATTAGTGCATGATCCTTTCTTGTCTTGTATGCTGAGAGGGTACAATACTCAGGGCCGGTTCTTGGGATTGTGGCGCCCCGGGCAAAGTATAGGGGCGTGGCTTCAAATGGGGGCGTGGTCAGTTACGCCCCCATTTATGCCCCTGTAGCGACGCTGAAAAAAAATAAAATAAAAAAAAGTATACTTACCATCCCCGTTCCTGATCCAGACCGCTGCAGACCTCCTCCGCCGGCGCCGCTCTTCTTCTCTCCTTTCCTCGATCTATGGGAGAGACGTTATTACGTCTCTCCCATAGAACAGCATAGACACTAGAGGTCAATTATGACCCCTAGTGTCTGTGCCACTATGCTGTGCGGTGCGCGATGACGTCATCGTGCACCGCACAGCAAAGGTCCTCTCCATGAAGGGAAACTAGACCGTAGCGTCTAGTTTCCCTTCATGGAGAGGACCTTTGCTGTGCAGTGCGCGATGACGTCATCGCGCACCGCACAACTAAGGTCCTCTCAATGAAGGTAAACTAGACGCTACGCGTCTGGTTCCCTTCAAAGCGGGGGGCACAGCTGGGCACTGCGGGGGGCACAGTGGCGGATCTTGCCCTGGTGCGGCGCCCTCCGGATGGCGCCGGCGCCCTCCGGATGGCGCCGGCGCCCTCCGGAAGGCGGCGCCCCGGGCAAAAGTACTGCTTGCCCGTGGCAAGAACCGCCACTGAGTCAATACTGTAGTTACTGAAAGGTTCTCTCTTAAATACTGCTATATTTTGTAAAGAAGACTTTTTTTTGTTATACTTGATCAACTGTATTTGTTTAGTTGTTTATTGAGTTATTTATATAGCGCACACATAGGGCCATATTCAGGTTTGTTAGCAAACAGAAAAAGTTAGCAATTGGGCAAAACAATGTTGCACTGCAGCTGTGGCAGATGTAACATGTGCAGAGAGTGTTACATTTGGGTGGGGTATGTTCAAACTGAAATATACAGTAAATTGCAGTGTAGAAATTAAGCAACCAGTATTTACCATGCACTGAAACAAAATAGCCCACCCAAATCTAAATATCTTTGCACGTTACATCTGCCCCACCTGCAGTGCAATATGGTTTTACCCAATTGCTAACTTTTTTGGTTTTCTAACAAACCTGAATAACCCCTATATTCTGCAGCATTTTACGGAGAATGTTTCTGTCATCAACATCCTAGTCGACCTTACATCTATGAGGCTGATTCAGACCTGTACACCAATGGCCGTGCCGTTGTGTCTTTGCTTGCAAAAGCCGCAGGAGGTATCTTGAGTAAAAAGTGAACATTGGACATCTGAGTGACCCTCAAGTTACTCAGGATGTGCAGCCAAATCATGATGCCGGGGAAGTAAAACTTTGCCCATGGACGTAGCCACTGGCTTCTGCACGCCCAGAAAACAGGGCCGACATGCCACCATTTTCTGGAACTCTCTGCGTCGCAGTCCCCAAACTCCAGCACCACAAATTAAAGCATTTTTTTTTTTTTTACAAGCCATTTAAACTACCAGTATGTTTTTGGAGTGTGAGAAACAGAGCACCTGAAGGGATCCTACGCAAACTTGAGAGCAAGTAAAAACTCTGCACAGATTGTGCCTTGGCCAGGAATTGTACTCATAACCTCAAGGCTGCCCACCCATGTTATACAAACTGTGAGACAAACAAAACAGTTTAGAATGTAATGTTTCCTACAGGTTAGTTTATTTTGGTATAAATTCATTTTAGAATTATATGTAATATATGTAAAATATGTAACTTGTAAAGAGACTTGGCATATGTCTGGTAACGTCAGTCTGTCCCGCGGCTCTGTCGCATCCTTATCTCTGCCGCGTCCCACCCTGTCCCTCTCTATCCATTGATCTGCTCTCTGCACTGCCTGGGGCGCTGATCAGCCCCATCACCCTCTTTGCTGTACTGTCCCATCCCTCTCCCACCTGCTCCCTCTCCATTTTGCTCCAGTGGGTCCTCCTTCTCTGTGACTAGGTCTGTACCATCTCCTAGCATGCATTTTGGAGACAGGACAAGCCATAGCAGATTATTATAGAGATTATGAATCATAAAGATCATCAGATTATTATATAGATCATATTTTATGTAGCAACATAGTAACATACTGTACATAGTAACATACTGTACATAGTAACATAGTGTACATAGGGGCAGATGTATTAACCTGGAGAAGGCATAAGGAAGTGATAAACCAGTGATATGTGCAAGGTGATAAAGGCACCAGCCAATCAGATCCTACCTGTTAATTTACATATTGGAACAGATTGGCTGGTGCCTTTATCACCTTGCACATATCACTGGTTTATCACTTCCTTATGCCTTCTCCAGGTTAATACATCTGCCCCATAGTAACATACTGTACATAGTAACATAGTGTACATAGTAAAATAGTTTATGAGGTTGAAAACAGACACATTTTCCATGGAGTTCTACCTGTATTATAACTCTTACCCTATTCTGTATATAACTATAGTTTTACTATAATGACCCCGATGAAGTTATATTTTAAGCCAAATTAACTATAATTCGTGCTGTTTCTAAAACACATTCATTTTAAATGCTATTTCCTTGGATATCTTTTTCAGTTAGAAATTTGTCTAATCCATTTTTAAACATATTGAGCTAGATGAATCAATGCTTGGAGAGTGATAAAATGGAGAAAGAAAAAGTGCCAACCAATCAGGTCCTAACTGCCATGTCACAGGCTGTGTTTGAAAAATGGCAGGTAAGAGCTGATTGGCTAGTACTTTTTCACTCTCCATTTTATCACTTTCCAAGCGATAATGCATCTGGCCCAATGACTAAGTCCACCATTGCTACCTTCTCTGGCAGAGAATTCCAAATCCTTACTGCCCTTACTGTGAAGAACCCTTTCCTTTGTAGGGTATGAAATTTCCTCTGCTCTAACTTTAGAGGATGTCCGCATGTTCAGTGTAGAGATCTCTCAATGAACAAATTGCCTGATAATTCCATGTATTGTCCCTTTATATATTTGTAAACATTAATAATTTCTCCTCTTACACGCCTCTTTTCTAGTGTAAACATACCTATCCTATTAAGAGGTATGCAATTAGCTCCGTTTTTTTTTTTGCCTAGGCAAAAAAACTGAGCTTTTTGCTATTTTTAGGGCGAATGGGGATTAGCCCGAGGTGAAAAATGCAGCAGGGGCAGAAAACGTGGATTGGCGAAACCACATGTTTTCCATTGAAAATGCTGGACCGATTTTGAGGCATTTTTAGCCAATGCCTTTTCACTGAAAAAAAAAAGGTGAAAAGGCATTGGCGAAAATGGCTTCAAGAACGGATGAAAACGGCCCTAATTGAATACTCAGGGGTATATTTACTAAGCTCCCTATTTTGACCGATTTGATGTTTTTTCATCAAAGTGTAATCTCGGGAATTTACTAAACTGAAATCTTGGCAGTAATGAGGGCATTCGTATTTTTTTGAAAGTCAAAGATAAAAAATACAAATGAATACACCATCGGTCAAACGCGGCTGTTTAGGTATAGAACTCGGTAATTTACTAAAAATTCAAATTCACAAACACTGCCGGCAATAGCCAAACACTGCCGTGAAAAAATACAAATCGTAAAAAAAGCAGTTTTAAAACAGACCTGCTTTTTTTTACCGTGTTCTGATAGTCATGCACGGATCCATGAGATCCATGCATGTTTATCAGTGGGAAGGGGTGGGAAAGTGTTAAAAAGTTTAAAAAAAATTGCGTGGGGTTCCCCCTCCTAAGCATAACCAGTCTCGGGCTCTTTGAGCCGGTCCTTGTTGTAAAAATATGGGGGAAAAATTGACAGGGGTTCCCCCATATTTTAACAACCAGCACCAGGCTCTGCACCTGGTCCTGGTGCAAAAAATACGGGGGACAAAAAGGGTAGGAGTCCCCCGTATTTTTTGAACCAGCACCGGGCTCCACTAGTCAGAGATAATGCCACAGCTGGGGGACACTTTTATCTTGGGACCCTGCGGACCTGGCATTAAATCACTAACTAGTCACCCCTGGCCGGGGTACCCTGGAGGAGTGAGAACCTCTTAAATCAAGGGGTCCCCCCCTCCAGCCACCCAAGGGCCAGGGGTGAAGCCCGAGGCTGTCCCCCCCATCCAAGGGCGGCAGATGGGGGGCTGATAGCCATAGTGTAAAAAAAAGAATATTGTTTTTTGTAGCAGTACAGGCGCTCCCTGATTGGCTGAAGGGACCCTCTTTGACAGGAGTCACGGGGGGTCCCGGCAGTCGGGGAAAGGGGATCCATGTGTAAACATGGATCCCCTTTCAGTGTGTGGTTCGGGTAATGCGTTTTGTTGTTTTGCCAAGTCCCTGGATTATAATTTATAAGAAGAGGACCGATCTACACAGGATTTTTTGTAAGTATAATTTTATTTACAGGTACCCTGGGATTCTATGTGGAGAAGGGGACCGACTCTTCGTGTCAACATAGGTAAGTATGTATGATTGTAAGTGTGCATGTATGTAATAAAGTTATACTTTCACGGTGTCTGTGTATTGTTGTTTTTGGGGTATTTTTTTTGTAGTAGAACTACAGGTACCAGCGGGCCTGTTTCCCCCCTGCATGCTGGTACTTGTGGTTCTCCAAGTACCAGCTTGCGGGGGAGGCTTGCTGGGACTTGTAGTACTGCTACAAAAACAATATTCTTTTTTTTTTACACTATGGCTATCAGCCCCCCATCTGCCGCCCTTGGATGGGGGGACAGCCTCGGGCTTCACCCCTGGCCCTTGGGTGGCTGGAGGGGGGGGGGGAATCCTTGATTTAAGGGGTTCCCACTCCTCCAGGGTACCCCGGCCAGGGGTGACTAGTTAGTGATTTAACGCCAGGGCTGCAGGGACCAAGATAGAAGTGTCCCCCAGCTGTGGCATTATCTCTCTGACTAGTGGAGCCAGGTGCTGGTTCAAAAAATACGGTGGACCCCTACACTTTTTGTCTCCCATATTTTTTGCACCAGGACCAGGCGCAGAGCCCGGTGCTGGTTGTTAAAATATGGGGGAACCCCTGTCAATTCCCCCCCCATATTTTTACAACCAGGACCGGCTCAAAGAGCCCGAGGCTGGTTATGCTTAGGAGGGGGGACCCCACGCAATTTTTTTCTTGATTTTGAATACTTTAATTTTTTTTTTAAAGGTGCACAATGAAGCCCTGCACGGATCTCACAGATCCGGACGAGATTCATTGTGTTAATTTTGGCAGTGTTTTACTATTCACTGCCGTAAAACACTAGCCGAAAATACGAATGACATCGACATCGGAAAAAACGAAAATGCAGAATACGACAGCATAGTAAATGAGGCGTACAAAATTAAAAAAGTTGCAAATTCACACATTCGATGTCATTCGTGTTTGAACTTTAACCTAATTCAGAAAAATATGAATTTTAGTAAATATACCCCTCAGTGAGGTGAATTCATTAGCTACGAAATTGTCTTTCTTCATAATCCAGTGCCTCTAACCCCTTAATCAATTTTGTAGCTCGCCTCTGAACCCTTTCAATTTCCAAGATATCTTTTTTTTTATAGTGTGGTACCCAGAATTGTACACCATGTTTAAGATCTAGAACTACACATAATTCATATATTAACAGCTTGTTACATATTGATTGAATACAATTGCAAAGGAAAAGCTTTAACACAGAGAAATCCTCATTTGCTGCATGAACAAAATAATTATCTTTTTACTTATTAATCTTATTGAATAAAACACCCCATACCTAAACAGTCACCATCTCCCATGATTAACTGATAAGGTTTTTTTTTTGTTTTTTTTTTATGTAGGTATAGTAAATAAAAATATTCAGTGAAATAGAATACTCTACCTACAAAAATTTAATGAAATGTGTTAAATAAAGTCAAATAAGTATTAGTTAAAAGTATAGGTGGTTTTTCACCTTTCTGATCTCTTCACGTGCACTTGATAAGAAAATATATTAGGAACTTAGCAGCAACCATTGTGTACTTATACACACGCACACACATTCAAACATAAATAAGTATATATATGAAAAGACAAAGGGCGGCGCGGGTAAATAAAATAGCCATTTTTCCTCACCTAAAAACCGAGATTCAGGCGTGGACACCCACTGATTCTGCATAAACTGCAGAAACATTTTTTTTTTTCCGCGCGCACCTCAGATTTTGAGGATTTTCCACGGACTTTACCTCACAGCTCATGGAGTTGTGAGGTTCAGCCCTTCTGTGAGTATACGCAAATGGGGTAATCTCCTCTTATTGGATTCCCTCTGCATGGCAATTAGCCACAAGGTAAACCTCGCTGCTAACTGAATTCGACACAAAGTGTTACCCAGGTACTGATCCCTTTGTGCAGATTTTGCCAAGAGGAATGGGCAGGGCAGATTTAGGGGTCAGGCCTCCCCCGGGCACATTATTGCCAGCCACCACCCCTCCCCAATGTCACTGCCCCTTTCATTTCAGGGGCCAATCTGGATGCCTCGAGACCACCAATGCATTCCCAACCTCACCTCATTACCAGCTCCCAGACCACAATTTGCTGCCTATTGTCCCACTCCCATCAGTTGCAAAATAAAATATTCAAAAAATAATTTGTAATGACAAAACAAAATATCACCTGTCCTCATCAGCTTGGTGTGCCGACCCCCAGCATGTGCCGCCCCTAGGCAACATGGTCCCATGTTGTAACAACACAGCAAAATGGGGAAAAGCCCAAGGGGATGAATACCTTTGTAGCCACCGTGGATAGGTATAAGAGGAGATATGATTAATATTTACAAATATATAAAGGGGCAGTATGCGGAGCTATCAAGTGAGTTGTTTACTAGGAGACCTCTACACAAAACTCGTGGACACATGCTAAGGCTTGAGGAGAGACAATTTCGTACTCAGCGCAGGAAGGAATACACTGCCAGAGGCCAGAGAAGGTTGTAATGGTGGACTTAGTCTATGCGTTTAAAAATGGGTTAGACAAATTTCTAACGGAAAAAGATATAGAAGGATATAGCCTTTAACCTAAATAGAATAGGGAATGCAATATAATTCCGGTTGAACTCGATGGACTACTAGTCTTTTTTCAACCTCACCGACTATTATGTATTGTAGCTTGAGGACAGTAAAAAGTGGAAGCGGTGCATTCTAATGTTTGATGTCATTACAGTAACAGATCTTAATTATGTTCGGATGTTTGATGTTTTTGCTGAATATTTATGTATAAATACAACTACAGTTGAAATAGATACTGACTAGACCCAATTCACATTGCTCATTGTTGTGGAAACCCTAGCATGTAGCAAAGAGGACAAGATACATTATGGCTGTACCTAACCAAACAACTGATGTATAATCCTTAAAGCTTAACTGAATTTCTGTCTGAACATTTCCTTATGACTGTGTCACATGTTGTCTCATTTTTAAATTCTGTCTAAGAACACATATGTAAATTGTTAGCAAATGTCAATTGGTGCTTGAAATAATGATATATTTAGACAACCCAGTCTCTTGAAGAATTAGAATCACTCTGATCAGTAATATTGCAATGCAAATAATATACTGTTTATTATAATTGTATCATTGTAATTAAATAGCGTTTTTTCTGCCGTGGTCTCCTCTTTGTGTTGGTATGGTCACAGACTGTCCATTATATTGCTTGTTTAATGTATGCATTATAACTAGGGTTTGAAGGGAATTTGTTTTTTATAATACATTATTTGTGTTTATTTTATATGTGCAAAATGTATATTTTACATTGTGAATTATATAAAAGTAACAAAAAATTAAACAAAAATTTAATTATTATTATTAATTTTTTTTTTTTTGTTAAAGCAATCTTGCTACAATCAGATATATATCCTAAAGTGTTTCTCATCAACTTATAACTTTAAATACCTTGATCTCCAGGAGAGTAAGAAACTGTCAGTGGATATGTTGCCAGCAGAGAGAGGACAAGGAGAGTGTCCAGGACACAAGGTGCAGGGTGCGGGGAAATGTAAGCGAGGATGAGAGGGAGGATGGTGATCCACGTACCAAAGATAAGAAAGGCTGCTGCTGGCAGATCCACTGCAGGACAGGGAGGCCGGTGATCCACGCACCAGAGATGCTAAAGACTGCTGCCGGCAGATCCACTGCAGGACAGGTATTGTTTTGCCCAGTGGAGTTTAAGCAGCCAGTGATAGCAGCAGACCAGCTTGGAAATCTCACCATAGTGCTTCTTACAGCTTATACAGTAAACACTCCTCCATGCAGGCCCTGCACCAACCTACCACTCAAATAAGTTACTGTTGAAGCTCTTCTAGTTGTAACTTGTAACTAGAGATGTGAGGCGGACACTTTTCGGGTTTTCTGTTTCGGTTTTGGATCTGGATCTCCGATCTGGATTGGTTTTGCCAAAACCACCCTTTTGGTTTTGGTTTTGGATCTGGATGATTTTTTAAAACAAACAAACATAAAAACAACTGAAATCACAGAATTTTGGGGTAATTTTGATCCTATGGTATTATTAACCTTAGTAACATTCATTTCCACTAATTTCCAGTCTATTCTGAACATCTCACACTTCACAATATTGTTTTTAGGCCAAAAGGTTGCACCAAGGTCGCTGGATGACTAAGCTAAATGACACAAGTTGGCGGCACAAACACCTGGCCCTTCTAGGAGTGGCACTGCAGTGGCAGACAGGATGGCAGTTTTAAAAACTAGGCCACAATGAGCACATAATGCAAAGGAAAAAAAAAGAGGTGCAAGATGGAATTGTCCTTGGGACCTCCCACCTACCCTTATGTTGTATAAACAGGACATGTACACTTTAACAAACCAATCATTTCAGCGACAGGGTCTGCCACACGACTTTTGCTGAAATGGTTGGTTTGTTTAGGCCACCACAAAAAAAGAAGCAATTAATCTCCCCATCAAAAAAAATGCAATTAATCTCTCCTTGCACAAACTGGCTCTACAGAGGCAAGATTTCATCCTCGTCCTCCGATTCCTCACCCCTTTCAGTGTGTACATCCTCCTCCTCACAGAGTATTAATTCGTCCCCACTGGAATCCACCATCACAGGTCCTTGTGTACTTTCTGGAGGCAATTGCTGGTAAAAGGTCTTCCTGGAGAAATTTATAATTAATTTTGATGAACATCATCTTCTCCACATTTTGTGGAAGTAACCAATGCTGACAAGGTTACTGGCTGCAGTAATCGCTGACAAGGTTACTGGCTGCACTAAACACTATTTCGGAGTACACACTGGAGAGGGGGGGGGGGCAACTTAGGTAAAATAAAGCTGGTTTGCACAAGGGCCTCCAAATTGTCTCTTTTTCCTGCCAGTATACATACGGACTGTCTGACATGCCTACTTGGATGCTGTCACCCATCCCATATAAACCTCCACCATTCTTTCAATGGTGACAGCATCATATGCAGTGACAGTAGACATGTCAGTAATCGTTGGCAGCTCCTTCAGTCCGGATCAGTTATCAACACTTGCTCCTGACTGCCCTGCATCACCACCAGTGGGTGGGCTCGGAAATGTGGGAGAAAATGAAGGAGGAGCTGTTGATGGGCCATGTTCCACTTGAGTTGACAACCTTCTCACCAGCAGGTGAGAGGTGAACTTCTGCAGACTTGTGTCTGCCGGAAAGAGAGATACAATGTAGGCTTTAAACTTAGGATCGAGCACCATGGCCAAAATGTAGTGCTCTGATTTCAACAGATAGACCACCCTTGAATCCTGGCAAAGCGAATGAAGGGCTCCATCCTCCTTCAATTTCTCCACCTGCTTCTGCAAAAGCCTGATGAGGGGAATGACCTGACTCAAGCTGGCAGTGTTTGAACTGACTTCACGTGTGACAATTTCAAAGGGTTGGAGATCCCTGCGCAACACGGAAATCATTCTCCACTGCGCTTGAGTCGGGTGCATTCCCCCTCCTTTGCCTATATTGTAGGTGGATGTATAGGCTTGAATGGCCTTTTGCTACTTCTCTATCCTCTGAAGCATATAGAGTGTTGAATTCCACCTTGTTACCACCTCTTGCTTCAGGTGATGGCAGGGCAGGTTCAGGAGTGTTTGCTGGTGATCCAGTCTTTGGTATGCAGTGGCTGAATGTCGAAAGTGGCCCACAATTTTTCGGGCCACCGACAGCATCTCCTGTCATTTTTAAAAAAAAATCTGCACCACCAAATTAATTGTATTTGCAAAACATGGGATGTGCTGGAATTTGACCAGATGTAATGCACGCACAATATTGGTGGCGTTGTCCTATATCACAAATCCTCAGGAGAGTCTAAGTGGGGTAAGCCATTGTGCAATGATGTCCCTCAGTTTCCGTAAGAGGTGGTCAGCGGTGTGCCTCTTATGTAAACCGGTGATACACAGCGTAGCCTGCCTAGGAACGAGTTGGCGTTTGTGAGATGCTGCTCCTGGTGCTGCTCCTGTTGTTGCTGCGGGAGGCAATACGTCTACCCAGTGGGCTGTCACAGTCATGTAGTCCTTAGTTTGCCCTGCTCCACTTGTCCACATGTCCGTGGACAGTGGGTACAACTGCATTTTTCAGGACACTGAGGACACTTTTCTTAATGTCCCTGTACAGTATGGGAATCGCTTATCTAATGAAGTGGAATCTAGACGGGATTTGGTACCGGGGACACAGTACGTCCATCAACTGTTTGATTCCCACTGCACTAATGGCGGATACCGGACGCATGTCTAACACCAGCATAGTTGTTATGGCCTCAGTAATCCGTTTTGCAACAGCATGACTGCTGTCATATTTCATCTTCACTCGCAAAAGACTGTTGGACAGTCAATTGCTTAGTTTAAATAGTACAAGTGTTCTTCCGACTTCCCCTCTGGGATGACGATTGACTCTCAGCAGCAACAACAGCACCGGCAGCAGCAGCAGTAGGCGTACCACTCAAGGATCCCCCGGAGGAATCCCGGTTATGAGAGTGCCAGTGACATGGCCTGCAGGACTACTTACATTCCTTACTGAGAAGAAAGTTGACATTGAGGGAGTTGGTGGTGTGGCTTGCAGGAGCTTGGGTACAGGAGGAAGAAGGGATTTAGGTGTCAGTGGACTACTTATGCTCTTACCCAAAGTTTCTGAACTTGGCATTGACTTCTGATAAATGCGAGGCAGGTGACATATAAGGGAGGATGTTCCTAGGTGGTTAACGTCCTTACCCCTACTTATTACGGATTGACAAAGGCAACAGATGGCTTGACACCTGTTGTCCGGATTTGTGAAGAAATAATTCCAAACCGAAGAGGTGACTTTTTTGTAATTTTGCCCAGGCATGACAATGGGCTTTCTCATCCCACGGATAACAACTGTCTCCACTGGTGCCGTATTCAAACAAACCACATCACCATCAGAATCCTCATCTTCAACATCCTTCTCAGCGCCAGCTACACCCATATCCTCCTCATCCTGGTGTACTTCTACAGTGACATCCTCCATCTCAATATCAGCAACTGGACTGGCGGTGCTCTTCCGAGCACTTGCAGGGTGTGTGCAAATGGTGGTAGTATCCTCATCTTTCCATACACTCTTGGGAAGGTCAGGCCTAGACATTGCAACCGAGAAAACACTTGGACTCTCCTTGGGGATTTGTGATATCTCTGAAATTTTTTTTGTTTTTCCTGTGCTTTAACAAGCTTAATTTCTTTTTCATTTTTCAAGAGGGAGGAGGGCTTCCATCCTCAGGAGAAGCTGAGCCACCAGTCATGAACATAGGCAAAGGCTTTAGCCTTTCCTTGCCACTTTGTGTTTGAATGGCATATTGCCAATTTTACGCTTCTCGTCAGATAGGTTCTTTTTCGCCCCCTAATTATAGCTTTTTGCTTCTTGAATTTTACATGCCCTCTATGACATTGGGCATCAGCCTTAGCAGACGATGTTGATGGAATTGCATTGTCAATGTCATGACTGGTGGCAGCAGCAGCTTCAGCACTAGTACTAGGAACTGGATCCTGATCTTCCACTATTTTCCTCCAAATTTTTGTTCTCCATTTTACAGGACAGCATCCCTTTATTATTACATCACATAGAACAGTGCTCATTTGTTTTCACAGCATCCCTGTATTCTTACAGCATACAGGACCAGTGTGCTTTTATTTGAACAACTGCACCCCTGAATTTTTATAGCATACAGGGCCAGTGTAATGTTATTTTAACAGCAGCACCCCTATATTTTACAGCATACAGGAGCAGTGTGCTTTTAATTTTCAACAACTGCACCCCTGAATTTTTAGAGCATACAGGGCCAGGTTAATGTTATTTTAACAGCAGCACCCCAATATTTTACAGCATACAGGAGCAGTGTGCTTTTAATTTTTAACAACTTCATCCCTGAATTTTTACAACATACAGGGCCAGTGTAATGTTATTTTCACAGCAGCATCCCTATATTTTACAGCATACAGGAGTATTGTGCTTTTAATTTTTAGCAACTGCACCCCTGAATTTTACAGCATACAGAGCCAGTGTAATGTTATTTTAACCACCAGCACCCCTATATTTTACAGCGCCCCCCTGCAAATGATACATTTTCATCCTCCCATACTTTACAAAGGGACAGCGTACGCCTTTGTTGCACACCGAAAAAGGGGTGTGGTCTTACACGGAAGGGGCATGGCCACACAATAGTACCTCCATTTCAAATTACACCACAGTAGCACAATCTTATTCACATAACACCGCACATAGTAGTGCTTCTTATACACAAAATCCCCCCTGTAATAGTGTCGCTTACGCAAAATCCCCCCTGTAGTTGTGCCGCTTACACAAAATCCCCCCTGTAGTAGTGCCGCTTACACAAAATCTCCCCTGTAGTAGTGCCGCTTACACAAAATCCCCCTATAGTAGTGCCGCTTACACAAAATGCCCCCTTAGTAGTGCCGCTTACACAAAATCCCCCCTGTAGTAGTGCCGCTTACACAAAATGCCCCCTGTAGTAGTGCCGCTTACACAAAATCCCCCCTGTAGTAGTGCCGCTTACACAAAATCCCCCATGTAGTAGTGCCGCTTACACAGAATCCCCCCTGTAGTAGTGCCGCTTACACAAAATCCCCCCTGTAGCAGTGCCGCTTACACAAAATCCCCGTTGTAGTAGTGCTGCTTACACAAAATGCCCTCTTAGTAGTGCTGCTTACACAAAACTCCACCTGTGGTAGTGCTGCTTACACACATTTTGCCCACCCAATCACACATACTCACATACACACACACAGATGCACACACACACGCGCGCACAAACACGCACACACACGTAAACAGATACACACACATACATATACACATACACACACACACACACACACACACACACACACACACACACACACACACACACACACACTTTCTCACTCTCTCTCTTTACATCTTCTTACCAAAAGAAAGTCTGGCTAGCCGAAGCTGTCCATCCTCCTGTTCCTCCTCATGATTAGCCTGGTCCCTTGTAGCTCCATCCCTTTTTGGGTCTTCTTACCAGTGACGTGCAGTGGGGTGAGGCAGGTGAGCCGCACGTCCCTGCTTCCTACACAGTGAACACTCCGTGCTGTCACACAGTCAGGGAGGGGGAGAGGACGCTTAAAGCTGCCGGCGCTGCGGCCTGTCACAGTGTGAAGCAGCCGGCAGCAGCAGGGGGGACAGGCGGCACAGCAATGGGGATGCAGGGCAGGGAGAGCACCTCTTCAGCCTGCCGCCTACCTGCACTGCATCCCTTTGCTGAGCGGATAGCGCCGGGCCTGCTAATGGGCCTGTTACACATGCTACGATGCTAGTTTCCTCATATTTATGTAACAAGCCCATTCATTGACAGGCTGCCAAAGTTTAGCCCATATTGTGTGTAAGTAGAGGCCAATCTCTTAATGTAGTTTTAGGTTCATGATAATGATGGTTCCACTTTAAGTGGTTTCCTGTATATCACTGTAATCTTTGGCTCTCCAATTTGAAAATAAAAATTCCAGCTACCTCTGGTGGAACATGCTGTGCTTTGTAATTCCACACCACTGAAGAGCCAGAGGCATTGATAAAGTGTCATTGATTGCAGTCTGCTTACCTTGCAGCTTGTGTCCTGACCGGTCTGCCTCACTTCTGTAACTCCCATAGCTATGCAACGTAATTGTGCTCTACTGTATGATTTAACAGTGATTTTTCAATTGCCACTTATCACAGTGATAAAATCATTCTACAATCAAAATAATATTTGCAAGGCAGCTCATTAATACCACTGATTCTGGCCTGAAGCAGTAAGGGGTGACGTACTACTTTGCCAGTGCAGTCTTTGAGCTGCTCTGCCAGATTTGGGCTTCTATAGTCACAACAGTAATAAAATAATAAAAATAAAGCTTAAAAATAAGTACAATTTTTTGACTAAAAATTTAAAATACTTAAAACCCTAAATACATTAAATGATTTATTAAAAAAGAAAACATTTTTCTAATTGTTAATTAGTCAGTTTACAGTTTATGTATTGTGGGGATCGGTATGAAATACCTCCAATCAAAATCCCGACGTTCAAAATCCCGACACCAATTGACTGATGGTCAAAATACCGACAAGGTCAAAATACCGACACGGACAAAATACCGACATTTAAAATACCGAAAAGGTCAAAATACCGACATGTAAAATGCCGACATGTCAAAATACCGACATGCATTTTTTGATGTTTTTTTTGTGTGTATGTCGACATAAATCAACATGGACACCATATAAAGTGTACCGCGTCCCCTCGCATGGCTCGCTGCGCTCGCCATGCTTCGGGCACGGTGCCTCGCTGCGCTCGGCACACTATTATATTCCCCCTCCAAGTCCACTGGGATGGTAAAGTATGAACAAGTCGGTTTCAATGAAAAAAATCATGAAAAACTCATGTGGGTATTTTGACCTGTCGCATTTTACATGTCGGTATTTTGACCTTGTCGGTATTTTAAATGTCGGTATTTTGTCCGTGTCGGTATTTTGACCTTGTCGGGATTTTGACCATCGGTCAATTGGTGTCGGGATTTTGAACGTCGGTATTTTGATTGGAGGTAAACTGACTGCATCCCGTATTGTGGCTGTGCAAGAACTACCTTTCTACTTGTGCAATTCACATGGAGAACCTGGTTTACTGCCAGTAAAAAGTAAGGTTATACTAGAGCATAGGTCTGCAAACTCGGTCCTCATTACCCCACACAGTGCATGTTTTGCAGGTCTCCTCACAGAATCGCAAGTGAAATAATTAACTCCACCTGCAGACCTTTTAAAATGTGTCTGTGAGTAATTAATACACCTGTGCACCTGCTGGGTTACCCGCAAAACATGCACTGTGTGGGGTAATGAGGACCTATGTACTAGAGGAAAAATTTAAGTTTATGCTTACCTGTTACCTACAGGTATCCACATGCACATTGTTTCTGCTCGCCAACCTGCAGGACACCAGTGACTTCAGTAGAAGAGAAGGAGGAAGGTAAGGAGTAAAAGGGGCACAGGTGAAAGAAGAAGGGTGAGGAGGGAGAAGTTGCAAGAGTAAAAGTGTGTTTTCAGGAGAAAAATAGGTGGTAGGAGGAAATGGTAAAAGTGGGGGTAAAAGGAGATAGACATACAAAGGGGAAGTGTGTGCAGATGTTGATATTGCAGGGTTATATAGGCACACACCAGTGGATGACTCAAACTAGGAACAGCCCATTTACATAACCAGTGGTATTGGTTTATTGATAGCAGGTACAGCCGTACTCACTGTTACATGTACACTGGCGATGGAGCACAGCTTGAGCAGAGTAGGGTTTCATACAGCTCACCAGTAAGTATGTAGGCACTGGGTAGTGGTGCAAGACTACTGGAATCATTGTGGATTGCAGGTAATCTCAGATCTCTCTGGAGATAAGTGGAAGATGTCTCACATAGTAAAGAAAGAAGAAGGCCCTTGGCCTTCTTGGTATTGGGCATGAAGCTTCCTTGGAGAACAGGAAGACTGGGGTCTGCGTAGTAACGCACTCCTCTTTCAACACTGACCACCCACTGGGCCTTTGACTCTGCTAAGTTACTATTGAAAAGTATATTTTACATTATTGTACAACTACAAGTCTCAGAAGTCCTGGCAACCATTATCTGCTTGGGCATGTTAGTCAGTGACTGCAAGAGCATGCCGGAGTTTGTAGAATGACAAATGAAGTATGTTCTGATAGCCAGGGCCTGCTGAAAGAAACATGAAGTTTCACAATAATATCTAATAGTAAAAACATGCAAATGACACCTTTAAAGTCCTTTCAATTACAAAATCCATAAGGAAGCTTCTGAAATAGTCCTTAGGGAAAGAAAAATGAAAGACTTGCTCCTAATGGAGCAACAAGAAGAAGGGATTGACTTATACTACTTTGAGAGGTCAATGGCCCTCATTCTGAGTTGTTCGTTCGCTCGCTAGCTGCTTTTAGCAGCATTGCACACGCTAGGCCGCCGCCCTCTGGGAGTGTATCTTAGCTTAGCAGAATAGCGAATGAAAGATTAGCAGAACTGCTACTAAATAATTTGCTGCAGTTTCTGAGTAGCTCCAGACCTACTCCTAGACTGTGATCACCTCAGTCCGTTTAGTTCCTGGTTTGACGTCACAAACACACCCAGCGTTCGTCCAGCCACTCCCCCGTTTCTCCAGCCACTCCTGCGTTTTTACCTGGCACGCCTGCGTTTTTTAGCACACTCCCTGAAAACGGCCAGTTTCCGCCCAGAAACACCCACTTCCTGTCAATCACACTACGATCACTCAAGCGATGAAAAAACGTCGCTCCAGCTTGTGTAAAACTACAAAGTTTTGTGTGAAAGTACTTAGCGCATGCGCGCTGCGTACCATGCGCATGCGCATTTTTGCCATTTTTTTACTTAATCGCTGCACTGCGAAAATCGTCAGCGAGCGATCAACTCGGAATGACCCCCCATATGTGCTAGCTCACCACAGGTGCTCTACAGCTTTAGCAGCAACCAGTCCAAGCTATAGCACTAGTGCTGGTTATTCATTTACAGTGGGAAGGCTATGCTGTTTGTCATTCTTCTCTGCAGCAGTATATTTATATCAGCCCCTAAGCCATACCTAAGCCATACCTTCCAACTGCAATGATTTCAACAGGATAGCTCTTATTATTGGACACTGTCCCACCGTAGTGTCCTGCGGGCAGGAGGAATGTTTGGGGAGCATTACACCACTGCTGCTCTGCAGCAGGAGAATCCTAAGTAGATGCCATAAGCACAGTATATAAATAGTGCAGAGAGTTGAGCCTGGGTGCAGCCCAGCTGCTGGGAGAACACTTGTTACGCACCCAGAGTGACAAAAACAGGGCACATGCCATGAGGCCATGCCCCCATCCACCAGAGGGTCCCGGCAACAGGTACAGCACATAAAAGGTTATATGGACATGCTGCCATGACTAACGGCTGCATCTCCAGGCTCCAGCGCATATGCTACACTTATGTGTGCATGCCCTTACTCCAGGACTGATTCTTTTGCCTCCAACTCTAAATGGTAGCAGTAGTGGAATGGTCATACTGATTTCAAGGGAACAGATAGCTTACATCATTTAGCTTGAAATAAAATGTTTCCCATAAAATACAAATGTTTATGTATGGTAGGACCCATATTTCATAAGAACTTATTGAATTCCATCTTGGGGGCTGATGGAGAAATGAAAGCACATTGGGGCTACTTTGCAGAAGTGTGCATGGAACAAATACATATATCCTGCATATTCAGAGTTACACACATGTCGCGATCCGACCGCCTCTACGTGTGTGCCTAATTTGCTACTAGTCATCATCATCAAAAGCACTTACACCTAAGCTATTTATACTAAGTGGAAAAAGAATGGCCCCAAACATCTACATTCAAATCTGCATAGCCTGCAGTAGCAGCAACAGACCCTCAATGAATTGTGTTAAAACCCAGTTATGCCTCTCAGCTGTGAGCGTAGAAGTGAGTATGACCCTGCATTGTTTGTACATGTGAGAGCTCAGTTCTGGAGTGTGCCCAGTGCAAATTCACACAATATACACCCCACACACTGGTGGAACTCAGTAAGTAAGTTTAAATCAATAGTATCTTGTAAAAATATCCAATAGTATTATGCACAGTTAGAGATGAGCGGG
Organism: Pseudophryne corroboree; assembly: GCF_028390025.1. Lineage (NCBI taxonomy): Eukaryota > Metazoa > Chordata > Amphibia > Anura > Myobatrachidae > Pseudophryne > Pseudophryne corroboree. The sequence goes on from NC_086444.1 coordinate 1,122,625,860, forward strand.
TTCGGTTCCTCGGAATCCGAACCCCCCCGAACTTCACCCATTTTTCACGGTTCCGAGGAGACTCGGATCCTCCCACCTTGCTCGGTTAACCCGAGCGTGCCTGAACGTCATCATCCCGCTGTCGGATTCTCGCGAGATTCGTATTCTATATAAGGAGCCGCGCATCGCTGCCATTTTTCACTCGTGCATTGGAGATGAGAGTGAGAGGACGTGGCTGGCGTTCTCTCAGTTTCTGTGTTCAGTGTGCTGCAAATATCTGTGCTCAGTGTTCTGCAAATATCTGTGCTCAGTGTGCTGAAAATATCTACGTTCTCTGCCTGAAAAACGCTCCATATCTGTGCTCAGTGTGCTGCAAATATCTGTGCTTTATTGTGGGGACTGGGGACCAGCAGTATTATATAGTAGGAGGACAGTGCAGAGTTTTGCTGACCAGTGACCATCAGTATTATACGTTCTCTGCCTGAAAAACGCTCCATATCTGTGCTGCATTGTAGTATATAGTAGGAGGACAGTGCATAATTTTGCTGACCAGTGACCACCAGTATATAATATATAGCAGTACGGTACAGTAGGCCACTGCTCTACCTACCTCTGTGTCGTCAAGTATACTATCCATCCATACCTGTGGTGCATTTAAGTTGTGCGCAGTATATATATAGTAGTAGGACAGTGCATAATTTTGCTGACCACCAGTATATAATATATAGCAGTACGGTACAGTAGTGTTAGGGTCTCCTGCCCTGTGCTGCCACGTCGTCATGGCAACCGGGAGACAAGTGCTAGTGGAGTAACCTGAGCGCAGCTGATACTCCGGTTCGGGTCTTTTGCTGTGCAGTGGTTATAGGCTCTGTGCACGGCAGGGGATCCGGTGCTGGTTTTTGGGCTCACAGTCTGTGAGGTCTGAGTGGGGCGTGGACAGCACCTGCTTTATAAGGCCTCTTTTCAGGGTAAGCAGATGCTGCTGAATCTTTGTTGGTTAGTCAGTTCATGAAAGTTAGCCAGTACTGTGTAGCTTTGTATTTGTTTGTTGCTTACTGCAAATAGGCCTGGGAATTTGGTATTACACTCTGCCAATCCAGACCTAGCAGTAAGACTGGAGTCAGTCGTTTAGCTTGCTGGGGTTCTGTTACTACTCTGTGAACTTAGCAAGTTTGCGGCTGTATTCTAAGACTTGCCTGTCTAATCCTGTCTCACTGTGCTAGGTGTCAGGGGTCAGTTTAGTGGCAGTAAGCTAAAACCTGTGCACTGCAAGTGAGAATTAGGATTGTGGAGATTCTCCTTGTGTCTATCATTCCATCTCTGACCAAGGAGTTTACTGCCACACCCGTTGGTAACCCTTTAGGGTTTTGCTGTTGCCCTTAGCAACAGCATTTCGGGTTCTCTACGTATTAAAACACAACATCTTGCTTTTTCCATCTTAGCAGTTCTAATACAAGGGAGATACCCAGTTCCTTAGCCTCTGGGCTTCTCTGTTCACTTTGTGTGTATTTTGTTACCCTATCACCTTCTGTGTACGTTATGTCATATCCCCCAGTTTGTCTGTGAGTCCATCTGTTTTGCATAACAGTTCAAACACCAGTACATTCCTGCAGACACTGGAATGCATAACAGTTCTGACACCAGTACTTTCCTGCTGGCACTGGTGTGCATAACATATTCAGCAGCCTCTGCTTACCCTGAAAAGAGGCCTTATAAAGCAGGTGCTGTCCACGCCCCACTCAGACCTCACAGACTGTGAGCACAAAAACCAGCACCGGATCCCCTGCCGTGCACAGAGCCTATAACCACTGCACAGCAAAAGACCCGAACCGGAGTATCAGCTGCGCTCAGGTTACTCCACTAGCACTTGTCTCCCGGTTGCCATGACGACGTGGCAGCACAGGGCAGGAGACCCTAACAGTAGGTCTTTTGTTTGTGCCTCCTAGGTTAAGACAGCGAGTGTTCCTGGAATTCCATGCCAAGAAGTCGGCAGGTCACCCGGGTATTGCCAGAACTCGGGAGTTGCTATCTAGGGCGGTGTGGTGGCCCTCGGTGGCTAAGGATGTGGATCAGTGGGTTCGGGCATGTGACATCTGTGCCCGAAATAAGACTCCTAGAGGGGTTCCTGTTGGCCCATTACATCCACTCTCTATCCCATCTAAGCCATGGACCCACATTTCAATGGATTTTGTGGTGGACTTGCCCAAATCCTCGGGGATGACAGCCATCTGGGTTGTCGTTGACAGGTTTTCGAAGATGGCGCACTTCGTTCCACTGGTTGGGCTGCCATCAGCCAGACGCCTGTCTGAATTATTTATGCTGCATGTTGTGCGTCTCCACGGGTTGCCACTTGATGTGGTCTCTGACCGCGGATCCCAGTTTGTGGCCAAATTCTGGAGGGCATTTTGTTCCGATCTCCAGATTTCTGTCAGCTTGTCGTCAGGCTACCATCCGCAGTCTAATGGGCAGACTGAAAGGGTGAACCAGTCCTTGGAGCAGTTCCTCAGGTGTTATGTCTCCAAGTGTCAGACTGACTGGGTTGCTCATCTGTCCATGGCGGAGTTTGCCTATAACAACGCGGCTCACTCTGCTACAGGGATCTCTCCCTTCCTTTGTGTGTATGGGCATCATCCTAAGGCCAATTCTTTTGACCCCCTGGACTCCACGCCTGGTGGTTCCTCTGTGGTTTCGGTCCTTAGAGGTATTTGGCGGAAAGTGAAGAAAGCCCTTGTGTCTGTGTCATTAGTGACCAAAAGGGTTTTTGATAAGCGGAAAAGACCCTGCAGCTTCAAATTAGGAGACTTCGTCTGGTTGTCTACCAAGAATTTGAAGTTGAGACAGCCATCTCATAAGTTAGGCCCCCGGTTCATCGGCCCTTATAAGATCACCAGGGTTATCAATCCGGTGGCATTTCAGTTAGATCTGCCCCGTTCTTTGGGTATCAATAAAACATTTCATTGTTCCCTTTTAAAACGGGCGATTAGTAATCCTTCTTCCAGTGGAAGACCTTCCCCTCTTCTGATACGTGGCCAGAGGGAGTTTGTTGTTGAAAGGATTCTTGACTCCAAGGTGGTTCGGGGTCGGCTGTCATTTTTGGTGCACTGGAAGGGGTATGGCCCGGAGGAGCGGTCGTGGGTGCGCAGTTGTGATCTTCATGCCCCCAGACTGATACGCTCTTTCTTCTCGCAGTTCCCCGATAAACCCGGTGGTAGGGGTTCTTTGACCCCTCGTCAGAGGGGGGTACTGTTAGGGTCTCCTGCCCTGTGCTGCCACGTCGTCATGGCAACCGGGAGACAAGTGCTAGTGGAGTAACCTGAGCGCAGCTGATACTCCGGTTCGGGTCTTTTGCTGTGCAGTGGTTATAGGCTCTGTGCACGGCAGGGGATCCGGTGCTGGTTTTTGTGCTCACCATCTGTGAGGTCTGAGTGGGGCGTGGACAGCACCTGCTTTATAAGGCCTCTTTTCAGGGTAAGCAGATGCTGCTGAATCTTTGTTGGTTAGTCAGTTCATGAAAGTTAGCCAGTACTGTGTAGCTTTGTATTTGTTTGTTGCTTACTGCAAATAGGCCTGGGAATTTGGTATTACACTCTGCCAATCCAGACCTAGCAGTAAGACTGGAGTCAGTCGTTTAGCTTGCTGGGGTTCTGTTACTACTCTGTGAACTTAGCAAGTTTGCGGCTGTATTCTAAGACTTGCCTGTCTAATCCTGTCTCACTGTGCTAGGTGTCAGGGGTCAGTTTAGTGGCAGTAAGCTAAAACCTGTGCACTGCAAGTGAGAATTAGGATTGTGGAGATTCTCCTTGTGTCTATCATTCCATCTCTGACCAAGGAGTTTACTGCCACACCCGTTGGTAACCCTTTAGGGTTTTGCTGTTGCCCTTAGCAACAGCATTTCGGGTTCTCTACGTATTAAAACACAACATCTTGCTTTTTCCATCTTAGCAGTTCTAATACAAGGGAGATACCCAGTTCCTTAGCCTCTGGGCTTCTCTGTTCACTTTGTGTGTATTTTGTTACCCTATCACCTTCTGTGTACATTATGTCATATCCCCCAGTTTGTCTGTGAGTCCATCTGTTTTGCATAACAGTTCAAACACCAGTACATTCCTGCAGACACTGGAATGCATAACAGTTCTGACACCAGTACTTTCCTGCTGGCACTGGTGTGCATAACAAGTAGGCCACTAGGCCTCTGTGTCGTCAAGTAAACTATCCATCCATACCTGTGGTGCATTTCAGTTGTGCGCAGTATATATAGTAGTAGGCCATCGCTATTGATATATTACTGGCATATAATTCCACACATTAAAAAATGGAGAACAAAAATGTGGAGGGTAAAATACGGAAAGATCATGATCCACTTCCACCTCGTGCTGAAGCTGCTGCCACTAGTCATGGCCGAGACGATGAAATGCCATCAACGTCGTCTGCCAAGGCCAATGCCCAATGTCATAGCAGAGAGCATGTAAAATCCAAAACACTAAAGTTCAGTAAAATGACCCAAAAATCTAAATTAAAAGCGTCTGAGGAGAAGCGTAAACTTGCCAATATGCCATTTACGACACGGAGTGGCAAGGAACGGCTGAGGCCCTGGCCTATGTTCATGGCTAGTGGTTCAGCTTCACACGAGGATGGAAGCACTCATCCTCCCGCTAGAAAAATGAAAAGACTTAAGCTGGCAAAAGCACAGCAAAGAACTGTGCGTTCTTCTAAATCACAAATCCCCAAGGAGAGTCCAATTGTGTCGGTTGCGATGCCTGACCTTCACAACACTGGACGGGAAGAGGTGGCGCCTTCCACCATTTGCATGCCCCCTGCAAGTGCTGGAAGGAGGACCCACAGTCCAGTTCCTGATAGTCAAATTGAAGATGTCACTGTTGAAGTACACCAGGATGAGGATATGGGTGTTGCTAGCGCTGAGGAGGAAATTGACAAGGAGGATTCTGATGGTGAGGTGGTTTGTTTAAGTCAGGCACCCGGGGAGACACCTGTTGTCCATGGGACGAATATGGCCATTGACATGCCTAGTCAAATTACTAAAAAAAATCACCTCGTCGATGTGGAATTATTTTAACAGAAATGCGGATAACATTTGTCAAGCCGTGTGTTGCCTTTGTCAAGCTGTAATTAGTAGGGGTAAGGACGTTAACCACCTAGGAACATCCTCCCTTATACGTCACCTGGAGTGTATTCATTAGAAGTCATTGACAAGTTCAAAAACTTTGGGTGACAGCGGAAGCAGTCCACTGACAACTAAAGCTCTTCCTCTTGTAACCAAGCTCCTGCAAACCACACCACCAACTCCCTCAGTGTCAATTTCCTCCTTAGACAGGAAAGCCAATAGTCCTGCAGGCCATGTCACTGTCAAGTCTGACGAGTCCTCTCCTGCCTGGGATTCCTCCAATGCATCCGTGAGTGTAATGCCTACTGCTGCTGGCGCTGCTGTGGTTGCTGCTGGGAGTTGATCGTCATCCCAGAGGGGAAGTCGGAAGACCACTTGTACTACTTCCAGTAAGCAATTGACTGTCCAACAGCCCTTTGCGAGGAAGATTAAATATAACAGCACTCATCCTGCTGCAAAGCGGATAACTCAGGCCTTGGCAGCCTGGGTGGTGTCAAACGTGTTTCCGGTATCCACCGTTAATTCACAGGAAACTAGAGAATTGCTTGAGGTACTGTGTCCCCGGTACCAAATACCATCTAGGTTCCATTTCTCTAGGCAGGCGATACCGAGAATGTACACAGACCTCAGAAAAAGAGTCACCAGTGTCCTAAAAATGCAGTTGTACCCAATGTCCACATAACCACGGACATGTGGACAAGTGGAGCAGGGAAGACTAAAGACTATATGACTGTGACAGCCCACTGGGTAGATGTATTGCCTCCCGCAGCAAGAACAGCAGCAGCGGCACCAGTAGCAGCATCTCGCAAACGCCAACTCGTTCCTAGGCAGGCTACGCTTTGTATCACCGCTTTCCAGAAGAGTCACACAGCTGACAACCTCTTACAGAAACTGAGGAACATCATCGCAGAATGGCTTACCCCAATTGGACTCTCCTGGGGATTTGTGACATCAGACAACGCCACCAATATTGTGCGTGCATTACATGTGGGCAAATTCCAGCACGTCCCATGTTTTGCACATACATTGAATTTAGTGGTGCAGAATTATTTAAAAAATGACAGGGGCGTGCAAGAGATGCTGTTGGTGGCCCGAAGAATTGCGGGCCACTTTCGGCATTCAGCCACCGCGTGCTGAAGACTGGAGCACCAGCAAACACTCCTGAACCTGCCCCGCCATCATCTGAAGCAAGATGTGGTAACGAGATGGAATTCAACCCTCTATATGCTTCAGAGGATGGAGGAACAGCAAAAGGCCATTCAAGCCTATACAGCTACCTACGATATAGGCAAATGAGGGGGAATGCACCTGACTCAAGCGCAGTGGAGAATGATTTCAACGTTGTGCAAGGTTCTGCAACCCTTTGAACTTGCCACACGTGAAGTCAGTTCAGACACTGCCAGCCTGAGTCAGGTCATTCCCCTCATCAGGCTTTTGCAGAAGAAGCTGGAGACATTGAAGGAGGAGCTAAAACAGAGTGATTCCGCTAGGCATGTGGGACTTGTGGATGGAGCCCTTAATTCACTTAACCAGGATTCACGGGTGGTCAATCTGTTGAAATCAGAGCACTACATTTTGGCCACCGTGCTCGATCCTAGATTTAAAACCTACATTGTATCTCTCTTTTCAGCAGACACAAGTCTGCAGAGGTTCAAAGACCTGCTGGTGAGAAAATTGTCAAGTCAAGCGGAACGTGACCCGTCAACAGCTCCTCCTTCACATTCTCCCGCAACTGGGGCTGCGAGGAAAAGGCTAAGAATTCCGAGCCCACCCGCTGGCGGGGATGCAGGGCAGTCTGGAGCGAGTGCTGACATCTGGTCCGGACTGAAGGACCTGCCAATGATTACTGACATATCGTCTACTGTCACTGCATATGATTCTGTCACCATTGAAAGAATGGTGGAGGATTATATGAGTGACCGCATCCAAGTAGGCACGTCAGACAGTCCGTACGTATACTGGCAGGAAAAAGAGGCAATTTGGAGGCCCTTGCAGAAACTAGCTTTATTTTACCTAAGTTGACCCCCTCCAGTGTGTACTCCGAAAGAGTGTTTAGTGCAGCCGCTCACCTTGTCAGCAATCGGCGTACGAGATTACTTCCAGAAAATGTGTAGAAGATGATGTTCATCAAAATGAATTATAATCAATTCCTCCGTGGAGACATTCACCAGCAATTGCCTCCAGAAAGTACACAGGGACCTGAAATGGTGGATTCCAGTGGGGACGAATTAATAATCTGTGAGGAGGGGGATGTACACAGTGAAAGGGGTGAGGAATCGGACGATGAGGAGGAGGTGGACATCTTGCCTCTGTAGAGCCAGTTTGTGCAAGGAGAGATTGATTGCTTCTTTTTTGGTGGGGGCCCAAACCAACCAGTCATTTCAGTCACAGTCATGTGGCAGATCCTGTCGTTGAAATGATGGGTTTGTTAAAGTGTGCATGTCCTGTTTATACAACATAAGGGTGGGTGGGAGGGCCCAAGGACAATTCCATCTTGCACCTCTTTTTTCTTTCATTTTTCTTTGCATCATGTGCTGTTTGGGGACTATTTTTTGAAGTGCCATCCTGTCTGACACTGCAGTGCCACTCCTAGATGGGCCAGGTGTTTGTGTCGGCCACTTGGGTCGCTTAGCGAGCGAACAACTCGGAGTGAGGGCCCATGTGCTGTTTGGGGACTATTTTTTTAATCTGCCATCCTTTCTGACACTGCAGTGCCACTCCTAGATGGGCCAGGTGTTTGTGCCGCCCTCTTGGGTCGCTTAGCTTAGTCATCCAGCGATTTCTGTGCAAATTTTAGGACTAAAAATAATATTGTGAGGTGTGAGGTGTTCAGAATAGACTGGAAATAAATGAGTGGACATTATGGTTATTGATGTTAATAATACTATAGGATCAAAATTACCCCCAAATTCTATGATTGAAGCTGTTTCTGAGGGGTTTTTGAAAAAAAACACCCGAATCCAAAACACACCCGAATCTGACAAAAAAATTTCAGGAAGGTTTTGCCAAAACGCGTCCGAATCCAAAACACGGCCGCGGAACCGAATCCAAAACCAAAACACAAAACCCGAAAAATTTCCGGTGCACATCTCTAGTGTTCAGTGGGTAATTAAAGATTAATCCCACTGGAGTGATCTGCATTAGCCTGGAAGATCTGAAACGCAGCTGTCTCACTATTTAAGTGTTTCCATTGTCTGTGTAATTTCACTTCAAACCTAACTTTAATTCTGATAAAGAAATCTATTGAAAGCCCTGGAAATTAAAAGGGTGCCATACATTTGATTTATGATCAAATTATAAGAGTGAAAATTTTCAGCTGAGAAGTTATTTTAAAGTCATACTGTATTTTACCAACCTAGATTTATACCTTTGTAAATTAACATTGAAGCTGGAACCCTTCCAGTTTCTAATAAAGTCGAGTTCTGCTCGGACTGACCTTGGCAAGGCTGCATGTTAGTTCCACAACTTATAAACACTAAGATGCGTTATGCAGAAAATCAGTGCAGACTCTGAGAACCCTGTGAGAAGTACATAAAAAAAGAAACCACCAATTTAATTAGTTGAACTTCTCTGCAGTAGCATATAGAGGAAAGAATTCAATTTTATGCTGTAAATATCTTGGTCAGCGCACTGTCATTATTCCAGCCAAATGCTGCAACCAATTAGAAACAAAATGATTTAGCTACGACGTAGAGATACCACAGGCACCGATAGGTATGTGTTACATGACATTAGTGCGACAGAAGATGGACAGAAAGGAAAAAAGCCAAGTACACATTAACATCACTTTCTTTAAGTGATTAAAAAAGCAACATGTGTATAAATCCACACAGGCCTGCACTCATGCAGGTCCATCCAGCCCTGTAGTGCTCACTTATAGATCCTGCTTAATGGTATCAGGCTACTATGAATGATAGATAAAGTAGAGATGAGCGGGTTCGGTTCCTCGGAATCCGAACCCGCCCGAACTTCAGCTTTTTTTACACGGATCCGAGCGACTCGGATCTTCCCGCCTTGCTCGGTTAACCCGAGCGCGCCCGAACGTCATCATGACGCTGTCGGATTCTCGCGAGGCTCGGATTCTATCGCGAGACTCGGATTCTATATAAGGAGCCGCGCGTCGCCGCCATTTTCACACGTGCATTGAGATTGATAGGGAGAGGACGTGGCTGGCGTCCTCTCCATTTAGATTATAAGAGAGAGAGATTTACTGGAGCTTAGGACTAGGAGGAGTACTGTAGAAGTGTAGAGAGTGCAGAGAGTTTACTAGTGAGTGACCACCAGACAGTGCAGTTTATTTAATATATCCGTTCTCTGCCTGAAAAAAGCGATACACACAGTGACTCAGTCACATACCATATCTGTGTGCACTGCTCAGGCTCAGCCCAGTGTGCTGCATCATCTATATATATTATATATCTGTCTGACTGCTCAGCTCACACAGCTTATAATTGTGGGGGAGACTGGGGAGCACTGCAGTGCCAGTTATAGGTTATAGCAGGAGCCAGGAGTACATAATATTATATAGTGAGTGACCACCAGACAGTGCAGTTTATTTAATATATCCGTTCTCTGCCTGAAAAAAGCGATACACACAGTGACTCAGTCACATACCATATCTGTGTGCACTGCTCAGGCTCAGCCCAGTGTGCTGCATCATCTATATATATTATATATCTGTCTGACTGCTCAGCTCACACAGCTTATAATTGTGGGGGAGACTGGGGAGCACTGCAGTGCCAGTTATAGGTTATAGCAGGAGCCAGGAGTACATAATATTATATTAAAATTAAACAGTGCACACTTTTGCTGCAGGAGTGCCACTGCCAGTGTGACTGACCAGTGACCTGACCACACTGACCACCAGTATAGTTAGTAGTATACTTATATTGTGATTGCCTGAAAAAGTTAAACACTCGTCGTGTGACTTCACTTGTGTGTTGTTGTTTTTTTTATTCTATAAAAATAAAACTCATTCTGCTGACAGACAGTGTCCAGCAGGTCCGTCATTATATAATATATAATATATACCTGTCCGGCTGCAGTAGTGATATATATATATTTTTTATATCATTTATCATCCAGTCGCAGCAGACACAGTACGGTAGTTCACGGCTGTGGCTACCTCTGTGTCTGCACTCGGCAGGCAGTCCGTCCATAATTGTATACCACCTAACCGTGGTTTTTTCTTCTTCTTTATACATACATACTACTACGACATCTCTTTATCAACCAGTCTATATTAGCAGCAGACACAGTACAGTACGGTAGTTCACGGCTGTGGCTACCTCTGTGTCTGCACTCGGCAGGCAGTCCGTCCATAATTGTATACCACCTAACCGTGGTTTTTTTTTCTTTCTTCTTTATACATACATAGTTACATAGACATCTCTTTATCAACCAGTCTATATTAGCAGCAGACACAGTACAGTACGGTAGTTCACGGCTGTGGCTACCTCTGTGTCTGCACTTGGCAGGCAGTCCATCCATAATTGTATACCACCTAACCGTGGTTTTTTTTTCTTTCTTCTTTATACATACATAGTTACATAGACATCTCTTTATCAACCAGTCTATATTAGCAGCAGACACAGTACAGTACGGTAGTTCACGGCTGTGGCTACCTCTGTGTCTGCACTCGGCAGGCAGTCCGTCCATAATTGTATACCACCTAACCGTGGTTTTTTTTTCTTTCTTCTTTATACATACATAGTTACATAGACATCTCTTTATCAACCAGTCTATATTAGCAGCAGACACAGTACAGTACGGTAGTTCACGGCTGTGGCTACCTCTGTGTCTGCACTCGGCAGGCAGTCCGTCCATAATTGTATACCACCTAACCGTGGTTTTTTTTTCTTTCTTCTTTATACATACATAGTTACATAGACATCTCTTTATCAACCAGTCTATATTAGCAGCAGACACAGTACAGTATGGTAGTTCACGGCTGTGGCTACCTCTGTGTCTGCACTCGGCAGGCAGTCCGTCCATAATTGTATACCACCTAACCGTGGTTTTTTTTTCTTTCTTCTTTATACATACATAGTTACATAGACATCTCTTTATCAACCAGTCTATATTAGCAGCAGACACAGTACAGTACGGTAGTTCACGGCTGTGGCTACCTCTGTGTCTGCACTCGGCAGGCAGTCCATAATTGTATACTAGTATCCATCTCCATTGTTTACCTGAGGTGCCTTTTAGTTGTGCCTATTAAAATATGGAGAACAAAAATGTTGAGGTTCCAAAATTAGGGAAAGATCAAGATCCACTTCCACCTCGTGCTGAAGCTGCTGCTACTAGTCATGGCCGAGACGATGAAATGCCAGCAACGTCGTCTGCCAAGGCCGATGCCCAATGTCATAGTACAGAGCATGTCAAATCCAAAACACCAAATATCAGTAAAAAAAGGACTCCAAAACCTAAAATAAAATTGTCGGAGGAGAAGCGTAAACTTGCCAATATGCCATTTACCACACGGAGTGGCAAGGAACGGCTGAGGCCCTGGCCTATGTTCATGGCTAGTGGTTCAGCTTCACATGAGGATGGAAGCACTCAGCCTCTCGCTAGAAAACTGAAAAGACTCAAGCTGGCAAAAGCACCGCAAAGAACTGTGCGTTCTTCGAAATCCCAAATCCACAAGGAGAGTCCAATTGTGTCGGTTGCGATGCCTGACCTTCCCAACACTGGACGTGAAGAGCATGCGCCTTCCACCATTTGCACGCCCCCTGCAAGTGCTGGAAGGAGCACCCGCAGTCCAGTTCCTGATAGTCAGATTGAAGATGAAGATGTTGAAGTACACCAGGATGAGGAGGATATGGGTGTTGCTGCGCTGGGGAGGAAATTGACCAGGAGGATTCTGATGGTGAGGTGGATTGTTTAAGTCAGGCACCCGGGGAGACACCTGTTGTCCGTGGGAGGAATATGGCCGTTGACATGCCTGGTGAAAATACCAAAAAAATCAGCTCTTCAGTGTGGAGGTATTTCAACAGAAAAGCGGACAACAGGTGTCAAGCCATGTGTTGCCTTTGTCAAGCTGTAATAAGTAGGGGTAAGGACGTTAACCACCTCGGAACATCCTCCCTTATACGTCACCTGCAGCGCATTCATAATAAGTCAGTGACAAGTTCAAAAACTTTGGGCGACAGCGGAAGCAGTCCACTGACCAGTAAATCCCTTCCTCTTGTAACCAAGCTCACGCAAACCACCCCACCAACTCCCTCAGTGTCAATTTCCTCCTTCCCCAGGAATGCCAATAGTCCTGCAGGCCATGTCACTGGCAATTCTGACGAGTCCTCTCCTGCCTGGGATTCCTCCGATGCATCCTTGCGTGTAACGCCTACTGCTGCTGGCGCTGCTGTTGTTGCTGCTGGGAGTCGATGGTCATCCCAGAGGGGAAGTCGTAAGCCCACTTGTACTACTTCCAGTAAGCAATTGACTGTCCAACAGTCCTTTGCGAGGAAGATGAAATATCACAGCAGTCATCCTGCTGCAAAGCGGATAACTGAGGCCTTGACAACTATGTTGGTGTTAGACGTGCGTCCGGTATCCGCCGTTAGTTCACAGGGAACTAGACAATTTATTGAGGCAGTGTGCCCCCGTTACCAAATACCATCTAGGTTCCACTTCTCTAGGCAGGCGATACCGAGCATGTACACGGACGTCAGAAAAAGACTCACCAGTGTCCTAAAAAATGCAGTTGTACCCAATGTCCACTTAACCACGGACATGTGGACAAGTGGAGCAGGGCAGGGTCAGGACTATATGACTGTGACAGCCCACTGGGTAGATGTATGGACTCCTGCCGCAAGAACAGCAGCGGCGGCACCAGTAGCAGCATCTCGCAAACGCCAACTCTTTCCTAGGCAGGCTACGCTTTGTATCACCGCTTTCCAGAATACGCACACAGCTGAAAACCTCTTACGGCAACTGAGGAAGATCATCGCGGAATGGCTTACCCCAATTGGACTCTCCTGTGGATTTGTGGCATCGGACAACGCCAGCAATATTGTGTGTGCATTAAATATGGGCAAATTCCAGCACGTCCCATGTTTTGCACATACCTTGAATTTGGTGGTGCAGAATTTTTAAAAAAACGACAGGGGCGTGCAAGAGATGCTGTCGGTGGCCAGAAGAATTGCGGGACACTTTCGGCGTACAGGCACCAGGTACAGAAGACTGGAGCACCACCAAAAACTACTGAACCTGCCCTGCCATCATCTGAAGCAAGAAGTGGTAACGAGGTGGAATTCAACCCTCTATATGCTTCAGAGGTTGGAGGAGCAGCAAAAGGCCATTCAAGCCTATACAATTGAGCACGATATAGTAGGTGGAATGCACCTGTCTCAAGCGCAGTGGAGAATGATTTCAACGTTGTGCAAGGTTCTGATGCCCTTTGAACTTGCCACACGTGAAGTCAGTTCAGACACTGCCAGCCTGAGTCAGGTCATTCCCCTCATCAGGCTTTTGCAGAAGAAGCTGGAGACATTGAAGGAGGAGCTAACACGGAGCGATTCCGCTAGGCATGTGGGACTTGTGGATGGAGCCCTTAATTCGCTTAACAAGGATTCACGGGTGGTCAATCTGTTGAAATCAGAGCACTACATTTTGGCCACCGTGCTCGATCCTAGATTTAAAGCCTACCTTGGATCTCTCTTTCCGGCAGACACAAGTCTGCTGGGGTTGAAAGACCTGCTGGTGACAAAATTGTCAAGTCAAGCAGAACGCGACCTGTCAACATCTCCTCCTTCACATTCTCCCGCAACTGGGGGTGCGAGGAAAAGGCTCAGAATTCCGAGCCCACCCGCTGGCGGTGATGCAGGGCAGTCTGGAGCGACTGCTGATGCTGACATCTGGTCCGGACTGAAGGACCTGACAACGATTACGGACATGTCGTCTACTGTCACTGCATATGATTCTCTCAACATTGATAGAATGGTGGAGGATTATATGAGTGACCGCATCCAAGTAGGCACGTCACACAGTCCGTACTTATACTGGCAGGAAAAAGAGGCAATTTGGAGGCCCTTGCACAAACTGGCTTTATTCTACCTAAGTTGCCCTCCCACAAGTGTGTACTCCGAAAGAGTGTTTAGTGCCGCCGCTCACCTTGTCAGCAATCGGCGTACGAGGTTACATCCAGAAAATGCGGAGAAGATGATGTTCATTAAAATGAATTATAATCAATTCCTCCGCGGAGACATTGACCAGCAGCAATTGCCTCCACAAAGTACACAGGGAGCTGAGATGGTGGATTCCAGTGGGGACGAATTGATAATCTGTGAGGAGGGGGATGTACACGGTGATATATCGGAGGGTGATGATGAGGTGGACATCTTGCCTCTGTAGAGCCAGTTTGTGCAAGGAGAGATTAATTGCTTCTTTTTTGGGGGGGGTCCAAACCAACCCGTCATATCAGTCACAGTCGTGTGGCAGACCCTGTCACTGAAATGATGGGTTGGTTAAAGTGTGCATGTCCTGTTTTGTTTATACAACATAAGGGTGGGTGGGAGGGCCCAAGGACAATTCCATCTTGCACCTCTTTTTTCTTTTCTTTTTCTTTGCATCATGTGCTGATTGGGGAGGGTTTTTTGGAAGGGACATCCTGCGTGACACTGCAGTGCCACTCCTAAATGGGCCCGGTGTTTGTGTCGGCCACTAGGGTCGCTAATCTTACTCACACAGTCAGCTACCTCATTGCGCCTCTTTTTTTCTTTGCGTCATGTGCTGTTTGGGGAGGGTTTTTTGGAAGGGACATCCTGCGTGACACTGCAGTGCCACTCCTAGATGGGCCCGGTGTTTGTGTCGGCCACTAGGGTCGCTAATCTTACTCACACAGCTACCTCATTGCGCCTCTTTTTTTCTTTGCGTCATGTGCTGTTTGGGGAGGGTTTTTTGGAAGGGCCATCCTGCGTGACACTGCAGTGCCACTCCTAGATGGGCCCGGTGTTTGTGTCGGCCACTAGGGTCGCTAATCTTACTCACACAGCTACCTCATTGCGCCTCTTTTTTTCTTTGCGTCATGTGCTGTTTGGGGAGGGTTTTTTGGAAGGGACATCCTGCGTGACACTGCAGTGCCACTCCTAGATGGGCCCGGTGTTTGTGTCGGCCACTAGGGTCGCTTATCTTACTCACACAGCGACCTCGGTGCAAATTTTAGGACTAAAAATAATATTGTGAGGTGTGAGGTATTCAGAATAGACTGAAAATGAGTGTAAATTATGGTTTTTGAGGTTAATAATACTTTGGGATCAAAATGACCCCCAAATTCTATGATTTAAGCTGTTTTTTAGTGTTTTTTGAAAAAAAACACCCGAATCCAAAACACACCCGAATCCGACAAAAAAAATTCGGTGAGGTTTTGCCAAAACGCGTTCGAACCCAAAACACGGCCGCGGAACCGAACCCAAAACCAAAACACAAAACCCGAAAAATTTCAGGCGCTCATCTCTAAATTAAAGAAGACATACTTCAATCCATACCTCATCATCATTCCAGGAGGGACAAAATGCTTTAATGTAAAGTTTTAGTTTCTTTCGGTAGCTGACTTACACAAATGGTGGAAGGAGGTGAAAGAGGCTTCTTTATGAGGACAGTGTGAGAAATGTCAGACTCACACATAGCTGATGTGGACACCCCTAAACGTTCCTCAAGAATGTCGGATGATTCTGATTCTGAATGCACAGTACTTATGAAAATAAAATACATTTTTTACCCCTTTTCATTTTCATATACAGCAGACAGAGCACCCTGCCTGGACTGATAAAGCAGAGCACCCCTTTCAGATACAGCAGATAGAGCACCCCTTTTCGGATACAGCAGACAGAGGACCCCTCTCAGATGCAGCAGACAGAGCACCCCTTTTCGGATACAGCAGACAGAGGACCCCTCTCAGATACAGCAGACAGAGCATCAGCCTCATGCCAGACAACACAGTACTGAGACGGACACGTCCGTCCAGTACACTCTCCACAGCCGGAGTGAAGATGGTGCCGATCACTTCTACAGAATCCAAAACCCACTAGAATCCGACAGCAAGATGACTACATTCAGCCTCGCTTTGGGATCCGAGTAAGGCGGGAAGTCCCAAGCCGGAGTCAGATCCGGACTCGGATTGCAAAGTTTTTGGTGGGTCCGGTTCTCTGAGAACCTGACCCGCTCATCTCTACTTATTACCACAGCATATTTTGTTTAGTGTTGCAGTGAAACAAATAAATATGCAGCTGGTATTTAACATGATTCACCCCTCTGGGTGTTGCTGGGTGCCCAAAGTTTGAGGAGAGGAACAGTTGGATAAATCTCTGCGTGCGCATAAATCAGCTGCAGCAGGGAGGAGTGATTATCATGCTTCACAGCATTCTGCTTGATGAGGAGGGGTAATGCCACTGAGGGATGGTGGACAAAGCCACTGGGGGGAAGTGATCTGCTGGTGTGTGTGTGTGTGTGTGTGTGTGTGTGTGTGTGTGTGTGGGGGGGGTTAAGTAATACCCCACAATACGTTTATTGTCCTATACATGGAGACAATTGGGGGGCAGGGGGATAGTGCCACAGTTGGGACCAGTGGACAATGGGTGGGGGGTTATGCTACTAGGGATCTATTACCAAGAAGGGTGGGTGGGAGGTAATGCTGTCATTTTTCACACACAGCCTATAACATGGCAGTTAGGAGCTGATTGGCTAGTACTTTTCTCTCTCCACTTTATCTCTCTCCAAAGCTTAGTACATATCCCCCCCTATATATTCTCTATAAAGTGTTGCCTGATATCTGTGCACCATATAAATTACAAATAAATAGGGTACAATGCATCTTTGTAAAATATGCTTTTTTCAGGTTCACACATCCATGAAACGTGTTTTTCTAAGTCCATATTACAATATTTGTGTATCTTGATTGCATCTCCTTATGACTGCAGAGGTGGTAAATGGGAGAGAAGGGGCAGTTTAATGTAGGCCATGTGAAGTACAAGCATGCTTCCTTGCTTGGGCTCTCCAAAGAGTTAGAGACAGCCTGGCTGGTGGCATATTTGTTGCATGTGGTCTAACCAAGGAGCAACAGTTCGTGCTGTTGCTGATCATCAGCATGGTCCTCTGCAGTCAACAAAATGTGTTATATAAGTAAATAACAAATCAGAAAAGAAATCCCCCTCTCTTCTTTCCAAGTTGCTCCCAGCACCAGTATAACCTAGGCTGGCACAACTCAGGGTCCTGCTGATGACAAAATGAAAATAACCGTGTAGATTTACAGAGCCATGACATGAATGACTGGAACGCTACCTACTAATCCATACAGAGCAGCTTCTTTCTGGCGGGTCAGGGTGTGGTAACATCACTCTGCAATGGTTGGTAGAGCTTACATACCATGTGGGTATAACCTCAAAGAAGTACACTGCTACAATTATAATCCCTGATATAAATGTTCAATGAATTGCACTCCAATAATTTACTTCATAGAGATTATGACAATAGCCAATCAGACTGAAGCCTGACGTTCAAGTTGCGGATTCGGATATGGACATCGGGCAGGACTCGTGTTCCATCATAAATATGCACATTGTAGGAGTGCGGGTTTCACTAGTAAAGTGCTGCCAGCTCAGCCTTTCATTACCCAGTGATAGTATTGGATAGTGGGAGGACCCAACACTGGTTGCCCCCCCCCCCACCCCCCACACACACCTTGTTGCCACGGCATGTCATTATCTAAAAAGAAATAGAAGAAACCAAACAAATTCATCATTGTCATCATCATCACTGCCACCACTTTGATAATGGATGGTGTCCCTACAATGCCACTGCATGATCATACACATACCTCCCAGTAATCAAACATGAATAATCAGGACAATATGAACCACTCATCCACCAAATGTCAGCCCCAATACACCCACTTAGGGATGACATTCCCCTCATTTTCATGTAGACCCCACTCCTTTCAAGTTCCACAAATTGGCACTGTCCTGTCTAAATTATGTTTGTCAATAAATGCTTGCACTGCAGTTTACAATTTTCATTACTTATCTTACAACACGATACTGTATGATTGGTGCTTTTTTCTATGAAAGAAAGGGATCACTACCTTTATAGACAATAATGGACTAGATGCATCATCGTTTGGAGAGTGATAAAATGGAGAGTGAAAAAGCACCAGCCAATCAGCTTCTAACTTCCATGTCACAGGCTGTGTTTGAAAAATGTCAGTTAGGAGCTGATTGGCTGGCACTTTTTCACTCTCCATTTTATCACTTTCCAAGTGATGATGCATAAATGACTCAACACAGTTTGTGCCACATCTCCTGGTTGTTTTGAGCATAGGTTGAATTGGGCTCCCAAACTATGAAGAGAGAGTATGTCAACTTAACCTACGGCCTTAACTAGAGCTGGGCTAGACAGGTATCGGAAGCAAATCTGGGGGAGGGGGTCACAGAGAATGAGTATTTTATGTTCATTTGATTACAATTCAGGGCTTGGGGGGCATGACATTTCTTTCTTGCCTAGTTACAGCTCTGTTTTACAAATATATTTTAGGATACATAATTAATTATGTTTCTATGCAAATTGTGGACATAGGTTCATCTTAACATAGATGTGTCATTATCTTAGAAGACCACCTAAGACCATGTTAAACATTCATCAGATGTCCAACGTGTCTCCAATTTCATGCTGCCCCAAGTTTATGGAGAAAGCAAGGAAAGTTATTACAGAATCTACAACAGTGTAAACATGGTCAGCCCAGGTGGCATCAATGATTGCCAAGACTATTATGTGCCAATACTGCCTCCTTAAACACACATTGTAGACCTATTTAATTTTATTTCTTTCTTTGGTTCCTCATAGAAATAAATCTCTATATAAGCTAACAAGGTCCTTTCCAAATGTTACCTGCTGTAATTATTGGCCACCTCTTTCCCCCGTGAATGCAAGTTCTACTTTCACAATGATATTCTAGAACCAAGGGCCTAATCCTATATTAATAACTTACTGTATATGACCAAGCGTTGTAATTGGATATTTTAACAGGGTGCAAATTTGTTTCTCACCTTCAAGCTTGGGTCATTCCACAATTTTAATATAGTACAGATTGTACAGTGCTGTTGTAACATTTGTTGGATGATTCAATGACAAATCTGAACCAGATGTGGAGAGAAAGTATATCTTTGAAAGGCAAGTACGATTAGTTGTAAGGGATTTGCACTAAGAAATAATAACATGCACAAAAGCAAAAATACAGCTTTCTAAGTGTTGAAGAAAAAGTTTTGATTATGTAGAAAGCACCATGTTATCCAAAGAAATGGACGTAAAGAGAGCCTGTCAGCAGATTCTGTATTCCCATTTTATTTACAGTATATGTTGTGTAGTGCCTGGTGTATACTTCACATCTTGTCTGCCTTGCCAGTACACGAGTAGCTGTACGGGGAACCACCTAGCATGGAATGATGCTTGACTTTGGAGTCAAGCCAGGCTACATTATGAATGCATGTTCCCCCTCTGGGGAAAATGAAGCAATGACAGCACACCATTTTTTATACCATGCAATGCATAAACAAATTTGGTGACTTGGGGTCCATGTACTAAACCTTGGAGAGACATAAAGTGGATAAAGATAAACTACCAGCCAATCAGCTCCTGTCATGTTTCAAACACAGCCTGTAACATGGCAAATATGATAGGTTGGTACTTTATCTCTGTCCACTTTCTCTCTCTACAAGGATAAGCACATAGACCCCATGGTCATGTACGGACACACAATTGAAAGAAACTGGGAAAAAAAGGAGAAAAACTAAAGTAAATAAACAAATATTATTTGAATGAAATAGGGAGATTGATAAAGTGGAGAGAGATAAAGTACCAGCCAATCAGCTCCTGACTGCCATGTTACAGGCAATGTTAGAAAAATGACAGGAGAATCTGAGAATATAGAATTGGAGTTCTTCTCCCTGTCTGTGATTATTAATACATTTGGACAATACTTAGGGCAAGATTTATCAAGCCTTGGAGAGTGATAAATTGCACGGTGATTAAGTGCCAACCAATCAGCTCCTGTCATTTTTCAAATATTTTACAGTCTGTAACATGGCAGTTAGGAGCTGATTGGCTGGTACTTTCTCACCGTACAATTTATCACTCTCCAAGGCAGGGACGTGCGGTGAGGTAAATGGCTCAGGAGGCACTGGCTGGTACCAGAGCCAGACTTACATGCAATATATGAGCCCAAGGGTTCTTGTGGGCATTATGCAAAGGCGCAGTAGTATATACTGCTGGAAATTTGGTGAGTCTTGATCAGAGATGTGCGGAAAAGATAGGCTGGTCAGGAACTGCCTCACCTGCCATAGACTTTTTACACCAAAGTTTTGACTATAAAAATGATTAGATTAATACAAAGAAGATATTTCTACTATATTTTCCATATACTTTTCGTGCCCAACACTCCACAGAGACGGCACTGACCAAAGTAGTGAATGATCTGGTCACTGCTAGATCAAAAGGCCATTACACACTACTTATTCTTCTAGATCTCTTTGCTGCTTTTGACACTGTTGACCACTCTCTTCTCATACAAACACTACAATCCCTAGGTCTTCAGGACACAGCCCTTTCTTGGTTCTCATCCTACCTATCTAATCGCTCTTTCAGTGTTCACTTCTCTGATTCTACCTCCTCTTCTCTACCTCTATCAGTTGGAGCACCGCAAGGCTCAGTCTTAGGTCCTCTGCTTTTCTCAATCTATACCTCCTCTCTTGGTAAACTAATCAGCTCCTTTGGATTTCAGTATCATTTGTACGCTGATGATACTCAAATCTACCGATCCTCCCCATATTTGTCACCACCAGTATTGGCTCGTGTCACTGGATGCCTGTCTGCCATTTCATCTTGGATGTCATCTCGCCACCTCAAACTCAACATTTCCAAAACCGAATTAATTATTTTCCCACCAGCTTAGAGTAGTTACCAACCTGATATCTCTATAACTGTTGACAATGCAACTATCCACCCCACCCCACAAGCTCGTTGCCTAGGTGTCACCCTTGACTCTGAACTGTCCTTTGTTCCACACATTCAATCTGTCTCTAAATCATGTTACATACACCTTAAAAACATATCCAAAATACGCCCTTATTTTACACAAGACTCTGCAAAAACTCTAATCCATGCACTCATCATCTCCCGCATTGATTATTGTAATAGTCTCCTTACTGGTCTTCCCAAACATAGGCTATCACCACTTCAATCCATTTTAAATGCAGCTGCGAGGCTAATCTTCCTCGCCAGACGTTCTTCATCTGCTGATCCGCTCTGTCAGTCCCTCCATTGGTTACCGGTTGTCTACCGTGTCAAATATAAAATACTTTTACTTACATACAAGGCTATTAACCAAACTGCACCATCATACATCTCCTCACTCATCTCAAAATATCTCCCTACCAGACCTCTCCGCTCTGCACAAGATCTGCGTCTCTCATCCACATGTATTACCTGTTCCCACTCAAAATTACAGGACTTTACCCGGGCTTCACCCACTCTGTGGAATGCACTCCCACGCACAATAAGACTCTCCTTTAGTCTCCAAACCTTTAAACGTTCTCTGAAAACTCATCTCTTCAGACAAGCCTACCAAATTTCAGACCCACACACATAACCTTAACAGCTTCCCTATCAAGTTGCATCCCCTCTGTACAGTCCACATAAACTCACATTTTGTCTTCCAACATTGCTGGGTGATCATATCATATACAACCCATTAAGAACCTAGCAACCTGGGGAACCATTATGTAACAGGTAGCATCTATCCTTGTGTATCAATGCCTATTTCCCTATAGATTGTAAGCTTGCGAGCAGGGCCTTCCTACCTCTGTCTGTCTGTCTGTCTTTGCCCAGTTTTGTTCTATAATTGTTGTTCTTATTGTATAGCGCAACGGAATATGCTGCGCTATATAAGAAACTGCTAATAAATAAAGAAATAAAGAAATAAATAGATAAATAAATAAAATAGTCAAAACTCTGGCGTATACATTAATATGACAGGAAAGGCTCTGCCTCACCTGCCTCACTTCACAGCACGTTACTGCTGGAAGGCTTGATAAATCTGGGCCATAATTTCTTATTGTAGCAAGTACAGTAGCAGTCAGGCTTGGACTGGCCCACAGGGGTACAGGGGAAACCACCGGTGGGCCCCACTGCCCGGGGGCCCACCTCCTGCTCTAAGGATCAGGTTCCAGACCGTGCACTTGAATTATACATTATACAGGTTGAGTATCCCTTATCCAAAATGCTTGGGACCAGGAGTATTTTGGATATCGGATTTTTCCGTATTTTGGAATAATTGCATACCATAGTGATATATCATTGCGATGGAGCCCAAATCTAAGCACAGAATGCATTTATATTTCATATACACCTTATATACACAGCCTGGAGGTCATTTTAGCCAATGTTATAAAGTACTTTGTGCATTAAGCAAAGCTTGTGTACATACACACAATTAATTTGTTCATATACACCTTCTACACATAGCCTGGAGGTCATTTAATACAATACTTTTAATAACTTTTTGTATTGAACAAAGTTTGTGTACATTGAGCCATCAGAAAACAAAGGTTTCACTGTCTCAGTCTCACTCAAAAAAGTCCGTATTTCTGAATATTTGGATATGGGATACTCAACCTGTGTATATATATATATATATATATATGTATGTTACCTTACCTTATACTGGTCTATGGGGTATTTTCTACAGTGCATTGCTGTTATTAATCTGTTATTAATCTGGTACATTATCTTGGATGCAGCAGCTGAATTTACTGTATATATTTATGAAGGTGCTCAAACGTTGCACTCGCTAATGGTTAGTCAAACCAATGAGGTGGCAGGCCACACCCCTTCTGCAGACTGGCCACACCCCTAAACATGGTCCTTACCACTGCATTCCCCCGGTGGGCCCTACATGCTCCAGTGCGACACTAGTAGCAGCTATAAAAAAATAATAATTATTGGGTCGTGAGACTGAGAGGACTTCTGGACTTTCCTTATTGCATGTACTATGGGGGTCATTCCGAGTTGATCGCTCGCTAGCTATTTTTTGCAGTGCTGCGAACAGATAGTCGCCGCCTATAGGGGAGTGTATTTTCACTTTGCAAAAGTGCGAACGCCTGTGCAGCCGAGCGGTACAAAAACATTTTGTGCAAAACAAGACCAGCCCTGTAGTTACTTATTCTGTGCGATGATTGCTGCGACGAATGTCACGGAATTTACATCAGATACCCGCCTGCAAATGCCGGGACACGCTTGCATTTTTCCAAACACTCCCAGAAAACGGTCAGTCGACACCCATAAACTCCTACTTCCTGTCAATCTCCTTGCGATCAGCTGTGCAAATGGAATCGTTGCTAGAAGCAGTGCAAAACAATTATGCTCTTTGTACCCATTTGCCGCGCATGCACATTGCGGCCCATACGCATGCGTAGTTTTGCCGTTTTTTAAATGATCGCTACGCAGCGAACAACAGCAGCTACCGATCAACTCAGAATGAGGGCCTATAGCTATTGTATGTGTGTGAAAGCTTCCTTTGCACTGCAGAATGGAAATCTAACACTTCTTAAACAACCTCCCTTATTATTTGTTTATACAAATCACCGTCGACTCTGAAGAATGTTTGTTGCTTTGACTGTTAATGAGGCTACGTTCTAACTATTTTTATTGTAATTCATTACTTTAAATATATTTCTCTTCATTTGCATTTAGCAATTCATCATTTTACAGTTTCATTAATGTCAGCTTGAATACTGTAGCTATTTATTGGTCCCTTATGATAGATCCCCAAGTGTAAAGTGATATCATGGATTAGACGCCCTGACTGAAATATCACCATTTCATTGTTGTTTTAGATTAAGCATAAAACATTTGTCATTAGAACCTCAAGAGCTAATATCCTGCCAAAACAGGCCAACCTTTGACATTTTTCCGTCAAAAATCCTTAAACGTCTGCTAGAGTATCAAAGCTTTTATTTCAACATCACCGGTGAAGGTCAATAGCTTCTGACAGATGCATATTAGACCAGACTTAATTATGACTGAGTGGCACAATGTTCTTTGCAACATCTGGAGCCTAGTCACAGAGTAAGTAAACTTTGAGCTGCATGTCCGAGCTGCCATATGTATCAAGAAGACAATTACAAAGGGAAATACAGGCTGGCAGCAGAAAATAAGTATTTTCTTAAGTAATACTCCATGCACCCTCTGTAATATTAACACAACTAAATGATGTCAAATTCCCACATTGGGGACTCAGAGTAAGGTCACAGAGGGCTGGGGGACTGCTTTATTCTTCTTCTATTCTAGGACAAGTGATGATTTCCATAGCAAACATATTGAAATGTGATGTTGAATATTTAGAGTAATACTTTAAATCAGATGTCAGCATACACATATCTATATATTTTATATTTATTTATCTATCTTTATAAATGTGTGTGTATTATTGTTATACTATTGTTATATGATATGTTGATAATAATAACAATTATTGTTATTATATTTATATAGCGCTCTGTTTCCAATAGGACTAAACACTTAACAGAATTAACATAATACAGTAGAGAAACAATGAAGTACAGAAAAGCTTGTCATAAAATACAGAGAGCATTGAGATATTAAAGGGACAATTCTGGAAATGCTGAGTAAACGGGAAAGTCTTGAGGTCATTTTTGAAGGATTCTAGAGTGGGGGTCTCTCGAACTCAGAGCCACATGCAGGGGCAAACGCAGGATTTAGTGAGGGGGGTTTCTGTGAGGGGTGTGTGTGTGTCTATGTATATGTACACACACACACACACACACACACACACACACACACACACACACACACACACACACACACACACACATATACACACACACACACACACACACACACACACACACACACACACACACATATATATATGAGAAGGAGAAGGTTGTGCAATCAATGTTATACGTCCTTAAGAATCCATATACTCCGTATTTAGTTTCTGATGTCGGTGCTGGCACTTCTAAACAGTGTAACCACACTGTTAGAGTTAACTGGAAAAGAATGATGATGGCGCACTCAATGAATCAAGGTATAAAGTAGATTTACTACAAATAACAAGCTCACATACATCATAGGTTTAAAATCACCGGCTCGTGGAAATCGAAAACGCTGTCTCCAATGCCACTCGCAGCAGTCCGTCTCTCAGGTTGCCGGCATGCAGTAATACTCAGGTCAGCGTCTCAGCTTACGGAACAGGTGTTCATGAATGTAACGAACACGTCCTTGTTTAGGCCACGCCCAACGCATTTCGTCACTGTATGACTTCGTCAGGGGGTGTGGTCAGTGTCTCCAGCGATGTCTTTTTATACGCACTGATTATTCACATCTTATACTCAGGTGTAACACATTACTATCAACCTTAAACACACTTTTACAACAACAAATGTATTTAGACATCTTATATCTTACTCTTCTTTAATAAAAAAATATTCTAAATAAACTTTATTTACGGAAAGATATATACTACTGTTGTAGCATCATGCTCTGTATTGCTTAAGTCCTATATTGGCTGATTTGAACCACTGTAATAGACATTTTATTACTGCTCGTTATATTTTATTTTATATTGTTTTTTCTCCTGACCATTTTAAGTAAAAAACATTTTTTAAACAGTAGTATATATCTTTCCGTAAATAAAGTTTATTTAGAATATTTTTTTATTAAAGAAGAGTAAGATATAAGATGTCTAAATACATTTGTTGTTGTAAAAGTGTGTTTAAGGTTGATAGTAATGTGTTACACCTGAGTATAAGATGTGAATAATCAGTGCGTATAAAAAGACATCGCTGGAGACACTGACCACACCCCCTGACGAAGTCATACAGTGACGAAATGCGTTGGGCGTGGCCTAAACAAGGACGTGTTCGTTACATTCATGAACACCTGTTCCGTAAGCTGAGACGCTGACCTGAGTATTACTGCATGCCGGCAACCTGAGAGACGGACTGCTGCGAGTGGCATTGGAGACAGCGTTTTCGATTTCCACGAGCCGGTGATTTTAAACCTATGATGTA
This sequence comes from Pseudophryne corroboree, assembly GCF_028390025.1. Lineage (NCBI taxonomy): Eukaryota > Metazoa > Chordata > Amphibia > Anura > Myobatrachidae > Pseudophryne > Pseudophryne corroboree. Next base: position 1,122,652,038 of record NC_086444.1, read on the forward strand.
TGTGAGCTTGTTATTTGTAGTAAATCTACTTTATACCTTGATTCACTGAGTGCGCCTTCATCATTCTTTTCCATATATATATATATATATATATATACACACACACACACACACACACACACACACACACACACACACACACACACACATTCATACATATGTACACTAACACACACACACACACATACATACATACATACATACATACATACACAAACACACATACATACATAGACAAGCAAGCACACACACATACATAACTACAAACAAACGTGAGGATGGAGGGAGCTGCTGTGGCTGAGCATGCACAGCCAGCAGCTCCCCGCCGGGCATTCTGTAAGAAGAGAGGTACTGTACATACTGTGCAGTAGCTCTCCATTGCTGCAGCAGGGCAGCAGCTTCACGGTCGCGATCACGGCTTTTAGCCGAAACGGAGACAGCTGTGTCTCCATCTCAAAAATAGAAAATTCGGCTCATCAGGGGGGGTTTCCAGGTACTTGGAAAAAACCCCTGCGTGCGCCACTGACATGGCTAAAAGCTCAACCCCCAGATAAATTGCTGAAGATTCTAGAATTTCTAGGTACTGCTAAAAGTTCTTCATCTACAGATCGCATCAATGGAGCAGAGCAGTATGGAATCAGAAGCTGCTTCAGGTACCTTGGGCCCTGGTCATGTAGTGCTCTGAAAGTCAGCAAGCCAATTATAAAGACGATTCACCATTTTACTGACAGCCAGAGGATTTAATAGAGAATGGGTGCTATGTGGCAGGAACGGGGCTGGTTTGGTTAACAGCCTGGCAGCTGTGTTTTGTACCAGCTGTAAGTGGTGCAATTCTTTGCTGGGAGACCAAGGTAGAGGGCATTACAGTAGTCTAATCAAGATGATACAAATGCATGTATGACTTTTGGCAGATCTTCAGAGGGAAATAAGTGCTTGATTCAGGCTATGTTCCTCAGATGAAAGAATTATGATTTGATAGTGGCTGATATCTGATGTTTAAGTATCAAGCCACCATCCAGGACAAGATTCCGCACATGATCAGGGGTTTGTAATTCTGAATCCCCAAGCGTATGTCCAGTTGGTTGGCTATGCTGCAGTCTTGTCCTTTGATGTTGAGGTACAATCATAAGGACTGCTCTGTTTTTTCAGGATTCAGTCGCAGCCAACTGGCACTCATCCACTCCTGGAGTTCAGCTAGACAGCCATTTAAGGTTTTTATTGGTTTTTCAGTATTCAGAGCAAAGGACAGGTACAGTTGTGCATCATCTGCATAGCAGTGGTAGACCAGACCTTGGCGTCTGATTATTTCACCCAGTGGTAACATGTATACTGCAAAAAGCATGGGGGCTAGTATAAAAACAAATGGCAGTGGCACTATTGTTATATATGTTGACATGGTCATACTGTTAAAAAAAATATTTTTAGAGTTTTGCACTAGTACTAAAAAACACTCTGGAGTCTGATATCTGAATAAGCCATACACTCTATATGTTAAACCAAATACATTCTTTTATTTTTCAATTGCATGAATACTCAGTATAAAAATATCACATGAACAACCGGTTATTCACAATACCAATAAAAGCAGACATATAAGAAAGTTAAACATCACACATATATAAAATACTGAACCATGGTCCTAAATGATCTTTCCTACTGAAGGTGGATTTTGTATATGGTTGATTCTATTTCGGAGTGGGAGAAGGGACCTTCTGACGTATCTAGGGGAGGAGACACGTAACCACGGTGTCAAAGTCAAAAATATTACATAGAGAGAACATACAAACTACACACATTTAAGTCGCTATACTTGCAAATATGCGCAGCGAGCACAGCAATATATGGTAACACACGCATTTGCTCAGACATGGCACGGAGATGGATTCGGCGCTTGTTTCATACAGTACATGGTTATAATAATGTCGGGCACCAGACATCATGGAGATTTAGAATTGGCTGATGAATTGATGTCATGAATGTGTATTATTTGAACAGAACCAGATGCGCCCGTCATGTTTGGTATTGAAGCAAGCAGATTGATGTGTGGGTTAGTTTGAGGCTTGTTGTGAAGTTGTGGGACATTGCAGCGGATAGATATGATTATATGTATAAAAGCTAAGATCATTTTGTTAGAACAATGAATGATCAAGCCAACCTTTTACTAAGATTTCAGGGCTGAACCTGATTAGCATATACAAAGCAAAAGCGACCCCTCCCCCAGGGACTGGTCAAACAGGAAGGGAGTGGCTGGCCAAAAAGAGAGTTCAGTGGGCAGTTTTTGCTTGGGGCCTCTGAGGACAGATATACTGTAACTCACTCACACAGCTACCTTACACACAGCAAGCATGGCTGGATCATCACCAGGCTCCTTACAAAAGGCTAAGTATCATAATCTCAATATCTCATGGCTGATTGGCATAGAATAGTTTTAAATATGTGTTTGTGGTAAAGTAGTTGTAGAATGATTGGCATAGATCAGTTAGTTTGGAGATACAAATGGCTTAAGGTTAACGAGGTTTGGGCAGTTGTGTGATTGTTGGGTGTTTGGGTTGATACTCTGTGAAGTCTGTGATGAATTGGAACAGTAGACAATCTGTAGCATAGTATTTGTGGTATTTGTTTGCCTATGGTGATTTAAAATAGATTGTGCTGGTTTGTTATAATATATCTTGTTAATCATGAATAAGACCATGCAGTACTTTTGAATATGTGCTGGTAGCAATGGCAGGCTGATATGTGTGGTTACATTGTGATCTGGTCTTGTGATGAATATGCTCTGGTTATTGAGATACTGAAGTTGTTTGGAATGTGAAATTGGATAAGATGGTTCTAGGAAGTTGTTTGGAATGTGAAATTGGATAAGATGGTTCTAGGAAGTTGTTTGGAATGTGAAATTGGATAAGATGGTTCTAGGAAGTTGTTTGGAATGTGAAATTGGATAAGATGGTTCTAGGAAGTTGTTTGGAATGTGAAATTGGATAAGATGGTTCTAGGAAGTTGGATTGAAATTGTGAAAGGTGATTTAGATGGTTTGGAATTGTAAAATCAGAACATATGCATTGTTTTGAGGCTTGGACATTTTGGAATAAAATGGAGTCTTGTGTCTTCTGCTATGTGATTGTGGTGTAGCAGAGAGTGCCATGTGTTTGGACCTGCAAATCTAAAATGGCTGCTGCCGGGTATTTTCCCCTCCCCCTTTCAACCATGTGGTGCAGTCTTTGGAATCATGGGAGTTTTCTCAAAATGGAGTCTAGCTTCCATCCCATGCGGTATTCAGCATTGACTAACTGCACAGCGATTGTCTCTCACATGTGTAGTTTTATCTGCAACCATATTGTCTCTTATTTAATGTTATAAGCCATTCTCTCTCTCCTTCCCCTTTTAAAAGTAATTGTGTCTTTATTGTATTTTATGTGTAGTAACTTGGTTAGATATTCTATATTATTTTGGTAGTGTATAGCTTGTATAGTATTATTCTTTTTGAACGTTCATTCTCTCACTAAAGGCGTTAGAACCTTAGACCGATATTTGATTGGTTATTATAAATGCATAAAGGTTTCTCAGAGCGTCATAGTCGCACATACAGCTTTTAAGCTAACAAGGTTACACTGCATTACATCTACACATTGTCACTGCACAAATGTTTACAGTATAAGTACATTCCTTAAGGTATAGTTAAGGGAGTACCCTTGCGTACTGTGTTCTTTAACCTTTAACGTGTTTTTAATAGGACAAATATTATAGACATTGTCAATTGGCGGCTCCTCCGGTCTTCACATATCTGCACTAGGTAACTTCAGCAGACATTATCGGTCAGCAAAGAGTGGAAGGTAGTATCCCTCGTTAAACCGTTTGGAGGTCGGGGATACTGCAGTGCTGACCAGTTAATTGTCTGCTTCACTTGGTAAGGAGTGCTGAGGGAATTCGGGAACTGGAAGGTAGGAACAGTACGTTATTGTCTTTGAAAATCTGTTTTTTTTTATTTCTATTTGGTGCCAACTACACACGCAGATTGGATGGTTTGTCTGTTTAAATAGGTTTAAAATTATTTTTAATCGCTCTGCATAGCGTGATAACTAAAAGGGGCTGGCATGATGATTTTTCTTTGTGACAAAAAGTCTGTCCCCCATTTTGTGTAAACCTCATGGATGGGGGAGGAGCAGCGGCCATTTTGGGAAGGTCAATTTTTTTTTCTCTTTCTCTCCCCTAAGCGGCTGATTTTCAGTTGACTCAGGAAATAATCAGCCATCCATTGTCAAAAAGAAATCATCATTTAATGAGTTTTTTTAATGCATTTATTTAATCTATATCATAGTCAATCATAAGTAATAGTGATTGGTACTTATATGTAAAATCTATATGCGTGTGCTTACATCAATGTATGTTATTAGATTAAATTTAGAATTGCATGTTCATTTGTGTAAGTTTCACATCTCACCTTCCTGTTTGCCATTTGCATTGATAACGTGCTAAGAAAGATTTGTTGCTATTAGTAGTTAAAAAAGATAAAAAGTAATATTGAAGGGTATAATTGTAAAAAGCCCACACGCAACTCTACCTAAGGTATAAGGAGAGATTGGTGTGGTGCGCGGTAGATGATCGAGGATCATCTACATTGATAAAAGTGTACATTGTGTTACGGTGGATATTTGCTTTGCGTGCACGTGTCTCTAACAAAGGGCTGAGACTCGCGTACGCAACTCAAAGGCTGACGCACGCAGCGTAAATTACGCAACGGATTGTCTGGGTACGCCCACGTAACTCAAATCACACGGTAGTGTTATTTGTAACAGGCGAAAAGGTTGCAACGTGGTAAATAGCGCAAGTCTATTTTAGTATCCGAAATTTAGATTAACAGATCCTTCTCCAAATTCACAACACATCTGGTCTAAAGAAAAATTTCTGCGCAGAAATAGAAATAGAAACAAAAGTGTACATGTGGTGAGTGAGTGTGTTATATACAATTTTGAGGTTGAACCACAAGAAAAGTATCGAGTTCTCGTGAAGGTACATACATGTAAGTGACGTGCATGGTGGCTAGGGAGGCATCCCTGGTTAAACATAAAATTTGAGCATTAGAGTGTAGCAGACCAGGAGGTCATACTGTAACAGACCAGGAGGTCGCATAACAGACCAGGAGGTCCAGGTACAGCAGACAAGGAAGTCCGCTATAGAGACAAGTAGCACAACACCAAGAAGGGTTGGTGCGGAACCCATATAGGCCATTTAAGCTCTGGCTGAAGGAATTCGCAGCCGAAATTTTCGATTCCACTGGTCGCTCCGCACATAAGATTAGTTGCTTATGTGCTGAACGATTGTACCGCACGTAATTGTGTGCATTAGTAAACCTGACCGGTACTATTTGTGTACGAAGGTCATAAACGCTATTTGTACATTTTGACGTGATTTGTGTAATTTTTTTTATTTTAAGGGAGGTTCGCTGGTCACTCAGGAACTATCCAACAACCGTTACTTGCTGGGGAACACGCCCCAGTAAATAAAGGTTCACAGGGGCCCTGGGTTGGGTACAACAGCTCTGGATACAGTGATTGCAGTACTGGCCAACGTGGGCGAGAAGTGAGTGGAGTACTCGGTAAACTTCACCGCCAGCCTGCCCCGGACATCTTGGTTTTTTGTAAGGGTTCGCTGAAGAAAAGCAACACCTACGAGTTATGGGGGCCAGTTGTTCAGGCAGGGGGCGATCAACCTCGGTTCGGGTTGATTTAGTAAACCGACCAGTCGGGTCGGCAAGGTACGTGATGTGTGAAAAATACGGTTCACACACAGAGGTTTTATGTGATGAATGGGAGAGAATGACGGTACATGACGGGGAGAAATTCCCAAGAGTAGGTAGCTTCAGCCCAGAAGTGTTGCAAAATTTAAGGAGGAGGATATGTCTCATCAAATCAGCAAAGAGACGGACCAAACATTATGATTGTTTAAAATTATGGCAACAGGAAAGTGAATTGCAAAGAGAGTTAACTGACATATCTGACTCTCATCTTGGGAGGAGAGACATGGCAATGGAGAGAATTGTGGTTGCGGAGAAAGGCACAAGGTTGTACGATAAAAACGCACTTAGTAACTGTCTTAAGAATGAAAGTGTAAAATGTAACAATGTTTATGAAAATGAAAGTGTAAAAAATTACAAATGTTAACCTGTGCAAGTCGCACCCCATGTCAAACTTCCCTCAGGAATACGAACAAGAAAGTGAGCCCAGCACGATGTCGGCACCTCTCCCAGCAACCATCACACAAGACATCCAGGTGGACGCGACCAAATCGGTAAAGGCAATAATCAAACCCCCTAACGGAGGGTCAGGTGAGGTCGTGTCCACAGGTACGTACAAAGTTTTATATCACGCACAAACAAATGTACCCCATATTGTAAGACCAAAACAAGGTGATGTAATTGAGTTTAGTCCTGTCAGGGTGATCACAGTCCCCAATGGGAAGACTGACGATCAGGGAATCATTCCCGTCAAGGACAGTGCAATGCGCCATCCCTGGTCCCGGACAGAATTGAGATCAATCATGTCTGATTTCCCAGATCCTAGGAAAGATCTAAGTGTATGATCAAAGATTCACAGAAGGTATATCAACGCCCTAGACAACGACATAATCATGGTATCCAAGGAATCAGGGAGGTACAGGGAAAGCGGTTGATGGTGATGAGCATCCAAGCGTTTGAGGAGGCATCAAATCAACCAAGACCCCATTTCACTGACACTTGGAGGAAGCCCAGGGTTTGTGATCTGTGCAAAAGAGAAGGGCATTATGCCAGTAACTGCAACAGCCCACATAAAGTCAGACCCCCTAGACATGAATATGAGCATGAATATGACACACCAAATTATAATCAGGGATCATATAGGAAGAACTTTGGGCCACACCCATAATATAGTCAGGAAAGGTGATCATTAGGACTGATGGTAAGCCTGAGGTAACGGTTAATAAATTGGGAGGTCATTCCCTGAAGACACAGGAATGACCAGGTGAAACGTTGTAAATGTATTTGCGAAAATGTTTTTTTTTTTCTTTTCTCTCTTTTTCTCTCCCCATCTCTGACGATCATGGATAGGACTCAAACATTGCATATCTGTTTGGTCTTTGCAGAAGTCTACCAAACCCCAGCATGATCTACCCACATCAATGTATCCTGGCCAGATACAGTGGAGTATGGAGGTGCTGGTGGGAGGGACTGCGCAAGGAAACCATTGGACATGTAGATATGACAGCCTGATGATCTGACAATGTTTTAAAATGTTTGAAAAATGTTTTTTCCCCTGTTTATTGTTGGTTTATGTAATATATATTTTTATGAATTGTTCTCTCTCTCTCTTTTGTTTTTTTTGTTTTCTCTCTCTTCTCACTCATGTTTTCATGTTTTAAAGATGGTATGTCACACATCAGCTAGACAAATGGTAATGCAAGATTTTTGCTCCTTACAGAAAGATCGCTGGTTTGGAAGAAATATTGCATCACCGGAATGTTCGTTTGGAAGACTGAGAGACAGCACCTTTGAGATGACAGCAGAACAAGAAGAACAACAAGACGAGAGAACTAATTATCGTAACAAGTTTCTCTCCCCCTCAAACTGTTTTCCTGTACCCCCATTACAAATTTCTTCTTTTCTCCTCCTGTAAGATGGACTTGCCCCTAGAGACTGTGATATGGATTTTCATGTTGACCCTGATGTTGACCAGAGCAGTCTGTTCCGGCGAGAGTACCATGGAGGTCGAGAAAGGATCCAGAAAGGTTCCAATGACTAAGACGGAGGTGTACATTTCCAATAGCAACACAACCACCAAGCAAAGGCGAGTACCGGAAACAATCTAGCCGCCATGTTATTTGTAAACATTGTGAAGGATTGTTAGTTGAAGAAAACTGTATCTGTAGGCTCTGTGACAATGTAGTTGAGGATGGGTGCATCAAGAAATGCCAATCCAGTTTTAATATCCACATGGACCGGCATCCATTGAGTGACTATCACTCCTTAGTGGGTAGTGTGTTAAATCAGACAGATTTTTGGGTATGCTCTCAAGTACCTCAAGGTCACAGCAAACCAGGGCTAGTACCATTTCCTTTAACGGTAGGGGAGGTACTTGAGCTAAAGGGTGGGAGACCGGTGGACAGGAGGTTTAATATCTCTAGTCCTCCTAGTTCGAAGCTCCACCAATATCATGTGGATAGACCCCTAATATGTTTTAACATTACCAACCCCCGAAAGCCGGGAAATTGGGAAGTGTCATGGAGTAACCAAACCATGACCTTTTCATATAGAGCAGATAGAATGCCCACAGATACAGAGCTTATACGCCACATAGCCAGTAGAGAAAAATCTTTCCGATATAGGTACACCCTAGGAAATAAGATCATGAGAGTTGGAGAGGTATCACCAGGATACTGGGCACATATCATACAAACAGATACGTGTACTAGACAGATGGGAGAATTAGGGTTAGGAGAGTTCACATGGAAAATGTGTAACATGGTAATGACATATTCAGTCCCATATGTTCTCCCCGATGATGCATATTTCACATGCGGGAGAAAGGCGTATGAGCGGCTTGCCCCAAACTCAGAAGGATTGTGTTATATTGGAAAAGTACTACCTGAGGTAATGAGTCTAAGGAGTGGGGAAATTGTAATTCCAATGGATTTGATTTATGACCCAACGGTAGAAACAATGATGTGATGAAAATGCGATTATACGGTCCGTTTCTTTCACCTGTTTTTCCGGTTTCTCCTAGGTAAAAAGACCCACTTTTGACGAGGAGTTTGATGATCCTGTATACAGACAACGGATGGATTAAAGAAGAAGTTTTGACAACCTTATACCCAGAGATTTGATGAACTTTGCCATAGATCCCCAGTTTCCCTAGAAATTTTAAAATTACGCTAGCCCAACATTTTTGTAAATCTATGGACATTGACAAAGCTTTTTGCTCGCACCTAATGGGCAAAAGCACAAAGAAGACTGCATTCAACAGACACCGAACAAGACCTCAATCGACGAATGTTCATTAACCTGACATAGAATACCACTGCATTTACCGTAATTATGTCTTATCTTCATCTCTACAACCCTCAGGTAATTATACACATAGTCGATAGGGAATACAGGCACAGATATCAGCAAGCACATATTCCCCCATTCATGTATCATCAACTAAAATGTGCTTCCCCAGTTTGTTACAACCACAGCCGAAAAGAGCTCGGTAAAGTTTGACAGCCCATCCACAGACCCGTACCACGGGATAAGAAGGAATTCAAATGTATACTTCGCAATACCTCGAAGCTTGATTTAAAACACGTACGGCACGATGATACATGACCCCCCAAACACGGATTCATACACACATGCTTCTGCTATCTCACTAGGTCATACCCTCTTCACACCTTCTCCTCTCTCCTCCCTTACCCAACCATGGAAATGTATTAACCCCTGACATATATTTTTCTCTTTTTGAAATGTTTTAGGAAGTGGCAGTTATTGGTGACTGCCAAAGGGTGGACTGTCAAAGTCAAAAATATTACATAGAGAGAACATACAAACTACACACATTTAAGTCGCTATACTTGCAAATATGCGCAGCGAGCACAGCAATATATGGTAACACACGCATTTGCTCAGACATGGCACGGAGATGGATTCGGCGCTTGTTTCATACAGTACATGGTTATAATAATGTCGGGCACCAGACATCATGGAGATTTAGAATTGGCTGATGAATTGATGTCATGAATGTGTATTATTTGAACAGAACCAGATGCGCCCGTCATGTTTGGTATTGAAGCAAGCAGATTGATGTGTGGGTTAGTTTGAGGCTTGTTGTGAAGTTGTGGGACATTGCAGCGGATAGATATGATTATATGTATAAAAGCTAAGATCATTTTGTTAGAACAATGAATGATCAAGCCAACCTTTTACTAAGATTTCAGGGCTGAACCTGATTAGCATATACAAAGCAAAAGCGACCCCTCCCCCAGGGACTGGTCAAACAGGAAGGGAGTGGCTGGCCAAAAAGAGAGTTCAGTGGGCAGTTTTTGCTTGGGGCCTCTGAGGACAGATATACTGTAACTCACTCACACAGCTACCTTACACACAGCAAGCATGGCTGGATCATCACCAGGCTCCTTACAAAAGGCTAAGTATCATAATCTCAATATCTCATGGCTGATTGGCATAGAATAGTTTTAAATATGTGTTTGTGGTAAAGTAGTTGTAGAATGATTGGCATAGATTAGTTAGTTTGGAGATACAAATGGCTTAAGGTTAACGAGGTTTGGGCAGTTGTGTGATTGTTGGGTGTTTGGGTTGATACTCTGTGAAGTCTGTGATGAATTGGAACAGTAGACAATCTGTAGCATAGTATTTGTGGTATTTGTTTGCCTATGGTGATTTAAAATAGATTGTGCTGGTTTGTTATAATATATCTTGTTAATCATGAATAAGACCATGCAGTACTTTTGAATATGTGCTGGTAGCAATGGCAGGCTGATATGTGTGGTTACATTGTGATCTGGTCTTGTGATGAATATGCTCTGGTTATTGAGATACTGAAGTTGTTTGGAATGTGAAATTGGATAAGATGGTTCTAGGAAGTTGTTTGGAATGTGAAATTGGATAAGATGGTTCTAGGAAGTTGTTTGGAATGTGAAATTGGATAAGATGGTTCTAGGAAGTTGTTTGGAATGTGAAATTGGATAAGATGGTTCTAGGAAGTTGTTTGGAATGTGAAATTGGATAAGATGGTTCTAGGAAGTTGGATTGAAATTGTGAAAGGTGATTTAGATGGTTTGGAATTGTAAAATCAGAACATATGCATTGTTTTGAGGCTTGGACATTTTGGAATAAAATGGAGTCTTGTGTCTTCTGCTATGTGATTGTGGTGTAGCAGAGAGTGCCATGTGTTGGACCTGCAAATCTAAAATGGCTGCTGCCGGGTATTTTCCCCTCCCCCTTTCAACCATGTGGTGCAGTCTTTGGAATCATGGGAGTTTTCTCAAAATGGAGTCTAGCTTCCATCCCATGCGGTATTCAGCATTGACTAACTGCACAGCGATTGTCTCTCACATGTGTAGTTTTATCTGCAACCATATTGTCTCTTATTTAATGTTATAAGCCATTCTCTCTCTCCTTCCCCTTTTAAAAGTAATTGTGTCTTTATTGTATTTTATGTGTAGTAACTTGGTTAGATATTCTATGTTATTTTGGTAGTGTATAGCTTGTATTGTATTATTCTTTTTGAACGTTCATTCTCTCACTAAAGGCGTTAGAACCTTAGACCGATATTTGATTGGTTATTATAAATGCATAAAGGTTTCTCAGAGCGTCATAGTCGCACATACAGCTTTTAAGCTAACAAGGTTACACTGCATTACATCTACACATTGTCACTGCACAAATGTTTACAGTATAAGTACATTCCTTAAGGTATAGTTAAGGGAGTACCCTTGCGTACTGTGTTCTTTAACCTTTAACGTGTTTTTAATAGGACAAATATTATAGACATTGTCAACGGGGAGGAGCTACGAGCGATCAGGGTACCCGAAAAGTACCCTCGCAGGCTCGCTTCGCTCGCCACGCTTCGGGCTCGGTTGCTCGCTTCGCTCGCCACCTGATTACTAAAGGTAATAGTTGGTGGCGTGGATAGTAGAGGAACTAACCCGCTGGCCTTGCTCCTCCCCCTTGTGTTGTGACTCCTCCCCCAGACAAAAAAGGTCCCTTAGCCCACTTGATTCTAGCATCTACCTTTTGTATATTAGCTCTTATAAGACACTTCCACAGGAAGTGCACAGTCCTTCCAGAAAATGACTGGTTAAATCACAATGTCATGATGCATATCATGCTTTCTTTCCTTTGTATATTAAATGGAGTTGAACAAGTGGTTATCCCAGCAGGTGGCAAATTAATTTTGCAGAGTTCTAGCGCACACACTTTCTTTCATTTGTATGCTGAGTAAATGATAGCTTAAAAAAGCTTTTTTTTCCACAAGGACTAGTATACACATGATTTTTTAAAAGCACGTATATATCTCTCTCTATGCTTTGAGTTGATCTCTGTGTGTAGCTGTTCAGGTAGAAGGACTAGTATTATTACAGCAATATGTAACAGTTCTCCTCAGTCCTGCAGCAATCACATACTTTACCTCTCAAGCAGAATGGTAGATTTGCACTCTCCAGCTCTCCTGATGATCAGGCACATGGAGTGGAGATCACCACTGTGCACGTTGAGTGCGCCCGGCTACAGCTCCCGGCTCAACCTCTGTAACCGTGCTAACTCTGCTCAGTCACAATCAAATGAGTCAGGCTGTCACTGGCCTCTGGGGTTTAGAAGAGAAAAGCTGGCATGGACCATACCAATAAGAGTAATCTTGCATCCCAGGTGAATGGTCCACGGCAATCAAAGCTAGTAGAGGGTACATTTCTCTAACACGTTTCTGTCCTATAAATGGGACCTTTTTCAAAGAGTAACTTACACTGGGTCCAATATGGACTTTTACACCTGCAACATGCACTGCTCATTAGTCTCCATTGGTTCTGGTTCAGGTGGGTTTAATCTAGTGATGAGCGGATTCGGTTTTACTCGGTTTTACTCGGTTCTCAAAACAGAATCTTATTGACTCACTGATGTCACGTGTTTTGGATAGCCAATAAGATTCTGTTTTGAGAACCGAGTAAAACCGAGTAAAACCGAATCCGCTCATCACTAGTTTAATCATGTATCCTTTTTGGAAATGTAACTCTTTTCAGCACCTCATAGAAAAAATCCCATATATAGCTTATCATATGGTTTACACATACAGTATATATATATATATATATATATGGTGCAAAACGACCCGGCACTCATTAATCCCTTCAACCAAAGTATGGTGCTCACGGTGCCTTCCCACAGGGTTGCAGCCCAGCAATAGAGAGAACCTATATCATGGAATGACTCTATCAGACTATTTCAGGGCAAAACAAATCCCGCTGGGATTTCGCATCCACAACATGCCCACTATAGGGCGGTATGATGTAGCATTTTGCAGAAAATGGATATCAGTGCTGAATAAATGCTCTATGGACCTCTTACTGCTCGTTATAGAAGAGGCAGCGCGTGAGATGAATAGTACCAAGAGCAAAATTGAGACATTCTTATCGGAGCACGATATTTCCACATCCTCGCCCCCTGAATGGCTCGCTAAACTTGAAGGAGAATTGGAACAGTACAAAACCAATCTAATTAAATTTAAAAAACAGAAACTTATACGAGTACAACAGGACTATGCCCAACACAGGGTATACTCCTGGTTATACAATAGCTCCGTAAGACAGATCCCGGGACGTCAGCAATTTTCCAGACGTCGAGATCAGCGCCCCACCTACTCAAGCACCTCAGCTAGTGAAGTTGACGAAGTTACCCCAGGTCACAAACAACATGTGGATGAAGCCCCTTTAGGGGTACATACCAGGGCTATCGCCGCCGGAAGAGGAGTGCGTTCACGAGGAGAGGGGGACAAACGAGGAGGAAAGCGAGGTCCCAAGGCAAATTCCAAGCCGCCGAAGAGGGGACGCAATTAATATTTAATCTTTCTTCAAAGGACCTGTCACCACTGGAGAACACAGTCCTTAGCAAAGGATTAGGTTTTGTACCTACGAATTCACTCGATCCAATGCAATGGAAAATAGAGACATTTAAATTAACACGCGCCCTTAAATTAAAGGAACATTTTCACAAATCAACACCTAGCCATGGGTTGTCTCTGACATCTGACATCCCGGCTCAGGTGAGTAAACTGAGTAGGTCTTCATTTGAACCCAATACGCTGAATTCGTCAATAAGGACGTTTAATAGGATGATGGAATCACTTGATAAAGAACCATGTGTTAAACCTTATCCCAATATGTCCAGAAAGGAATTTGTGACCCTTAAAAATCTCGGTAAAAGAAGGGATATCATTATCAGGAATGCCGATAAAGGGGGAGGTATTGTGGTTTTAGACCTTGCCAAATACAAAGCAGAATGTGAGAGGTTGTTATCTGATCATAATACATATGGTTGTTTGAAATCAGACCCGACCAGTGCTTTTAAACAAGAGCTGGATACATTGCTAACAAGGGCAGTAACTGAGGGTATAATCTCTGTCTCTTTATCTAAAATGTTGTGTAGAGAATTTCCTGTTGTACCCATCTTTTACAGCATTCCCAAGTTACACAAAGACGCACGTGACCCCCCAGGTAGGCCCATTATTTCGGCCCGGGGATCACTGTGTGAGCCTTTGGCTGTTTACTGCGACACATTTCTGCAACCATGTATCCAACACACCAGCACTCATTTGAAAGACACCTCAACCCTTCTTAGTAAATTAGGGACACTGGGCATACTACCCTCTCATACCGTGTTGGCTTCCATAGACGTAACCAGTCTATATACATGCATCCCGCATACAGCGGGATTAGCAGCGGTTAGACGTCTCATTACTAACAACCCGTTATACAAGGGTCCGCAAATTGAATTCTTTTTGGAGCTTTTACAGTTTACACTCACGCACAATTTTTTTCTTTACGACAGGAAGTACTACATACAACGCACAGGTTGTGCGATGGGGTCTGCGGTGGCCCCATCATTTGCGAACACATACATGTGGGAAGTAGAGAAGGATTTATTTTTACAGGACAACAGCATAGCTTGCCATTTAGGTTTATATCTCAGGTACATAGATGATGTACTGATTCTGTGGACCGGTACACAGGCACGATTGGAGAATTTAATAGAAACACACAATCACTCTGATAGCCCAGTAAAGTTCACAGCTACTATTGATACAAGTACCATCAATTTCCTAGATGTAAAAATTTCCATCCAGGCAGGACTAATTAATACTTCTCTTTATGTTAAGTCAACAGATAGAAACAACCTTCTCAAACATGACAGTTTTCATCCAAGAGCTACTATCTCTAGTCTCCCATATTCCCAATTCCTCCGGGTCTGTCGCATCAACAATGACCCAGTGGTTAGGGATCAAGAGTTGATTACAATGACAAAAAAATTCCTAGACAGGGGATATCGAATTGGAGATCTTAAGAAAGCTAAAGATAGAGCCCTTAGTCTAACACGGGAACAATTACTTACACCCAGGGATAAAAAAACCTTGGAAGGTAGATTTCCGTGGGTCACGCAATTTAATTCGAGTAGTACATACCTGTCTAAAAGAGCAAAACAATTGTGGCCGATAGTGGCTTCAGACAAAGATTTGGGTGAGGTCCACAATTCTAAATTATTAGTAAGTCACACTAGGAACAAAAGTATCAGAGATTATGTGGTGAAGACTGACATCTCTGAATTTGAGAAACCAAGATCACATTTCCTTAGTAAGAAGCAAGGGTGCTATCGTTGTAGTGGCTGCACTACATGCAGCTATCTTACTCAAGGTGACAACTTCAGACACCTGCATACTGGTAAAATATATACAATCCTGTATCCGCTATCTTGTGATTCAAAATTTGTGATATATCTTCTTACCTGTCCTTGCGGACTAGCGTATGTGGGCAAAACAGACTGTGCCTTTAAGACACGTATGGCACAGCACAGATATGCCATACGGGAAGCCATCAAGAAAGGGGACAGTGAGCAACCCGTGGCCAGGCATTTTGCAAAAGCCAAACACAGCATGGCCACGTTAAGATATAAAATTATTGATCATGTTCCCAAGTCTCTACGAGGGGGGGACAGATCTAAGAAATTGCTGCAATTGGAATCCAGATGGATCAATAGATTAAACACTGTTCATCCTAAAGGTCTCAACGAGTCCCTGAATCTTCGATGCTTCCTGTGAAGAGTCCAGCCTTGACTCTAACACTGCCTTAATAGCACTTTCCCTGCATATTACCGTAGTTATAAATAGAGATGAGCGCCTGAAATTTTTCGGGTTTTGTGTTTTGGTTTTGGGTTCGGTTCCGCGGCCGTGTTTTGGGTTCGAACGCGTTTTGGCAAAACCTCACCGAATTATTTTTGTCGGATTCGGGTGTGTTTTGGATTCGGGTGTTTTTTTCCAAAAACACTAAAAAACAGCTTAAATCATAGAATTTGGGGGTCATTTTGATCCCAAAGTATTATTAACCTCAAAAACCATAATTTACACTCATTTTCAGTCTATTCTGAATACCTCACACCTCACAATATTATTTTTAGTCCTAAAATTTGCACCGAGGTCGCTGTGTGAGTAAGATAAGCGACCCTAGTGGCCGACACAAACACCGGGCCCATCTAGGAGTGGCACTGCAGTGTCACGCAGGATGTCCCTTCCAAAAAACCCTCCCCAAACAGCACATGACGCAAAGAAAAAAAGAGGCGCAATGAGGTAGCTGTGTGAGTAAGATTAGCGACCCTAGTGGCCGACACAAACACCGGGCCCATCTAGGAGTGGCACTGCAGTGTCACGCAGGATGGCCCTTCCAAAAAACCCTCCCCAAACAGCACATGACGCAAAGAAAAAAAGAGGCGCAATGAGGTAGCTGTGTGAGTAAGATTAGCGACCCTAGTGGCCGACACAAACACCGGGCCCATCTAGGAGTGGCACTGCAGTGTCACGCAGGATCGCCCTTCCAAAAAACCCTCCCCAAACAGCACATGACGCAAAGAAAAAAAGAGGCGCAATGAGGTAGCTGACTGTGTGAGTAAGATTAGCGACCCTAGTGGCCGACACAAACACCGGGCACATCTAGGAGTGGCACTGCAGTGTCACGCAGGATGTCCCTTCCAAAAAACCCTCCCCAAACAGCACATGACGCAAAGAAAAAAAGAGGCGCAATGAGGTAGCTGTGTGAGTAAGATTAGCGACCCTAGTGGCCGACACAAACACCGGGCACATCTAGGAGTGGCACTGCAGTGTCACGCAGGATGTCCCTTCCAAAAAACCCTCCCCAAACAGCACATGACGCAAAGAAAAAAAGAGGCGCAATGAGGTAGCTGTGTGAGTAAGATTAGCGACCCTAGTGGCCGACACAAACACCGGGCCCATCTAGGAGTGGCACTGCAGTGTCACGCAGGATGTCCCTTCCAAAAAACCCTCCCCAATCAGCACATGATGCAAAGAAAAAGAAAAGAAAAAAGAGGTGCAAGATGGAATTATCCTTGGGCCCTCCCACCCACCCTTATGTTGTATAAACAAAACAGGACATGCACACTTTAACCAACCCATCATTTCAGTGACAGGGTCTGCCACACGACTGTGACTGATATGACGGGTTGGTTTGGACCCCCCCCAAAAAAGAAGCAATTAATCTCTCCTTGCACAAACTGGCTCTACAGAGGCAAGATGTCCACCTCATCTTCACCCTCCGATATATCACCGTGTACATCCCCCTCCTCACAGATTATCAATTCGTCCCCACTGGAATCCACCATCTCAGCTCCCTGTGTACTTTGTGGAGGCAATTGCTGCTGGTCAATGTCTCCGCGGAGGAATTGATTATAATTCATTTTAATGAACATCATCTTCTCCACATTTTCTGGATGTAACCTCGTACGCCGATTGCTGACAAGGTGAGCGGCGGCACTAAACACTCTTTCGGAGTACACACTTGTGGGAGGGCAACTTAGGTAGAATAAAGCCAGTTTGTGCAAGGGCCTCCAAATTGCCTCTTTTTCCTGCCAGTATAAGTACGGACTGTGTGACGTGCCTACTTGGATGCGGTCACTCATATAATCCTCCACCATTCTATCAATGTTGAGAGAATCATATGCAGTGACAGTAGACGACATGTCCGTAATCGTTGTCAGGTCCTTCAGTCCGGACCAGATGTCAGCATCAGCAGTCGCTCCAGACTGCCCTGCATCACCGCCAGCGGGTGGGCTCGGAATTCTGAGCCTTTTCCTCGCACCCCCAGTTGCGGGAGAATGTGAAGGAGGAGATGTTGACAGGTCGCGTTCCGCTTGACTTGACAATTTTGTCACCAGCAGGTCTTTCAACCCCAGCAGACCTGTGTCTGCCGGAAAGAGAGATCCAAGGTAGGCTTTAAATCTAGGATCGAGCACGGTGGCCAAAATGTAGTGCTCTGATTTCAACAGATTGACCACCCGTGAATCCTTGTTAAGCGAATTAAGGGCTGCATCCACAAGTCCCACATGCCTAGCGGAATCGCTCCCTTTTAGCTCCTTCTTCAATGCCTCCAGCTTCTTCTGCAAAAGCCTGATGAGGGGAATGACCTGACTCAGGCTGGCAGTGTCTGAACTGACTTCACGTGTGGCAAGTTCAAAGGGCATCAGAACCTTGCACAACGTTGAAATCATTCTCCACTGCACTTGAGACAGGTGCATTCCATCTCCTATATCGTGCTCAATTGTATAGGCTTGAATGGCCTTTTGCTGCTCCTCCAACCTCTGAAGCATATAGAGGGTTGAATTCCACCTCGTTACCACTTCTTGCTTCAGATGATGGCAGGGCAGGTTCAGTAGTTTTTGGTGGTGCTCCAGTCTTCTGTACGTGGTGCCTGTACGCCGAAAGTGTCCCGCAATTTTTCTGGCCACCGACAGCATCTCTTGCACGCCCCTGTCGTTTTTTAAAAAATTCTGCAACTCCAAATTCAAGGTATGTGCAAAACATGGGACGTGCTGGAATTTGCCCATATTTAATGCACACACAATATTGCTGGCGTTGTCCGATGCCACAAATCCACAGGAGAGTCCAATTGGGGTAAGCCATTCCGCGATGATCTTCCTCAGTTGCCGTAAGAGGTTTTCAGCTGTGTGCGTATTCTGGAAAGCGGTGATACAAAGCGTAGCCTGCCTAGGAAAGAGTTGGCGTTTGCGAGATGCTGCTACTGGTGCCGCCGCTGCTGTTCTTGCGGCGGGAGTCCATACATCTACCCAGTGGGCTGTCACAGTCATATAGTCCTGACCCTGCCCTGCTCCACTTGTCCACATGTCCGTGGTTAAGTGGACATTGGGTACAACTGCATTTTTTAGGAGACTGGTGAGTCTTTTTCTGACGTCCGTGTACATTCTCGGTATCGCCTGCCTAGAGAAGTGGAACCTAGATGGTATTTGGTAACGGGGGCACACTGCCTCAATAAATTGTCTAGTTCCCTGTGAACTAACGGCGGATACCGGACGCACGTCTAACACCAACATAGTTGTCAAGGACTCAGTTATCCGCTTTGCAGTAGGATGACTGCTGTGATATTTCATCTTCCTCGCAAAGGACTGTTGAACAGTCAATTGCTTACTGGAAGTAGTACAAGTGGGCTTACGACTTCCCCTCTGGGATGACCATCGACTCCCAGCGGCAACAACAGCAGCGCCAGCAGCAGTAGGCGTTACACGCAAGGATGCATCGGAGGAATCCCAGGCAGGAGAGGACTCGTCAGACTTGCCAGTGACATGGCCTGCAGGACTATTGGCATTCCTGGGGAAGGAGGAAATTGACACTGAGGGAGTTGGTGGGGTGGTTTGCGTGAGCTTGGTTACAAGAGGAAGGGATTTACTGGTCAGTGGACTGCTTCCGCTGTCACCCAAAGTTTTTGAACTTGTCACTGACTTATTATGAATGCGCTGCAGGTGACGTATAAGGGAGGATGTTCCGAGGTGGTTAACGTCCTTACCCCTACTTATTACAGCTTGACAAAGGGAACACACGGCTTGACACCTGTTGTCCGCATTTCTGGTGAAATACCTCCACACCGAAGAGCTGATTTTTTTGGTATTTTCACCTGGCATGTCAACGGCCATATTCCTCCCACGGACAACAGGTGTCTCCCCGGGTGCCTGACTTAAACAAACCACCTCACCATCAGAATCCTCCTGGTCAATTTCCTCCCCAGCGCCAGCAACACCCATATCCTCCTCATCCTGGTGTACTTCAACACTGACATCTTCAATCTGACTATCAGGAACTGGACTGCGGGTGCTCCTTCCAGCACTTGCAGGGGGCATGCAAATAGTGGAAGGCGCATGCTCTTCACGTCCAGTGTTGGGAAGGTCAGGCATCGCAAACGACACAATTGGACTCTCCTTGTGGATTTGGGATTTCAAAGAACGCACAGTTCTTTGCGGTGCTTTTGCCAGCTTGAGTCTTTTCAGTTTTCTAGCGAGAGGCTGAGTGCTTCCATCCTCATGTGAAGCTGAACCACTAGCCATGAACATAGGCCAGGGCCTCAGCCGTTCCTTGCCACTCCGTGTGGTAAATGGCATATTGGCAAGTTTACGCTTCTCCTCCGACAATTTTATTTTAGGTTTTGGAGTCCTTTTTTTTCTGATATTTGGTGTTTTGGATTTGACATGCTCTGTACTATGACATTGGGCATCGGCCTTGGCAGACGACGTTGCTGGCATTTCATCGTCTCGGCCATGACTAGTGGCAGCAGCTTCAGCACGAGGTGGAAGTGGATCTTGATCTTTCCCTAATTTTGGAACCTCAACTTTTTTGTTCTCCATATTTTATAGGCAGAACTAAAAGGCACCTCAGGTAAACAATGGAGATGGATGGATTGGATACTAGTATACAATTATGGACGGACTGCCACGGTTAGGTGGTATAAAAAAACCACGGTTAGGTGGTATATAATACAATTATGGATGGACGGACTGCCTGCCGAGTGCCGACACAGAGGTAGCCACAGCCGTGAACTACCGCACTGTACACTGGTTGATAAAGAGATAGTAGTATACTCGTAACAACTAGTATGACGACGGTATAAAGAATGAAAAAAAAACCACGGTTAGGTGGTATATATTATAATACAATTATGGTTGGACGGACTGCCTGCCGAGTGCCGACACAGAGGTAGCCACAGCCGTGAACTACCGCACTGTACACTGGTTGATAAAGAGATAGTAGTATACTCGTAACAACTAGTATAACGACGGTATAAAGAATGAAAAAAAAACCACGGTTAGGTGGTATATATTATAATACAATTATGGATGGACGGACTGCCTGCCGAGTGCCGACACAGAGGTAGCCACAGCCGTGAACTACCGCACTGTACACTGGTTGATAAAGAGATAGTAGTATACTCGTAACAACTAGTATGACGACGGTATAAAGAATGAAAAAAAAACCACGGTTAGGTGGTATATAATACAATTATGGTTGGACGGACTGCCTGCCGAGTGCCGACACAGAGGTAGCCACAGCCGTGAACTACCGCACTGTACACTGGTTGATAAAGAGATAGTAGTATACTCGTAACAACTAGTATGACGACGGTTTAAAGAATGAAAAAAAAACCACGGTTAGGTGGTATATAATACAATTATGGTTGGACGGACTGCCTGCCGAGTGCCGACACAGAGGTAGCCACAGCCGTGAACTACCGCACTGTACACTGGTTGATAAAGAGATAGTAGTATACTCGTAACAACTAGTATGACGACGGTATAAAGAATGAAAAAAAAACCACGGTTAGGTGGTATATATTATAATACAATTATGGTTGGACGGACTGCCTGCCGAGTGCCGACACAGAGGTAGCCACAGCCGTGAACTACCGCACTGTACACTGGTTGATAAAGAGATAGTAGTATACTCGTAACAACTAGTATGACGACGGTATAAAAAATGAAAAAAAAACCACGGTTAGGTGGTATATATTATAATACAATTATGGATGGACGGACTGCCTGCCGAGTGCCGACACAGAGGTAGCCACAGCCGTGAACTACCGCACTGTACACTGGTTGATAAAGAGATAGTAGTATACTCGTAACAACTAGTATGACGACGGTATAAAGAATGAAAAAAAACCCACGGTTAGGTGGTATATAATACAATTATGGTTGGACGGACTGCCTGCCGAGTGCCGACACAGAGGTAGCCACAGCCGTGAACTACCGCACTGTACACTGGTTGATAAAGAGATAGTAGTATACTCGTAACAACTAGTATGACGACGGTATAAAGAATGAAAAAAAAAACACGGTTAGGTGGTATATATTATAATACAATTATGGATGGACGGACTGCCTGCCGAGTGCCGACACAGAGGTAGCCACAGCCGTGAACTACCGCACTGTACTGTGTCTGCTGCTAATATAGACTGGTTGATAAAGAGATAGTATACAATACTACTAATATACTGGTGGTCAGGCACTGGTCACCACTAGTCACACTGGCAGTGGCACTCCTGCAGCAAAAGTGTGCACTGTTTAATTTTAATATAATATTATTTATCATGTACTCCTGGCTCCTGCTATAACAACCTGCAGTGCTCCCCAGTCTCCCCCACAATTATAAGCTTTATATACAATACATTGATGTGCAGCACACTGGGCTGAGCAGTGCACACAGACTGAGTCACTGTGTGACTGTGTATCGTTTTTTTCAGGCAGAGAACGGATATATTAAATAAAACAAACAACTGCACTGTCTCTGGTGGTCACTGGTCACTGTGGTCGTCAGTCACTAAACTCTGTCTGCACTCTCTTCTAATCTACAGTATCACAGCAATCTCTCTCTCTCTCTCTCTTCTAAATCTAATCTAAATGGAGAGGACGCCAGCCACGTCCTCTCCCTATCAATCTCAATGCACGTGTGAAAATGGCGGCGACGCGCGGCTCCTTATATAGAATCCGAGTCTCGCGAGAATCCGACAGCGTCATGATGACGTTCGGGCGCGCTCGGGTTAACCGAGCAAGGCGGGAAGATCCGAGTCGCTCGGACCCGTGAAAAAAAAAGTGAAGTTCGTGCGGGTTCGGATTCAAAGAAACCGAACCCGCTCATCTCTAGTTATAAATACGCACGGAATGAGTTCTATATGTAGCACCACATTGACCTCATATATTAGGTTATTTGCACTAACATTTACTTTATATGGAAGTGTTCAGAAAGAAATAGAGGAACAAAATTTGCTATAAAGTATATTAATTGTAACATTCTTGTGATGATTACGTTTTTTGTTTTGTTTGTGTGGTTTTAAAGTTCACATTTTTTGCACAGTATTTTTGATTTACAGGCACGTGAACACTTTAATGTACATCATTCACAAATTTGTTGTTTAGAAATGTTTCTGGAAGTAACAGAAAACTTCCTCTTCATGTATGTTGTTAGTAACCATGACAACCCTATTTACAGTGTCAGCGCGTCTTGCTGGGCGGACCGGCGCTGCGTCACTTCCGGAGGGACCGGGCGACGCGGCCGGGACCCGCGCAGCGTGGGCTACACTGACGGGAGGAGTCATCCTACACAATAAGGTATTTATACACTTGATTTCACCTATGTCACTTATCCTGACGACGGGGCTGCGACCCCGAAACGTTGATGACCATGTTGACAATAAAGTCACTGCACTGTGATTATTGAGACTGAGACTCCGAGTGCCGCCCGTTTTGTTCTCTCTCTCTCTCTATATATATATATACACTATAAGCAGAATAATTTGAACCAAATATACTTAATATTAATCCATGTATAAAAATATGTTAAAAACAAAACAATGCCAATAATATAAAATTACAACCATGTTCTTCTCCCGATGGAGATTCAATCCTATAGCCTTTCACATCCTAAACAGTATCTCTACCCCTATGCTAAACACCCCACTGATGTTTCTGTCTTCATTCCTGCTTGTCTTAATACTGCTAATCATATCTATACTTCTATTGTTAGCATAATGAATTGTTTACACAGTCACAATATACTCTGTGCTCGCTACTTCACTTACAACGATGTATATTACACATATAAACAACACAAAACAATAATATAATGGTGTTGCTCACCCAGTGGAGATTCAATCCTACAACCTTTCTCATGCTAAACTGTCTCTCTATCCCTATGTTAAAGGACCCACAGATGTGTCTATCTCTATTCCTGCATGTCCTGAAACTACTGATCATATCTATACTACTCTTTTCTCTTCTATTGTTACTGTAATAGGTTATTTATACAAACAACGTGTGCTCTGTGGTTAGTGCTTCATTTACAGAGATATATAAAATAGTATATTTCCTCCAAATAATACTATTTTTTTATTTATTTATTATATACATTTTAATAAAGATGTTTCTATGTATGGGAACTACTGTTCTAGAAGATAAAGGAAAAAAAAGAAGAAGGAAGAGCTCTCGACCTGATTTTTACATTGTTTAAGCAAAAGATTAAAAATCAATATTTTCATTGAGTCCCTGAGGTATCAGGGTACTCAAGTTGAATATCCACCATGTTTCCCTTGAACACAACACTCTATGTCTATCACCCCCTCTACTGTTGACATTTTGTCCCTGGTGGCCCATTGGTGACATACTGCTCCGGACAGCTGCAGTGGCTTCAGCGTGGCTTCCCGGTGTGGGCGGTCATGTGACCACCAGTTCTGAGTTAGACCAGCAATCCTTTGGCGTTCAGGTGAGTATTTCTCCCTATCCCTAACACTAATCCCTACCCCTCACACTCCCTTTATTGTCTTACCCTTAAAAAAATAAGAAATGTACACATTACTATGAAACAGTATATACGGGCGATATTCAATTGACCTAGAGAAAGTAATCTCATAACAGGTTATTTTATAATACATAGGGTCCAATTTATCAATGTGTTTGACTGTAATTTTTTAAAACACATGTCAGGAGCTGATTGGCTGGAGCACCATTTATCATACGTAACGAGTTTTAAATAGCTAAAACTTGTTGATAAATAGGCCCCATAGTTTCCTAAATACTTTGCCACACAAGCAGCTTTGTAGTGCGACAATCAGATGAGCAGTGTTGCAATTTAATTACTATGCATAAACGTCTGATGACCAATCTCCTTTCTAGAATTTAATTTGATAACTAATTGCGAAAAATCACACTCTGAGAAATTCTTGGGCAGAAAATCCTTAATTAAATAGAAAACACAGGGAGGTTTCTTCTCTCTGTGTGATTAATTGCATACAACCAGTAAGGCCTGATTCAGAGACACACGCAATGCCAATGCTTACGGAGTGGAGTTTTTGTTACTGCTTTGGTGCAAAAATCCCTAGGATCTCCTACGGTGCTTGTGTTACACTGTGTGCAAGCCACAGTTGTGATTGAAATGCACAGTATCAGAAATGTAATGAAAATGTGCTGGGCTGTTCCCGGGCTGTGACCAGCAGGCAGCTATTCAGACCCATAAAAATGGTCCATCTAATGGGCGCGTTATGGGGTGTAGTGGGCATGTTGCTGGACTGATTGAGTACACAGACATTGTTCACTTTGGAGGCCATACTCAAACCAAAACTCTGCATCTGCCATAGGGCTGGTGCAAGTTTTGATGGTGCCATTGATTGTGACATCTAAAGATGCATCAAGAGTTATTACACTGTATATAAGGCCAATTCTGACCTTGTTTCTAGAGGCGGCGCAGCAAAGAAGTGACGTTGGTGAACGCTCCAGTTGAACGCTGCACGTCATGAACTGGCCAGGAGGAAAAAGTGAATGGACCTAGTTGGGAGGGGTACATAGCAGTGTGGGGGACTGGCAATGTAGGGACTTGGCTGTGCCATCCACACCCATAAAGAAAAGCTTACACACACTTATGTCTTCTACCATCAGATAATGCAGGGGGAGATGTATTAAACCTTCTAAAGAGGACTGGTGAGTGGCCCATAGCAATCAATCACCTTCCAGGCATCATTTTAAAGGGTGCACTAGATAAATTATAGATGGAAGCTGATTGATCACTACGGGCAGCGTCTCCACTTGTCCTCTGTAGAAGGTCTGATGCATCTCCCCCATAGTCCTCTGATGGTCGCTCAGACTTACATCTTACTTCACTTTCACCAGAAGCAGCCTACAGCCCTCATTCCTCACTGATTTAATTCCCCAGCACTAGCGGAAATACTGTATATTGTCTATGGGTTCTTGCTTGTTTCGTTTTAATAGTAGATGGATTTGTATTGTGGGCAGGTGGGAAGAGGAACTAAGATTTGCTAATTGGGAATTTTCAAGGCCTTGAACACTGAGATGTTAATGACTCAGTATTGTGGATTGGTTGCACATTACAGAAGTATGTCCTCCTGATATAAAGAATGACAACTGTGAAAATATTGGATTGAAACTGATCATATCAATATCAGTCATGGTACAGAAGTGTCAGTAGATGAATGATCATCGCACTAACAGGCCCCAGTCACGCTGGATCTGATACTGGTGCTGACCAATACCAACCACTTGGAGAAAGTAGACATGAATTCTGTCACTTTAAGCTCATGGCCAAAGTCTGGACAACTTTACATGTGTAATAATTTGTTTGCCAATTAGTTGTTACCTGCACAATGCATGATTAATACAGTATAGTGTCTTGCATACCTGCCAACCTTCCCAAATTCCATTGGGTACATGTGGCATTACCAAAATTGCCCCAAATTTGCATTGTGGAAGGCTGGCAGGTAATGCATTTGTACTCCTAGGGCAGGGCTCCTACTGTATAATTTTAACATGCAAAAACAAGATCTATGTAGAAAAAAAGAATGCAGAAGGTATCAAAACTCAATTGTCCCTTTTGAGAACTCTTCACCTAAATATACATACAGTATACACATAGAGCATCGGTTCTGAAACTCGGTCCTCGGGACCCCAAACAGTTCATGTTTTCCATGTCTCCTCAAAGAATCGCAAGTTAAATAATTAGCACCTGAGGATCTTTTAAAATATGTCAGTGAGTAATGAACACACCTGTGCACCTGCTGGGTTACCTGGAAGACGTGAACTGTTCGGGGTCCTGAGGCCTGAGTTTGAGAACCACTGACATAGAGGGATGGAATGCTAAAATGGCCAAAATTAAGTTAATAAGGAAACATTTTTGGATTTTGTTCGGAAATAAATTTAGTATGTTATGCATTAGAAAATCCTTAATATAAAAAAAATAAAAATAAATCACAAACCAAAAACAAAAATCAATTTATAAAAATATATATGTTTAAATTAGAGATGAGTGGTTTGGCTTTGCTGAACACCAAACACACCAGAACTTTGGAGTCCCGATTTGGATCTTCCCGTAAATTCAGATCTCAAATCTCAAAAATGGATCGTGTATGTTTTTGCTTGCATTTAATTCCCACTTTCATGATTTCAGGTGCCAAAACCGGTCAAAATTTACTGGTAATGACTGAAAATTAATGTTTTTGATGGCAATTATACTATAGCAACTAAAACAGATTCAAGTTACATGATTTTAGCTATTTTTATCAAATAAAAATCCAGATCCAAAACCTGTTGGGGCACACCTAGATAACCACACGACTCCTGAATAGACTATAGTGAGGCTTCACCTATAACAGCTGCTATTCCCAGGAGAAGTAAGTTCTCCTGGTACTTGGATGGGGTATGGATCATTAGGTCGACCACACTTAGGTTGACAGTCATTGGGTCGACCACTATTGGTCGACATGCATTAGGTCCACATGGTCACTAGGTCGACATGGTCATTAGGTTGACATGAACAAGGTCGACATGGAAAAAGGTCGACATGAGTTTTTTTACTTTTTTGGTGTAGTTTTCTTTGTAAAGTGACGGGGAACCCCCCATTAGTGCTCCGTGTCCCCTCGCATGGTTCGCTTTGCTCGCCATGCTTCGGGCAAGGTGCTTCGCTCCGATACTGCTGCTCTCGGCACAGGTTACTATTCCCAATCGTAGTCCATGCGGATCGTAAAGTATGAAAAAGTTCAAAAATAAAGAAGAAAAAAAAATGAAAAACGCATGTCGACCTTTTTCCATGTCAACCTAGTGACCATGTTGACCTAGTGACCATGTCGACCAATAGTGGTCGACCTAATGACTGTCGACCTAATGACCGTATTCCCTTGGATGCTGCCAGGACCAGGGCCGTCTTAACAGCAGTGCAGGCCCCTGGGCACAGCAATGCACTGGGCCCCCTACCCATCCTCCAGCGGTAGGAGTGGGGGATGCTATCAGTGGCTGCTTTGATGTCCCATGGGCAGTAGGGGGTGTTCTATCTTCCACTCAGCATGTAGGACCTGGAGCAGTAATTTCTGTTAATTACTCCTTTACTGCACTGATGGGGCTAAACTGTAGAAAGGGGCATTGGGCTGAATGTTGAAGCCCAGGTACATGACTTCCAGGGTGGTAGGGGGTGTTTAATACGTAGGGGAGGGGTGGATAGTGGAGTGGGCTTAATATTTATCATGTTCTGGTGGGAGGGCAGCTTGCTTGACTGCAGATATCTCAAGTTTCTGAAAATATATTTCTTAGCTTGGAATGGGATAAAAACCTAGAGATTCTCACCTTTCAAGAGGATATGGGGACCTGGGGATCAGAGCTCAGGAGCCAAAGCAATTCACCAACGAAAATCTAAAACTGCATATTAGGCATGTGGAGCTGGAGCAGGGACCAGCTGCTTGAAGGCTGATATCTCTGGTTCTGGGCATAGTAGAGACAATCTGCCAGTGTCCACCTAAAGAGGAGAGTCCCAGCTTTTGGAGTGTACTCTCAGAAATACTGCAAGTCAGACAGAACCCGAGATAACTGGCTGGGAATAGCAATAAACAGGCTTAGATGGGCACCACTGCTTTGAAGTGGGATATCTCCTGTTCCCCAGGACCGATTTTCAAAAATCTGGTACCCCTGGAAATAGGGGACCCTCAGCTATCAGCCTAAGGCCCTTATACTCCTGGGGCCCTTGGGCAAGAGCCCATTGAGCCCATACGAAAAGACGGCCCTGGCCAGGACTGAACACAGGAAACAAGGAGGCAATGTGGAAACTACAGTAGGTCAGTACAAGGAAAGGGATGAAGTGGGAAAAGGGGGGATCAGTCATAGACAGGCAGGGGCATAGGGACAAAATTTTCATGGGGGGTGGGGGGGTGGGACCCAAGGACTACTATACGGCCTGGAGACCCTTTCTCTCACATTTGGTTTCTCATTTTAAAACAGTTGTACCAGTGACTGTAGATATACAGACTCCCAATTCTATTACATTTTGGCAATGTTTCAGGTCTTGGCCAACCCCAGTTTCATTGTTTATTTTACTATAAAAATGTATTTATACATTAAATATTATTATTAATTATTATTATTATTACTATTATTATTATTACTATTAATACTAACTACCAATTAGTACAATAGCTGTTAGAGAGGGACAAGCAGTGAGGGAAATGGCTCCGGAGTCTTATACCAGAACCAGATTTACACACAATATATGAGCCAAAGGGTTCATGTGGGCGTTATACACAGATGCAACTGTATATATGGGATGCAGTTAATATACCGACTGTCGGGGTTCTGGTGTTCAGGATCCTGATGCTGGAATCCCGACAATCTGTAAAATGCTGGTGGTCGGAACACCAACCGCTCCCCTGTATTCCCACTCGGGTGGTGGGTCCACGCCACCACCCGAGGGAGAAAAGAACCTGTGGCGAGCCCCCGAAGCGTGGCGAGTGCAGCGAGTCCATGAGGGGACATGCTGCGCTCACTGCTGGTATTGCGGCTGGTGGGATGCCGCTCTCGGGATCCTGACAGCCAGGATATCATACCGAACCTGTTTATACTGCTGGAAATTTGGTGAGTTTTGATCAGAGATGGTTGGAAAGGTAGGGGAGGCACTGTCTCATCTGCCATAGACTTTTTGCTCCAGGGTTTTGACTTTAAAAATGATTAGAATAATACAAGAAGATATTTCTAATATATTCTTTGTATTTTTCATATACTGTATATAGTCAAACCTCTGGTTTACATGTTAGTATAACAGGAAAGGCTCTGCCTCACCCAGGGCCGGCTTTACCATTAGGCAGCTATATTATTATTATTATCCTTTATTTATATGGTGCCACAAGGGTTCCGCAGCGCCCAATTACAGAGTACATAAACAAATAATCAAACAGGAAAACAGCAACTTACAGTTGATGACAGTATAGGACTAGTACAGGGTAAATAAACAGTTACATCAGCAGATGACACTAGAATAAGTATCAGGTGGCAGAAGACTGATGGATTTGGTGCAGTTGAATATTATTAAAGTAAGAAAAAGGATAAGGACATGAGGGAAGAGGGCTCTGCTCGTGAGAGCTTACATTCTAAGGGGAGGGGTAGACAGACAGGGGTGACACAGATGGGGTACATAGAGAGCGTGGAACAGAGGTTTAGGATGAGATTTGGCTGGGTTTGGTGAAGAAGTGGGTCTTGAGAGCCCATTTGAAGTTTTGTAGAGAGTTGGAGAGTCTGAGGGGGAGAGGTAGGGAATTCCAGAGAAGTGGTGCAGCACGTGAAAAATCTTGGAGGTAGGAGTGGGAGAAAGTAATCCGTAGGCAGGAGAGTCGGCGTGCATTAGCAGAGCGAAGAGGACGGGTGGGAGTGTAAAGGGAGATAAGGTCAGAGATGTAGATGGGAGAGGAGTGGGTGAGGGCTTTGTAAGCGAGTGTGAGAAGCATGAAATGGATTCTGAAAGGGAAGGGAAGCCAGTGAAGGTCTAGTAAGAGAGGACAGGTGGACGTAGTGCTTTTGGTGAGGAAAATGAGCCGGGCAGCAGCATTGAGGATAGATTGGAGTGGAGAGAGGTATTTAGGCGTCTGCCTAGGGGTGCTGGTCCCTGGATTTCGCCACTGAATTCATCTAGCAAAAAACTGAAGGATGTATTCGACCTCCTCCTTTTACACTGTGATGGCTGTTGCTACAGGTCTAATCAGGCGCAGCCGCTGCTATCAGGTTGTACCACGTAATGTCTCAGCACTTCCTCCGTGCTGACACAGTAATGGTACATAGCAGGCAGATATAACTATGGCTCCCGAGGGGCACCCCCACGGCCGCTCCTCATAGCCTTTATGCACCTCCCCTAGGCCCCTGGATCCCGGCACTCCAGGAGCAAGCAGCACCTGACTACATGTCTGAACCCAGCAGCATCGCTGTAATGTTGCTGCTGCCTGTAAGAGGAACCATGCCAATTATGAGGGAAAACAAGGAAACTTTTAGGTAAGTAACCTATGGGGGTTTCTGTGAAACCAAACACAGTACGGATCTTACAGCACAATGGGTGGTTTGCACTCGTAAACAGCATAATAAGGAAAACACAGCCACTGGGGCACAATACAGTACATATGGGGAGGGGGGGGGGATCAGTCATGAACCTACAGATGGGGTAATGGAACACAATAAGGAGCATGCAAATACATGTATGTGTGTATATAAGTATGTATACACATATACGATTAAATGTCCCCACCAGACCCCATATGCAGATCCAATATATATATCCGGCACTCAGCAAAATGTGAAATTGGTCTCAGTGTCCTATACAATTCCTAACATGCCAGCTAGTGTGTATACATAAGGAGAAAGAATGGTCATCACTCAAGGATTTGAAAGTGAAAGTATATTGAGAACAATGTCACAAAATTTTGTGACTCTGTTTACAATTTACTTTTTCACTTTAAAAGTCCTGAGTGTCGCCCCTTTTCTCATTATATGTATAATGATGCAATTCAACCCCCCACCCCCCCAACCCAACTAGTGGCCACCTGCATCTCGTCTCCGGGAGGTTGCGGGTGGTTAGGTTGCAGGTTAGGGGGTGCTGGGCTGAAGCTTTGCCTAGGGTGCAGAGAGACCTTGCACCGGCCCTGGCCTCACCCCCAGAGGTGTAGCAAGGTGTCATGGTGCCTGGAGCAAGGTATGTTTCGGCGCCCCCCTCCCCTGTACTGAATTGGGGGCGTGGCCACCAGGGCAGTTCTAGACCTTGTGGCATCCAGGGTGAAAGTTTCCTTTGGCACCCCCCCCCCCCCCACACCCATAGAGTAAACATAGTGCGCTGCAAAAAATAGGAGTGTGGCTTTATAGGGAAGGGGCGTGGCCACAGTTATGCCCCCTGTAGTTATGGACCCAGTAGTTGTGCCCCCTGTAGCTGTGCCCCTGTAGATTTGCCCCCAGTAGTTGTGCCTCCTGTAGATTTGCCCCTAGTAGATGTGCCCCCTGTAGCTGTGCCAGGAGAAGCTGTGCCCCTAGTAGGTGTGTCCCCAGTAGGTGTGCTTTCTGTAGCTGTGCTCAGAGTAATTGTGCGCCCTGGTTTGTGCTCCCTGTAGATTTGCCCCCAGTAGTTGTGCCCCCTGTAGATTTGCCCCCAGTAGATGTGCCCAGCGTAGTTGTGCCCCCTGTAGATTTGCCCCCAGTAGTTGTGCCTCCTGTAGATTTGCCCCCATTAGTTGTGCCTCCTGTAGATTTGCCCCCAGTAGATGTGCCCCCTGTAGCTGTGCCCAGAGTGGTTGTGCCCCCTGTAGATTTGCCCCCAGTAGATGTGCCCCCTGTGCTGTGCCCGGAGTAGTTGTGCCTCCTGTAGATGTGCCCCCTGTAGCTGTGCCCAGAGTAGTTGTGCCCCCTGTAGTTGTGCCCGGAGTAGTTGTGCCCCCAGTAGTGTTAGGCGCCGGGGTCCGCTCGGCCGTGCGGCCCGGCGCCTAGCAACCAGGGACGCCGGGCGCGTTCAGCCGCCGGCTCCCTGGCAACGCTGAGACGCCGGGCGCACAGAGCCGCCTCTGGCCTTAGCAACGGGGACGCCACGTGCAGCCGCGTTCCCCGTTGCTGGGTCTATCCTCATTGCCCTGATTATGTGCTGGCCGTGCAGCATGCAAGCTGCACGGAATTTCTTTTGATTGTCCTGTCTGGATCTTGATTGGAGGATGCCTGAATAAAGGCATCCTCAGGACTTCCTACAGACGCCGGTGATAGTTTCCTGTTTGCCTTGTTTGCTGCAGAGAGTTCCCAGTCCCGGTCTATTCGGTTGTTCCTGTCCTCAGAGATCCTGTACTCGGAAGTTACCATCTGTTCCTGGAGTCTGACCGAGCACCTTTAACATCTGGTGGTGTTCGTGAGTCGCGGCGCAGCCGTGTGTTGCGGCTTGTCCGCTACTGTTTATTATTTTGTTTATATTGTGTTCTGGAGTTTTGCGGAGGATTCCACTTCCACAGATCCACTCTGGTGTCCAGCGGTGCCGGATAGGAGTGTCGGATCAGTGGATCTTTGGTTGTCCTTTTCCCTGGCGGCTAGTCCGCACATACCTTTTGGTTTAGTTAGTCAGCTTGTAACCCCTGGCCGTGTTGCTTAGTCAGAGGGCCCCTTGTTATCACCCTGTCTCGGACTTCCCCTTGTCTCCCATTAAGACCTGCGGGGGCATCGGGGTTGGGCAGACATAATCCGCCCTTCGAACGCGGCTGCCATGGGCTCAAGCAACCATAGTCTCGCAGGGGATTTCTGATAACACGGGCGAGACAACGGAGTTAGGGCGCCAGGGGTTACTAGGCCTTCCAGCTCCCACAACCAGCTTATTTTCCTGAACTCGGATCCCTGTCATAAGATCTCCTCCGGTCTGGAGTTCAGGAATCATAACATTATCACCGGCCAGACAAAAGAAAAAATTTGAACAAGAGTTAATTTTTTCACTTATTCAGTTGGGAGAATTTTGTCGGCCTCATGAATCCCACCGGGGTTGGGCCAAATCCTGGCCAGTTTCTAGTTAGTCAGATTCAGGAACTTACTCAGATGGTTCAGGATCTGTCCCTCCGGGTGAGCTCACAGGAAGATCTGTTACGGACCTCCCCGAGGGTCGTCCCTGAACCAAAAATGCATCTGCCTGACCGTTTTTCTGGGGATAGAAAGCAGTTTTTTAATTTTAAAGAATCTTGCAAACTGTATTTTCGTTTAAGACCAGTTACCTCAGGTACAGAGGCTCAGCGGGTTGGGATTATTATTTCTCTGCTCCAGGGGGATCCTCAGACCTGGGCTTTTGGTTTAAAGACAGACGATCCGGCCTTATCGTCTGTAGATGCCTTTTTAAAATCTTTAGGGCTATTGTATGACGACCCTGATAGAGAGGCATCCGCAGAAAGTCAGTTGCGTACTCTTAGACAGGGTAGGAATCCCGCAGAGAATTATTGTACGGAGTTTCGCCGTTGGTCGAACGACTGTGGCTGGAATGACCCAGTCCTGCGCAGTCAGTTTCGCCTCGGCTTATCTGAATCTATAAAAGACAGTCTCCTCCAGTATCCCGCTCCTGCGACCCTCGATAACCTCATGGAGCTCTCTATTAAGATAGATCGTCGGCTCAGAGAGCGGAGGGCTGAAAAAGGGGCATCTGTCGGGTCCTCTTCCTGGGTTCCTTCCATTCCTGTAGACATAGAGGAGCCCATGCAGATAGGTCTCTCCAAATTGTCTCCGGAAGAAAGAACCAGGAGGCAAAATTCTGGTCTGTGTTTATACTGCGGAGGTAAGGGACATTTTGCCCGTAGTTGTCCAAACAAGTCGGGAAACTTCCTGACCAAGTGAATTGTGAGGGGGTTCACTTTGGTCTGCAGCTCATCTCCTCAAATAATTCACTGTTGGTTCCTGTTAAAGTTTCCTATGGCAGCCTCTGTTCCTCGGTCTCTGCTTTTGTGGACAGTGGAGCTGCAGGAAACTTTATGGATTTAACATGGGCCGAGGCCTTAGGTATTCCTCAGCTAACCTTGAATAGGTGTATCACCATGCATGGTTTAGACGGGAGTCCCTTGTCCAATGGGGTTATTTCTCTATGTACACCTCCAGTTTTGCTCTCGGTGGGAGCTTTGCATTCAGAAAAGATTGAGTTTTTCCTTACCCATTGTCCAGCAGTTCCTGTGGTTCTGGGTCACCCTTGGTTGGCCTTTCATAATCCCATCATAGATTGGCAGTCCGGGGAGATCCTACAATGGGGTACCATCTGTGATAAAGAATGTATTACGCTTCCTATCCGAGTAGCTGCCGCCGGTTCCGCACATATTCCTGGGGAATACCAGGATTTTGTTGATGTGTTTTCCAAGGGCAATGCAGATATTTTGCCTCCCCATAGGCCGTATGATTGTACCATTGAGTTAATTCCTGGTGCCACGTTGCCTAAAGGAAGGTTATATGCATTGTCTGGTCCTGAGACTGTGGCCATGAATGAGTATGTGAAAGAAAGCCTTGGGAAAGGGTTTATCAGGCCATCTAAATCCCCTTTAAGTGCAGGGTTCTTCTTCGTAGAGAAGAAGGACGGTTCACTCAGACCCTGCATTGACTTTAGAGCTCTGAATAAAATCTCAGTAAAGAATACTTACCCTCTGCCGCTGATCTCTGTCATCTTTGATCAGCTACGTTCGGCTGTTATTTTCTCTAAGATTGATCTGAGAGGAGCATATAACCTCATCAGAATCAAGTCAGGGGATGAGTGGAAAACGGCATTTAGTACTCAGTCAGGCCACTATGAGTATCTGGTCATGCCATTCGGCCTATCTAACGCTCCGGCAGTTTTCCAGGATCTCATTAATGATGTGCTCCGTGAGTTTCTGGGAAGATTCGTCGTGGTCTATTTAGACGATATTTTGATATATTCTGACTCCGTGGAACAGCATGTTACCCAGGTGCGTCAGGTGCTAAAGAAATTACGTGAAAATCACTTATATGCCAAACTGGAGAAGTGTGAATTTCATGTCACAGAAGTATCCTTTTTAGGGTACATTATTTCCCCTCGGGGATTCCGAATGGAACCAAAAAAGCTCCAGGCCATCCTTAGTTGGGCGCAACCCACCAATTTAAAAGCAATTCAGCGCTTTTTAGGGTTTGCAAACTACTATAGAAGATTTATTCACTCTTTCTCTGACCTAGTAGCTCCTATTGTGGCACTTACTAAGAAGGGAGCAGATCCTACCAATTGGTCATGTGAAGCTGAGTTATCTTTTCAGGCCTTGAAACAAGCCTTTGTCTCAGCCCCTGTCCTTAGACATCCCAACCCAGAATTACCTTTCATTGTTGAGGTTGATGCCTCGGAGGTTGGAGTAGGGGCTATCCTGTCTCAGAAGGATCCAGATTCCCTTGAGTTACATCCTTGTGCCTTTATGTCCAGGAAATTCTCATCTGCAGAATCCAACTACGACGTTGGTAACCGGGAATTGCTGGCTATTAAATGGGCTTTCGAGGAGTGGAGACATTGGCTTGAAGGAGCGACCCATACCATTTCAGTTTTGACTGATCACAAAAATCTTCAATACATTGAATCGGCTAAACGACTGAATGCCCGACAGGCTCGTTGGGCTTTATTTTTTACTCGTTTCAAATTCATTATCACCTTCAGACCAGGTTCCAAGAATATCAAGGCAGATGCCCTGTCACGCAGTTTCCTTCCGGTTCAAGACAACAGTCCTGTTACTCCCATACTTCCGTCTTCAGTCATTCAGGCAGGTCTCACACAGGATGTATTTTCCCAATTAAAGCTGCTTCAACATCAAGCTCCTGGAAATACTCCTGCTGGTCGTCTTTTTGTCCCTGAATTTTTGAGAGCAACTGTTTTGGCAGAGTTTCATGATAGCAAAGTTGCCGGGCATCCTGGAATCGCCAAGACTTTGGAATTGGTATCCCGCTCAGTATGGTGGCCTGGTCTTTCCAAAGACATTAAAGAGTTTGTTTTTTCGTGTCAGGTCTGTGCACAGCATAAAGTTCCTCGTTCTTTGCCTATTGGTCAACTTATGCCCTTGAATGTTCCCCTTAGGCCATGGTCGCATATCTCCATGGATTTTGTGGTGGACCTCCCTCTGTCAGCAGGATGCCAAGTCATATGGGTAGTAGTGGACCGTTTTAGCAAAA
This sequence comes from Pseudophryne corroboree, assembly GCF_028390025.1. Taxonomy (NCBI): domain Eukaryota; kingdom Metazoa; phylum Chordata; class Amphibia; order Anura; family Myobatrachidae; genus Pseudophryne; species Pseudophryne corroboree. Next base: position 1,122,688,558 of record NC_086444.1, read on the forward strand.
TGGCCCATTTCATTGCTCTTCCCCGATTGCCATCTGCCCAGGGATTGGCAGTCCTGTTCCTCCGTCATGTTTTCAGACTCCATGGGTTACCCACCGATATTGTTTCTGACAGGGGTCCACAATTCATTGCGCAATTTTGGAAATCTTTTTGTGCTTCGTTAAAGATGAAATTATCATTAACCTCCGGCTATCATCCACAATCCAATGGACAGACTGAGCGAGTTAACCAATCTCTAAAACAATATTTGCGTTTGTACTCGGCCAAACTCCAAAATGACTGGTCTGAGTTTCTTCCATTGGCGGAGTTTGCTTATAATAATGCCTGTCATTCGTCCACCAATGTATCTCCATTTTTTGCAGTTTTTGGTTTCCACCCCAGAGCTAATTCATTTTTTCAACATTCCTCTGTCTCCTCTCTGGCCCTGACCTCTCATCTTAAACTTATTTGGAAAAAAGTGCACCTGGCTCTCAGAAAAGCAGCTTTCCGGGAAAAGAAATTTTCTGACAGGCTCCGGCGGCCGTGCACTTTTAAAGTAGGAGACAGGGTGTGGTTGTCGACTCGCAACATCAAACTTCGACAAACTTCAGCCAGATTGGGTCCTAGATTTATTGGACCATTTCTCATTATCAAAAAAGTCAATCCAGTTGCTTTCCGGTTACGTTTACCAAAAACTTTACGGATCGGAAATACCTTCCATTGCTCATTGCTTAAACCATATGTTTCGTCCAGCAGATTTCCTCGTAAAAAATCTCAGGGGAGATCACCAGTTAATGTACAGGGTCAGCAAGAGTTCTTGGTTGAGAAGGTTCTCGATTCCAAGTTGTCCCGGGGTCGGCTTTATTTTTTGGTGCATTGGAGAGGTTATGGGCCAGAGGAAAGGTCGTGGGTCCTGGATGAAGACCTTCATGCCCCGAGGCTGAAAAGGGCATTTTTTCATGAATTTCCTCGGAAACCTGGCTTTGGGGGTTCCTTGACCCCTCCTCAAGGGGGGGGTACTGTTAGGCGCCGGGGTCCGCTCGGCCGTGCGGCCCGGCGCCTAGCAACCAGGGACGCCGGGCGCGTTCAGCCGCCGGCTCCCTGGCAACGCTGAGACGCCGGGCGCACGGAGCCGCCTCTGGCCTTAGCAACGGGGACGCCACGTGCAGCCGCGTTCCCCGTTGCTGGGTCTATCCTCATTGCCCTGATTATGTGCTGGCCGTGCAGCATGCAAGCTGCACGGCATTTCTTTTGATTGTCCTGTCTGGATCTTGATTGGAGGATGCCTGAATAAAGGCATCCTCAGGACTTCCTACAGACGCCGGTGATAGTTTCCTGTTTGCCTTGTTTGCTGCAGAGAGTTCCCAGTCCCGGTCTATTCGGTTGTTCCTGTCCTCAGAGATCCTGTACTCGGAAGTTACCATCTGTTCCTGGAGTCTGACCGAGCACCTTTAACATCTGGTGGTGTCCGTGAGTCGCGGCGCAGCCGTGTGTTGCGGCTTGTCCGCTACTGTTTATTATTTTGTTTATATTGTGTTCTGGAGTTTTGCGGAGGATTCCGCTTCCACAGATCCACTCTGGTGTCCAGCGGTGCCGGATAGGAGTGTCGGATCAGTGGATCTTTGGTTGTCCTTTTCCCTGGCGGCTAGTCCGCACATACCTTTTGGTTTAGTTAGTCAGCTTGTAACCCCTGGCCGTGTTGCTTAGTCAGAGGGCCCCTTGTTATCACCCTGTCTCGGACTTCCCCTTGTCTCCCATTAAGACCTGCGGGGGCATCGGGGTTGGGCAGACATAATCCGCCCTTCGAACGCGGCTGCCATGGGCTCAAGCAACCATAGTCTCGCAGGGGATTTCTGATAACACGGGCGAGACAACGGAGTTAGGGCGCCAGGGGTTACTAGGCCTTCCAGCTCCCACAACCAGCTTATTTTCCTGAACTCGGATCCCTGTCATAAGATCTCCTCCGGTCTGGAGTTCAGGAATCATAACATTTAGGTGTGCCAAGAGCAATTATGCCCCTGTAGCTGTGCCCCCTGGTAGCGCCGCAAACAAAACAAAAACAAAAAAAACAAAAAAAATACTCACCTGCCCGCTCCTGCTTCCCGACTGCTGATGGCCGCATCTCCCCCCATTCGTGCGTGTGACGTGTGACGTAACACGCAAGTCACGGACCGGCGGGGAGCAGAGGGGAGGAGGGAGGGGAGCGGAGGGAGAGACTTGATGCAGCTCGGGCTTCCAGCTGTCAGTGACTGACAGCTGCGAGCTGCTTGCAGCCAGCAGAGGTTCCGGCGGAGTCGAGCTGAGGCGCCCTGTACTGTCTTGAGCATCTGGAGCTCGAGCTCCACCGGAACCGCCCTCCCTATGCCCCTGCTCACCCCACCACACATCACTGTTGTTAGAAAGATAGATAAATTAAATTGTTCATCTTAACAATGGGCCTAATTAAGATCTGATCGCAGCAGCAAAATTGTTAGCTAATGGACAAAACCATGTGCACTGCAGGGGGTGGGGGGGGAGGGCAGATATAACATGTGCAGAGAGAGTTAGATTTGGGTGGGTTATTTTGTTTCTGTGCAGGGTAAATACTGGCTGCTTTATTTTTACACTGCAATTTAGATTTCAGTTTGAACACGCCACACCCAAATCTAACTCTCTCTGCACATGTTATATCTGCCCTCCCCCCCCACCCCCTGCAGTGCACATGGTTTTGTCCATTAGCTAACAATTTTGCTGCTGCGATCAGATCTTAATTAGGCCCAATGTCCATTTTTCATACTCATCACCCTAGATTTTATTCAGATTTCATTGACAGCCTGGTTTCAGAGGAGTCTGGCGGGAAGTCCCGAGCTGGGCTCGGATCTGGGCTTGGAGCATGAGGTTGAGGGGGATTCAGTTCTCTGGGAACCATACCCGCTCATCTCTACTTCAAACGTAGCCTACACCTTAAATTAAAGGCTGCCACTTAGTATAAGCGCAAGAAAGATCTCTTCTCTGTTTGGGTAGCCTACACCTACACTTTGCCAAAAATACCTTTCCTATCTTCATTTCTGGTTACAAACTCACTCAACACACTACAAGTTCAACGCAGCTGTGGGCTCTTGATGAGTATGAAGTATCAGATTTTGGGTTTGGCATTACTGCATCATGGTAGACCTTAGATATGTTTTCAGATGGCGAAGTGTGCTAAAGGTATGCTCCGATTTCGCAGCTGAAGAGGGCACAGTCACAACGAACACCAAGAGCAATACCACCTGCTGGAGAAGGGCGTTTGTGGTGTCGGACTCTTTACTGAGTGCCTTAGTGAAACCACCGCAGTAGGTGGATGCTTTGCCAGGCAGATTCTTCAACAGCTGGAGTGTAGAAGTTCATGGGGAGGCGGGGTGACACAGTATTTGCCCACTCAACAGAAATCATGTGGGGTCAACCGCCCCCTCTGACCCCCCAGTTCTTATGCCCCTGGAAACAAGTGGTGAATGCAGATAAAAATACTGTAAACAGAGGTAGATAAACTCAAGGTCAGTTGGCAGGCAGACATAAAAATACTGAAATGAATCAGAAGGGCACAATTCAGTGTGAAACTCAGTGCAGGCTGAAGAATCCAGGAAGCAGGAACCAGGTGTAGGGAAAGCTTGCTAGCATAATCTAGCAGAACACCACAGATAAGTAGAAGCAGGGCATGGGAGCTACCAGCAGGGCATTAGCTATATCCGACAAGGAGGCTAAGCCCTCCCTGCCTTTTAACTGGAACAGGAACCAATCAGCTTCCTAGGGCAGAGACCAGCCTCTAAACAAAAACAAGCTGCAGCTGACAGCAGCAGAAACTGTGGGAGAGCGTCCAGGTGGGGACCAGAACACAAAGCATCTGCCACATTGCCCAATGACGGATTGGGGCGTGCATTGGCTAATAGGAAAAGGCACCCTGGCTGCTTAGAACAGCTGGGACCAGAGGGTGACGTATCTGTTGCCAGGCAACTGGTGGGGACAGAACAGCAGAGGTTCTGGAGGCAGTGGGCAGTGTGAGCTATTGTGGCTAGTCTGGCGGCTCATAACAAAACCAAACCAAAACACTTGGTGGTTTTGCCAAAACACGCAAATGATTTAGAACCAAAAATAAAAGTAAAACATAGTGGTCGGTGCACATCTCTAGTTTAAATAATCCTTTTTTGAAAATATTAAATCTATTTATACCTTATTTAACTTAAAAACCTGAATATTCTTTTGCACTAATGAATATATCACATTGAGCTATATATTTATGCTTTTATTTCTCAGACATCCTAGAGGATGCTGGGGTCCGCTTCAGTACCATAGGGTATAGACGGTTCCGCAGGAGCCATGGGCACTTTAAGACTTTTCAAGGGTGTGAACTGGCTCCTCCATCTATGCCCCTCCTCCAGACCCCAGTTTTAGAAATGTGCCCAGGCAGACTGGAGCTCTACTGAGTTTCTCTGAAAAGACTTATGAACACTAGCCGTGCCTAGATGCTCACTCCCACAGCACGCCGTCACCCCCCTCACAGAGCCAGAAGTCAAAGACAGGTGAGTGTTAGAAGACAGATCTTCAATTAAGAAAGTGACAGCTAAAGGCATGTTGCCCACACATACACAGGCACTGCAGGGTGCAGGGCGTGGGGGGGGGGGGCTAGGCAGCATGAAACCTATGGAAACTGGCATAAATAAGGGGCATAAGTTGCTGAGGCACAGTCTTACCCCCGCCAGTATAAAAAATTCCCTCATGAAAGCTGAGGAGAAACACACCATTGAAGAGTGGAGCTTCCTCCTCAGTCAGCCAGCATACTGCTCAGCGCCATTTTCTCTCCTCAGGCTGCAGAGACCATGCTGGTCCTCCTCCACTACTGAACAAGTATCAGGGTGCAAAGCAGGGGGGCCACAGTGAATTTGGTGCTATATAATTGTGTGATTAGCATTATAAAAGCGCTGCATGTCAGTGGGCATTTTGTGTTCACAGACATTGTGTTACTGGCACTGGGTTGTGAACTGGCAAATCCTATCTGTGCCCCTCTGACAAATTTTACTGTGGGTCTGTCCCCTATAAGTCCCAGGGTGTCTGTGGTGTGGTTGTGCACGTGTGTGACATGTCTGTGGCAGGGAATTCTTCCTCTGTGGGAGACATGTTAGAGACACAGAGGTGTAATATGACACCAAGAGCCTGACTGGGTGAAAGGTTACATGATAGTGTGAATCATATCAGTAAGAGGTTGGACTGAATCTCATACAGAAAACTGAATATAATCTGTTGAAGATTTTTAATAGTTCTGCCTTTCATCCACAGGGACCCCTCTGGGTCACATACAAATTTGCACATATAGTACAAACTGATACCGACAAGGACTCTGATTCCTGTGTCGACACTAGTGATTCCAGGGGAATAAGTCCTAAGTTATCAAAAAGCATTCAAAACATGTTTTAGCTATAAAGGAGATGTTAGAAGTTACGAAGCCCCCTCTTTTACCACAAGGAGAGGGTTTATTTTAGTAAAGAAGTAATGTAATTTTCCCTCCACCTCAGGAGTTGAACAGTCTCTTGGAGGGAGTCTGATTTAACCTGAAAATAAATTTCAGATTCCCAAAAGGAATTCAGGCAGCTTACCTTTTTCCAAAAGGTGGGAGTCACCCCGCATTTTAGACAGGGCCCTGTCATAAAAGAGAAAAGGTGTTACTCCCTGCACCTGGAATGGCTTCACTTAAGGAGCCGACAGACCGCAAGTGAGTGAGGTGATCTATTGATGTGGCCAATGGGACACTACTCAGGCCTACCATTGTCTGTGCGTGGGTGAGTAGTGCTATTGAAAAGTGGTCAGAAAACTTGTCATCAGACATTGACACAATAGATGGAGACTAGATACTCCTAATGTTAGGTCATATCAAAGACGCTGCTGCGTACGTACTAGAAACTATGAAATTTATTGGTCTCTTGGGATCAAGAACCGCTACCATGGCAGTATCGGCTCGGAGGGCGTTGTGGATTCGCCAGTGGAATGCTGATGCAGATTCCAAAAGAAATATGGAAGCTCTCCCATATAAAGGTGAGGCCTTGTTTGGTGATGGGCTGGATGCGTTAGTCTTGGCGGCTACCGCAGGTAAGTCGACATTCTTGCCTTATGCTCCTACACCGGCGAAAAAGACACATCACTCTCGCATACAGTCCTTTTGGCCCAACAAATACAAAAAGGCCAAAGGTTCCCCCTTCTTTGCAGGTAGGGGAAGGGGAAAAGGAAAGAAATCCGCAGCGTCTCCCGGATCGCAGGAGCAGAAGTCCACCCCTGCTTCTGCCAAATCAGCAGCGGGAGTACGCTCGGGTGGGAGCACGTCTGAAACTTTTCAGCCAAATCTGGATTCAATCTGGCCTGGACCAATGGGTCTTACAAATAGTGTCCCATGGGTACAAACTAGAGTTTCAAGACGTCCCCCATGCCGATTTTTCAAATCGACCTTGCCAGCTTCTCTTCCGGGGAAAGAGGCAGTAACAACGGCAATTCAAAAATTATGTCAGGATCAGGTCATTGTCCTGGTACCCTTGGCACAGTAAGGAGAAGGTTTTTTATTCAAACCTCTTCGTAGTTCTGAAGCCGGTCAGACCGATTTTAAACCTGAAAAATCTGAATCTCTACCTGAAAAGGTTCAAGTTCAAGATGGAATCCCTGAGGGTAGTGATTTCCAGTCGGGAAGAGGGGGACTTCATGGTGTCAGTAGACATAAAAGATGCTTACTTACATGTTCCCATTTATCCTCCTCACCAAGCTTATCTGAGATTCGCAGTACAGGATTGCCATTACCAGTTCCAGACGTTGCCGTTCGGACTCTCCACGGCACCGAGGGTATTCACCAAGGTGATGGCGGAGATGATGGTCCTCCTTCGTTAAAAAGGAGTCAATATAATTCCTTATCTGGACGATCTCCTGATAAAAGATCCAGGGAACAGTTGGTGCAGAACATCGCACTCTCCCTGTCAATACTCCAACATCACGGTTGTATCATGAATTTTCCAAAGTCGCAGTTGGAACCGACGACAAGATTGTCCTTTTTAGGGATGATTCTGGACACAGAAGTACGGAGAGTATTTCTTCCAGTGGAAAAGGCTCTGGAAATCCAGAAAATGGTCAAACAAATATTGAAACCAACAAGCGTGTCGATCCATCAATGCATTCGGTTGTTGAGGAAAATGGTAGCGGCCTACGAGGCCATACAGTTTGGCCGATTTTATGCCAGAGTATTCAAGTGGGACCTGTTGGACAAGTGGTCCGGATCCCACCTACACATGCACCGGAAAATAATCCTGCCCCCAAAGCCAGGATTTCGCTCCTGTGGTGGCTACACAGTTCTCACCTACTAGAGGGACGCAGGTTTGAGATTCATGACTGGGTCCTAATAACCACGGATGCAAGTCTCCGAGGCTGGGGAGCTGTCACACATGGGGAAAGCTTCCAAGGAAAATGGTCAAGTCAGGAAGCCTGCCTTCACATAAACGTTCTGGAATTGAGAGCCATTTACAATGGCCTTCTACAATTGGTACATCATTTTCAAAATCCCGTGCAGATCCAGTCGGACAATGTAACAACAGTCGCGTACATAAACAGGCAAGGCGGAACGAAAAGCAGAGCGGCAATGGCAGAGGTGACAAGGATTCTCCTCTGGGCAGAAAGACATGTTAGAGCTTTTTCAGCAATTTTCATTCCGGGAGTGGACAACTGGGAAGCAGACTTCCTCAGCAGACATGATCTCCATCAAGGAGAGTGGGGCCTCCACCAAGAAGTCTTCGCAGAGGTGACAAGTCTTTGGGGAGTTCCTCAAGTAGACATGACGGCATCTCGTCTAAACAAGAAGCTTCAGAGATATTGTTCCAGGTCGAGAGACCCTCAAGCAATAGCAGTGGATGCACTGGTGACCCAGTGGGAGTTTCGGTCGGTATATGTTTTCCCTCCACTTTCACTGATACCAAAAGTTCTCAAAATAATAAGAAGAACAAGAGTTTGAGCAATCTTCATTGCCCCAGACTGGCCAAGGAGGGCTTGGTATCCAGATCTTCAGGAGTTGCTCGTAGAAAATCCTCAGCCTCTTCCTCCTCAAGAGGACCTACTACAGCAGGGGCCGTGTGTGTATCAAGACTTACCGCGGCTACGTTTGATGGCATGGCTGTTGAGCATCGGATCCTAGCCCGAAAGGGTATTCCCAAGGAAGTCATCCCCACTCTTATTCAGGCCAGGAAAGGAGTAACATCTAAACATTACCACCGTATTTGGAGAAAATATGTGTCTTGGTGTGAATCCAAGAAGGCTCCTACGGAAGAGTTTGAGTTGGGACGTTTTCTACATTTTCTGCAGGCTGGTGTGGATGCGGGCCTTAGATTGGGGTCAATCAAGGTCCAGATTTCGGCCTTTTCAGTTTTCTTTCAAAAACAATTGGCCTCCTTTCCAGAAGTTCAGACGTTCGTGAAAGGGGTTCTGTACATCCAGCCTCCATTTGTGCCTCCAGTTGCACCATGGGACCTTAATGTGGTGTTGCAGTTCCTTCAATCAGATTGGTTTGAACCTCTGCAGGAGATAGAATTGAAGTTTCTCACTTGGAAAGTGGTGATGCTTTTGGCCTTGGCATCCGCAAGGCGGGTGTCTGAGTTGGGGGCATTGTCTCTCAAGAGCCCTTACTTGATCTTCCATAAAGATAGGGCAGAGTTAAGAACACGTCAACAATTTCTTCCAAAGGTGGTTTCGTCCTTCCACATAAACCAACCTATTGTGGTGCCAGTAGCTACTGACACTTTCCCTGAGTCACAGTCTCTAGATGTAATTAGAGCTTTGAAGATTTATGTCGCAAGAACAGTTCGATTACGGAAAACAGAAGCTCTGTTTGTCCTGTATGCTCCCAACAAGATTGGGTGTCCTACTTCTAAGCAGACTATTGCGCGCTGGATAAGAGGGACAATTCAGCACGCTCATTCTAAGGCAGGCTTGCCGGTACCGATGTCGGTGAAGGCCCATTCTACTCGGAAAGTAGGCTCATCCTGGGCGGCTGTCGGGGCGTCTCGGCTCTACAACTTTGCCGAGCAGCTACTTGGTCAGGGTCAAACACATTTGCTAAATTTAATAAGTTTGACACCTTGGCCGATGAGGACCTCAAGTTCGGTTAATCGGTACTGCAGGGTCATCCGCACTCTCCCGCCCGTACTGTAGCTTTGGTATAACCCCATGGTACTGAAGTGGACCCCAGCATCCTCTAGGACGTATGAGAAAATAGGATTTTAATACCTACCGGTAAATCCTTTTCTCCTAGTCCGTAGAGGATGCTGGGCACCCGTACCCAGTGCGTACTTTACCTGCAGTTTGTTCTTTATAGTTACACAAGTTGTGTTTCATTTGTTTTCAGCATATTGCTGTAAATGGTTCATGCCTGTTGGCGTGTGTCATGTTGAATGCCATGTTGTGCGGCATGGTTGAGGTGTGAGCTGGTATGAATCTCACCATTAGTATAAAAGTTAATCCTTTCCTCAAAATGTCTGTCTCCCTGGGCACAGTTCCTATAACTGGGGTCTGGAGGAGGGGCATAGAGGGAGGAGCCAGTTGACACCCTTGAAAAGTCTTAAAGTGCCCATGGCTCCTGCGGAACCGTCTATACCCCATGGTACTGAAGTGGACCCCAGCATCCTCTACGGACTAGGAGAAAAGAATTTACCGGTAGGTATTAAAATCCTATTTTTTGTCTATCTTATGTTTTGGGTATTGTTTACTACATTTGGATGATTTCCACACTACAGAAATCCTATTGTGTATTCTGTTTGTTACTGAGTCTGACAAATAAACAGCACTATTCCCGATAGCTCATTTGAGCAAATTTTGTTTAGTTCAAGTGCAGACACTGTAGTTCATTTTTTTAATACACATATTTGTTCTGTTGGTGTCTACAGCTGTCATTTGCGTTAGTAAATAGTAAGTAGCATGATATCGCCTACTGACATTATAAATTAATATGAATTAAATCAAATAAATTGAGAAATAAAATACAGCAGTATGTGCAACATGAGTACCCATATACTTTATTACAGTATTAAATGTGTATATATGTATATATATATATATATATATATATATATATATATATATTCCTTTTGTATTTGTTTCATGTAAATATTTAATAATGAATGTTTTTATAAAATACTATTATATGACTGCTGTAGTCTTTATGATGGTTCCAATAAACCTGCCTGCTGAGCTAACTATTCAATGGAGCGGTCACTCATTACCTTATCATCCATATAATCCCTTTTATGTCCCCCCATAGCTCACCTGTCAGTGTTATTTATGTGTGTGATAATACTTTTCAATACGCGCTTGGTGTGCTCAGGCCCAAATGACAAACAATGGGGGTAATTCCAAGTTGATCGCAGCAGGAAATTTTTTAGCAATTGGGCAATACCATGTTCACTGCAGGGGAGGCAGATATAACATGTGCAGAGAGAGTTAGATTTGGGTGTGGTGTGTTCTAGATCTACAATCTAAATTGCAGTGTAAAAATAAAGCAGCCAGTATTTACCCTGCACAGAAATAAAATAACCCACCCAAATCTAACTCTCTCTGCACATGTTATATCTGTCCCTCCCCTGCAGTGCACATGGTTTTGCCCAATTGCTAAAATATTTCCTGCTGCGATGAACTTGAAATTACCCCCAATGTGTATGACATAAAACTAACCAGATCTGGGAAAGACCCAAAAAATAGCAGGAAGAAGAAAATGTCAGAGACCCAGATTTTGTCCATAACCTGCCCATAGTTAAATCTATATCTAGTGTATACATTCCCTTTGTTAATTAAAGAAAGAACCATTTTGATATATAATTACATTTATACCTGTGCAACTGATTATTGCATTGTAAAAAATTTTTTTGTAGTTGATAAATTAGTTTACAAACCTTGATATGCTTAACTACTATTACATGGTTAAGTCACATTATTATGACCAGCTCCTACATTTGATGTCAGCAGTGCATAGCCCATAAAGTACGTCACGTGTCGTGTGCTGGCTTGGTGAGTATATAAGGGTGACCGGCGGTGGTGATCCCGGCAGTCAGCATACCGACGCCGGGATCCCGTCCACCAGTTTGTCGGCGGGTTCTATTCCTACTCTATGGGTGTCGTGGACACCCACGAGTGGGAATAGTCCCTGTTAGCTGACTGTCTAGATTTAAAGTGGTTGGGATTCTGTCTTCGGTATACTGACCGGTGGGATCCCGACCGCCAGTCACATGATTACATCCTCTGAGATAGGCCATCTGCACACATATCACTCGTTGAGTGATGATTTATCCAAGTTGCAAAAAGGGATGATTATTGGCTTTCGGGCCAAGGGTGGCAGTATTTCTGAAACAGCGCAGTTGGTGAACTCTTTGCGTGTTGCTGTGGTGAAGGTGTATCATGACTGGACAACTGGCACTTTTGCAAATAACTAACATGGAAACTGCGGAGCACCATGTGCCATTTATGTGCAAGGTGAACGTCGGATATGAAGCTGCGTGAGGGGTGACCGACACAATACAGTGGAGCAGCTCACCATCAAAATGAACCTGGGGGCTACCAGACGTGGCTCTAAAATGACAGTTTAGCTAACCTGCTGTGTATGGGGATTTGAAACGGTTACTCTGGCTATTAGCTGGGGATCATATGTGACTCAACTGTGTAGTACTATAGTTATTTTCTACTGTGTTATTATTATTATTACTGCTACTATAGCTTGGGGGGTAGCAGGTGATATTAAACCAATGTGATATGTTTGGTTGCACAATTTAGACAAAAGAATCCTGGGCAATTCTGTTATTGTCTCACTATTGTACCCAATGCCAGATTTTCCTGTATGAAATCTCCAGGTTAAACAGGATAATGGCAGACCGCGCAGGTTTGATGGCAGTCCTTTCTAAAGGTCACCTAAAGATCTAAGACTCCAAATGAGGATACGTGTCAGAAATGATTTCACAAATAAACTGAACAGAGGTAACTACATTTTTTAAACATGCAGCAAATCCAAATTAGCTTTGTAACAACACGCTCCTTACTTAGACGGCCTTCAGCGAAGTCACGGACCTGCCAGGTGAATGAAAGCGCTTCCAAAAGACGAAAGCTTTCAGCGTAATCTAATATGCCATAACAGATGAAATATAAGAGGCTGCTTATTGGTCTGCATGCGGAAGGGAAGATGTGTAGCCGTTTTCTCATCTAAATCATACCTAAAGCTGGAAAGAACACTTGAGACAAGTGAAACCTGTTTTATGATTCACAAGAAGTCAAATGAATGAATCAAGGCTCGGACAGAGCTGTTCAACACATGGAACAATCCCACTTGGGTCTTTAAAAATAAACATATGTTTCCCTAATGACATCATATTCCCATTATCTGCATCATGCAGTAGTTTTCTAGAGTTTTTAAATAAGACGACAGGGAACAGAGGCAAAGCATGAAAAATCTATTGTATTCCTGTGCTGCTGGCTAATGTCTGCACTGTTTTAAACAAGGAAATGTTCGACTTTGTTTGACTGTAGTTTGCACTCACCAAAGGTATTCTGTCTGGCAATAGGAGGTGTTTAGACAGGAGATAATCACACTGTTCCCTCCCAAAGTCCATACGTATTGTCCATATTGCATTCCCGGGCAAGTCTGCAAAGAGCAGCATGTTTGTTACATACAGTATCCTATATATGTGTATATTCATCGCTGTATAATTTATAGCTATTCTATAGTAACTTATTTAATTTTAAATTCAATTATTATAAGCAGAAAATGTTGAGTAACAAAGGAAAATTATATAGTTACAGTCTGTGAATAGATGATGTCAAGATGTCGGCAGTCAGATTGCCGACTCCATTATTTTGACAACCTAGATGTTGACCTTCAGAATGTTGACATATACAATTAGGGTTAGGCTGCAATTAGGGTTAGGATAAAATAGAAGTGTCAACATTTTGACAGTCAGCATTCATAATATTGACATTTTGGACATGCCAACATTATGTCTGTGTTGACATTATAAATGTTGACATGTCATACAGTACCACCCCTTTCAAGGACTGAGATTGCTGTGAATGCGGACTTGTGTCTTGATGTGGTAAGGATTCAGTGGATGGGGATGTGAAGGTTGCTGGATGGATATAATTCCTGCTCATATGCTATACGTGGTACTAAAACTAGCACTGAGTGGTTGTCGGAAACGCAGACCAGGGGCGCGGAGTATAACCCGCCAGCAGTTTTCTCCAGGAACCGCCGCAAGGGAGTTTGGACTTTGCGGCGTCCAACAGGCAGGTCGCGGCCCCCTGGCTGGATCACTCAGTACTAGCACTGGACTTGGAAGCAGGAAAACAGGAGCAGCTGGAGTATGATACTGGGAAACTGTGAGCAAATCAGAACAACTGGAGCGGACAAGGAATGGTGTTACTAGAGATGTGCGGCGGGCACTTTTGGTGTTTTGGTTTTGGTTCTGGTTCCATGCTCGTGTTTTGGAACTGGATTGGTTTTGCCAAAACCACCCTTTTGTGTTTTGGTTTTGGATCTGGATGATTTTTGGGGAAAAAAACATAAAAACAGCTAAAATCACAGAATTTTGGGGTCATTTTGATCCTACGGTATTATTAACCTCAATAACATTTATTTTCACTCATTTCCAGTCTATTCTGAACACCTCACAATATTGTTTTTAGGCCAAAAGGTCGCACCGAGGTGGCTGTATGACTAAGCACACAAGTGTGCGGCACTAACACCTGGCGCATCTAAGAGTGGCACTGCAGTGGCAGGCAGGATGTCAGATTTAAAAACTAGGCCCCAAACAGCACATCATGCAAAGAAGTAAAAGAGGTGCAATGAGGTAACTGTATGACTAAGCTAAGCGACACAAGTGTGCGGCACAAACAACTGGCCCATCTAGGAGTGGCACTGCAGTTGCAGACAGGATGGCACTTAAAAAAACTAGGCACCAAACAGCACATGATGCAAAGAAGAAAAAGAGGTGCAAGATGGAATTGTCCTTGGGACCTCCCACCCACCGTTATGTTGTATAAACAGGACATGCACACTTTAACAAACCAATAATTTCAGCGACAGGGTCTGCCACACGACTGTGGCTGAAATGACTGGTTTGTTTGGGCCCCAACCAAAAAAGAAGCAATCAATCTCTCCTTGCACAAACTGGCTCTACAGAGGCAAGATGTTGACCTCATCCTCAAATTCCTCACCCCTTTCAGTGTGTACATCCCCCTCCTCACAGAGTATTAACTCGTCCCCACTGGAATCCACCATCACAGGTCCCTGTGTGCCTTCTGGAGGTAATTGCTGGTAAATGTCTTCCCGGGGGAAATGTATAATTCATTTTGATGAACATCATCTTCTCCACATTTTATGTAGTAACCTCCTACGCCAATCGCTGACAAGGTTACCGGCTACAATAAACACTCTTTCGGAGTACACACTGGAGGGGGGGCAACTTAGGTAAAATAAAGCCAGTTTGTGCAAGGGCATCCAAATTGCCTCTTTTTTTCTGCCAGTATACATACGGACTGTCTGACATACCTACTTGGATGCTGCCACTCATATAATCCTCCACCATTCTTTCAATGGTGACAGAATCATATGCAGTGACAGTAGACATGTCAGTAATCGTTGGCAGGTCCTTCAGTCCGGACCAGATGTCAGCACTCGCTCCTGACTGCCCTGCATTACCACCAGAAAATGAAGGAGGAGCTGTTGATGGGTCACGTTCCGCTTGAGTTGACAATTTTCTCACCAGCAGGTCTTTGAACCTCTGCAGACTTGTGTCTGCCAGAAAGAGAGATACAACATAGGCTTTAAACCTAGGATCGAGCACAGTGGCCAAAATGTAGTGCTCTGATTTTAACAGATTGACCACCCTTGAATCCTGGCAAAGCGAATGAAGGGCTCCATCCACAAGTTCCACATACTTTGTGGAATCACTCCGTCTTAGCTCCTCCTTCAATTTCTCCAGCTGCTTCTACAAAAGCCTGAGGAGGGGAATGACCTGACTCAAGCTGGCAGTGTTTGCTGAACTGACTTCACGTGTGGCAAGTTCGAAGGGTTGGAGAACCTTGCACAAGACAGAATAATTCTCCACTGCGCTTGAGTCAGGTGCATCCCCCCTCCTTTGCCTATATCGTAGGTGGATGTATAGACTTGAATGGCCTTTTGCTGCTCCTCCATTCTCTGAAGCATATAGAATGTTGAATTCCACCTTGTTACCACCTCTTGCTTCAGGTGATGGCAGGGCAGGTTCAGGAGTGTTTGCTGGCGCTCCAATCTTCGGCACGCAGTGGCTGAATGTCGAAAGTGGACCGCAATTTTTCGGGCCACCGACAGCATCTCCTGCATGCCTCTGTCATTTTTCAAAAAAATCTGCACCACCAAATTAATTGTATGTGCAAAACAAGGGATGTGCTGGAATTTGCCCAGATGTAATGCACGCACAATATTGGTGGCGATGTCCGATATCAGAAATCCCCAGGAGAGTCTAATTGGGGTAAGCCACTGTGCAATGATGTCCCTCAGTTTCCGTAAGAGGTTGTCAGTGGTGTGCCTCTTACGGAAAGTGGTGATACATAGTGTAGCCTGCCTAGGAACGAGTTAACGTTTGTGAGATGCTGCTACTGGTGCCGCTGCTGTTGTTGCTGCGGGAGGCAATACATCTACCCATTGGGCTGTCACAGTCATATAGTCCTTAGTCTGTCCTGTTCCACTTGTCCACATGTCCGTGGTTACAACTGCAATTTGTAGGACACTGAGGACACTTTTTCTGACATCTCTGTACATTCTCGGTATCGCCTGCCTAGTTAAGTGGAACCTAGATGGGATTTGGTACCGGGGGGATACTACCTCCATCAATTCTCTAAGTCCCACTGACCTAATGGCGGATACCGGATGCACGTCTAACACCAACTTAGCTGTCAAGGCCTCAATAAAACGCTTTGCAACAGGATTACTGCTGTCATATTCATCTTCCTCACAAAGGACTGTTGGACAGTCAATTGCTTAGTTGAAGTAGTACAAGTGGTCTTCGTCTTCCCCTCTGGGATGACGATCGACTCCCAGCAGCAACAACAGCAGCGGCATCAACAGCAGCAGTAGGCGTACCACTCAAGGATCCTCTGGAGGTATCCCGGTTAGGAGAGGACTCCTCAGTCTTGCCAGTGACATGGCCTGCAGGACTACTGGAGTTCCTGACTGAGGAGGAAGTTGACGTTGAGGGAGTTGGTGGTGTGGCTTGCAGGAGCTTGGGTACAAGAGGAATAAGAGATTTAGGTGTCAGTGGACTGATTACGCTCTTACCCAAAGTTTCACAACTTGACACTGACTTCTGATGAATGCGCAGCAGGCGACATATAAGGGAGGATGTGCCTAGGTGGTTAACATCCTTACCCCTACTTATTACAGATTGACAGAGGCAATAAGTGGCTTGACACCTGTTGTCCGGATTTGTGGAGAAAAAATTCCACATCGAAGATGTGACCTTTTTGTTATTTTGCCCAAGCATCACAATGGGCTTATTCATCCCAATGACAACAGGTGCCTTCCCCGGTGCCTGATTTAAACAAACCACATCACCATCAGAATCCTCATCGTCAACTTCCTCCTCAGCTCCAGCAAAACCCATATCCTCATCCTGGTGTACTTCAACAGTGACATCTTCAATTTGAATATCAGAAACTGGACTGTGGATGCTTCTTCCAGCAATTGCAGAAGGCCTGAAAATGGTGGAAGGAGCCACCTCTTCCCATCCAGTGTTGGGAAAGTCAGGCATCGCAACGCTGACACACTTGGACTCTCCTTGGGGATTTGTGATACCATCTTAGAACGCACAGTTCTTTGCTGTGCTTTTGCCAGCTTAACTCTTATCAGTTTTCTAGCGGGAAGATGAGGGCTTCCATCATCATGTGTAGCTGAACCACTAGTTATGAATATAGGCCAGGGCCTTAGCCATTCCTTGCCATTCCGTGTCGTAAATGGCATATTGGCAAGTTTATGTTTCTCCTGAGACCATTTAAATTTATTTTTTGGGGTCTTTTTACTGAACTTTGGCTTTTTAGATTTTACATGCCCTCTACTATCAAATTAGGCATCGGCCTTGGCAGACGACGTTGACGGCATTTCATTATCTATGTCATGAATAGTGGCAGCAGCTTCAGCACTAGGAGGAAGTGGTTCTTGATCTTTCCCTATTTTATCCTCCAAATTTTTGTTCTCTATTATTTTTCTGGAGTTATATAACAATATGCGGTACAGGAGAGCGTAACTCTACACCACACAGGGCAAACCCTGTGAAAATTATTTGGATTAAAAATTAATAACCCCTTTATTTGGAGTAAGTAATATACAGCACAGGACAGCACCACTGAATTTATATGGCAGCACAACTGGACTGGACTTACACGGCAGTACCACTGGAATTATACGGCAGTATCACTGGAATTATACGACAGTATCACTGGAATTATATGGCAGTACCACTGGATTTATATGGAAGTACCACTGGACTGTATTTATATGGCAGTATCACTGGATTTATAAACCAGTACCACTGTAATTATACGGCAGTATCACTGGAATTATACGCCAGTACCACTGGACTTATATGGCAGTACCACTGGACTGGATTTATATGACAGTATCACTGGATTTATATGCCAGTACCACTGGAATTATACGGTAGTATCACTGGATTTATATGACAGTACCACTGGACATATACGGCAGTACCACTGGACTGGATTTATATGGCAGTATCACTGGAATTATACGCCAGAACCACTGAAATTATACGGCAGTATCACTGGAATTATACGCCAGTACCACTGGACTTATATGGCAGTACCACTGAACTGGATTTATACGGCAGTATCACTGGACTTATACGCCAGTACCACTGGAATAATACGTCAGTATCACTGGAATTTTACGGCAGTACCACTGGACTTATATGGCAGTACCACTGGACTGGATTTATACGGCAGTATCACTGGATTTATACGGCAGTACCACTGGAATTATATGGCAGTATCACTGGAATTATATTGCAGTACCACTGGATTTATAGGGCGGTACAACTGGACTGGATTTATATGGCAGTATCCAGTGGCATAACTACTGCCCCCGCAGCCCTCGCGGTGGCTTGGAGGCGCAGGGCTGCGGGGGGCACCGCCACTGATTTAGCACAGATTGACATGTGGACGAGCCATCCGCATGTCAATCTGCTGTCTCCCTCCTTCCCTAGCTGCTGCTGTAAGGAGTGACACGGAGGGCACAGCACACGCCTCTCCTGTGTCCCTCCTGCGTCTCCGGTGTCTATTGAATGAAGTGGCCATTCGTGAGCTCTGATTGGCTCACGAACCGGCACTTCAGTTAACAGACACACCGGAGACGCAGGAGGGACACAGGAGACTGGAGAGGCGCGCGCTGTGCCCTCCGTGTCCCTCTTTCACAATACAGCGGGGAGCGGGAGTGAGCTGTACCTGGGGGAACATATTTGGCACTGGGGGAGGGGGAGCATATTTGGCACTTGGGGGGCATATGTGGCACTGAGGGGGCATATGTGACACTGGGGGGTATATGTACCTGGCATGTGGGGGGGCATATTTGGCATTGGGGGCAATTGTGTATCTGGCACTGTGGGGGAATATCTGGCACGGGGGCATATGTGGCACTGGGAGCACATCCCTAACAACAAGCATTACCCCCTAGCAATGAGCATGACACCCAGTGCATGAAACCCCTGGCAACGAGCATGACACCCAGTGCATAAAATCCCTGGCAGCGAGCATGACACCCAGTGCATGAAACCCCTGTCAACGAGCATGACACCCTGAGCATGAAAACCCCTGTCACTGTGCATGGAACCAAGAGCATGAAACCCCTGGCAACGAGCATGACACCCAGTGCATGAAACCCCTGGCAACGAGCATGACACCCTGAGCATGAAAACCCCTGGCACCATGCATGGAACCAAGAGCATGAAACCCCTTGCAACGAGCATGACACCCAATGTATGAAACCCCTGGCAACGAGCATGACACCCTGAGCATGAAAACCCCTGGCACCATGCATGGAACCAAGAGCATGAAACCCCTGGCAATGAGCAGGTAATTTAAAAGTAATTAGAAGCCTTACTGTGGGACTTAATGTGTAATGGGCATTGCGGTGTGTGGCATAATGTATCACGGACATTGCGGTGTGTTTCATAATGTGTCACAGGCATTACAGTGTGTGGCATACTATATCACGGGCATTGTGGTATGTGGTATAATGTCTCAGGGGCATTGCAGTGTGGCATAATGTATAACGGGCATTGCGGTGTGTGGCATAGGGTACAATGGGCATTGCAGTATGTGTCACAGGCATTACGGTGTGTGGTATAATGTCTCAGGGTCATTGCAGTGTGTGGCATAATGTATCACGGACATTGCGGTGTGTGTCATAATGTGTCAGGCATAACGATGTGTGGTATACTATATCACGGGCATTGTGGTATGTGGTATAATGTCTTAGGGTCATTGCGGTGTGTGTCATAATGTGTCACAGGCATTGTATGTGCTATAATGTATCAGGGGCATTGCAGTGTGTAGCATAATGTATAACGGGCATTGCGATTCCTGTCATAATGTGTCACAGGCATTACAGTGTGTGGCATAATGTGTCGGGGGCATTATGGTGTGTGGCATATTGTGTAATGGGCATTATTGTGTGTGGCATAATGTCCAAGGGCCATTGCAGTATGTGGCATAATGTATACTGGGCATTACTCTAAGGAGGAAAAATGACAAATAATGTAAGGGGCATGAATCAGGATTATTTTTATTTCCTGTGGTGGCCAACGTCTGGGCATGCAGGGTGCAAAACTGGGGTATAGGGTAGTCTCTTTATGTGAAGCCACGCCCATTTCAACAAAGCCACGCCCCTTTTTGCGACGCACGCAATTTATCCCTTTACTAGTGACAATTATGGGGGAAGGGGGGGGACGCCGGATAATTTTTTGGCTTGGGGGAGAAAAATTTCTAGTTATGCCACTGGCAGTATCACTGAATTTATATGCCAGTACCGCTGGAATGATATGGCAGTATCACTGGAATTATACGGCAGTGCCACTGGACTTATATGGCATTACCACACGTCTGGATTTATACACCAGGACCACTGGATTTACAAGGCAGTACCATTGGACATATATGGCATTATCACTGGAATTATACGGCAGTACCACTGGACATATATGGCAGTATCACTGGACTGGATTTATATGCCAGTACCACTGGATTTATATGGCAGTACCACTGGACATATACAGTAGTATCGCTGGATTTATACTGCAGTACCACTGGACATATACGGCAGTATCACTGGAATTATATGGCAGTACCACTGGACATATACGGCAGTGTCAATGGACTGGATTTATACGCCAGTACCACTGGATTTATACACCAGTACCACTGGACATATACGGCAATATCACTGGACTGGATTTATACGCCAGTATCACTGGATTTATAAGGCAGTACCACTGGACTTATACGGCAGTATCACTGGAAATATATGGCAGTACCACTAGACATATACGGCAGTATCACTGGATTTATACGGCAGTACTGCTGGACATATATGGTAGTATCACTGGACTGGATTTATATGTCAGTACCACTGGATTTTTATGACAGTACCACTGGACATATATGGCAGTACAACTGGACATATACAGTAGTATCGTTGGATTTATACTGCAGTACCACTGGACATATACGGCTGTATCACTGGAATTATATGGCAGTACCACTGGACATATACGGCAGTGTCACTGGACTGGATTTATACGCCAGTACCACTGGACTTACATGCCAGTACCACTAGAATTATATGGCAGTATCACTGGAATTATTTGGCACTACCACTAGACATATTCGGCAGTATCACTGTACTGGATTTATACGCCAGTAACACTGGATTTATACGGCAGTACCACTGGACATATACAGCAATATCACTGGATTAATACTGCAGTACCACTGGACATATACGGCAGTATCACTGGACTGGATTTATATGCCAGTACCTCTGGATTTATACGGCATGACCACTGGACATATACAGCAGTATCACTGGAATTATATAGTAGTACCACTGGACATATACGGCAGTATCACTGGACTGGATTTATATGCCAGTTCCACTGGTATTATACGCCAGTACCACTGGAATTATATGGCATTATCACTGGAATAATACGTCAGTACCACTGGAATTATATGTCAGTACCAGTGGACATATATGGCAATATCACTGGACATATACAGCAGTATCACTGGACTGGATTTATACGCCAGTACCACTGGATTTATACGCCAGTACGACTGGACATATACGGCAATATCACTGGACTGGATTTATACGCCAGTACAACTGGATTTATAAGGCAGTACCACTGGACTTATACGGCAGTATCACTGGAATTATATGGCAGTACCACTAGACATATACAGCAGTATCACTGGATTTATACGGCAGTACTGCTGGACATATACGGCAGCATCACTGGACATATATTGCAGTATCACTGGACATATAAGCCAGTACTACTGGACATATACAGCAGTATCACTGGAATTATATAGTAGTACCACTGGACATATACGGCAGTATCACTGGACTGGATTTATATGCCAGTTCCACTGGTATTATACGCCAGTACTACTGGAATTATATGGCATTATCACTGGAATAATACGTCAGTACCACTGGAATTATATGTCAGTACCAGTGGACATATATGGCAATATCACTGGACATATACAGCAGTATCACTGGACTGGATTTATACGCCAGTACCACTGGATTTATACGCCAGTACGACTGGACATATACGGCAATATAACTGGACTGGATTTATACGCCAGTACCACTGGATTTATAAGGCAGTACCACAGGACTTATACGGCAGTATCACTGGAATTATATGGCAGTACCACTAGACATATACAGCAGTATCACTGGATTTATACGGCAGTACTGCTGGACATATACGGCAGCATCACTGGACATATATTGCAGTATCACTGGACATATAAGCCAGTACTACTGGACATATACAGCAGCACAGGGACACCACCACTGGACTGATACAGGATAACACAGCACCACTGCATTGGACTGGACTTATACAGCAGCACTCAACATATGGCAGCAGAGGACACCACCACCATGATTGGACTGATGAAGCATAAGACACTACCACTGTTATGATGCAGGACAACACAGCACCACTGCAATGGACTGGACCTATGGCAGCAGAGGACACCCCCACTGTGACTGGATTGATGCAGCACAAGACACTACCACTGTACTGATGCAGAACACTGAGGACGGAGACATGTCCTCTCTCTACACTCTCCAATGCCGGAGTGAAAATGGTGGCGATGCCGGTTCCTTATATGGAATCCAAACCCAGCGATAATCCGACAGCGGGATGATGACATTTTGCCTTGTTCTGGTTATAGAGTTAGGCAGGAAAACCCGAGCCTGACTTAGATCTGGGCTCGGGCAGTGAAGTCCGGTAGGGTTTGGTTCTCAGGGAACCTAACCCGCTCATCTCTAGTGTCAACTGGAACCAGAGAACTTGGGAAACATTGGCTGGACCTGATGAATGAAGCTGATGGATTGGGATTATCGGCTGGTACCGATGAGCTGTGATTATCAGGTGGAATTGATGAACTATGATTATCAGCTGGAACCGAGGGTCTGTGGTTATTGGCTGGTACTGATGGTCTGTGGCTATCAGCCAGAACCGATGGTCTGCAATTATCGCATGGAACCGATGGTCTGTGCTTATTGGATGGAACCGATGGTTAGTGGTTATCAGCTAGAACTGATGGTACTTGAGTATCGGCTGGAACTGATGGTACTTGAGTATCGGCTGGGACCAATGGCACTTGAGTTTCGGCTGAGACCGATGGGTTTTGGCACAGGATGAAAGTTGCACGGGAGTCACTTTGAGGAGCAAATCCACAGGAACTCAGCATAAGCACGCAGCTATGCTGAGAGCAAGCCAGTAGTGCAGCAAGATGATAAACACATGGAGAGTCATTGCACCAGGTATTTGCAAGAGCTCACTGGATAGCATACAGCAAGGCTGTGGACAACAATGCACTAGCAGCCTGCGACTCTAATTCAATCCTCTTTTTACCCTAAGGAGGTCAGAGATTGGTTGCTACAATCAGCTGAACAGCTGGCTGTCTTGGATTGGCTGAGGAATGGTCACATGAGTGTAAGCAACATGGCTGTGCCCATGCCTGGGTTTTGTAGGGAATTCTGGAGTGGAGGAAGTAGGCCTGAATGTAGGGAAAGGAGAATGAGCAGAACACTGTGGAGAGCTACAATCAGAGGCACCATGTC
Source organism: Pseudophryne corroboree (assembly GCF_028390025.1). Lineage (NCBI taxonomy): Eukaryota > Metazoa > Chordata > Amphibia > Anura > Myobatrachidae > Pseudophryne > Pseudophryne corroboree. The sequence continues at coordinate 1,122,711,966 of NC_086444.1, forward strand.
ATGCTGGGATCGCTGTGTGAGGTCACCATGAGCAGACTTCCCTGCTAAATTTAACACTTTGCTATGGCTCACCTGTGGAGCAAATCTAACCTATGTCCAATCTTCACAAGGGAACCCACAAGGGAGGTGATGGTCTTTTCAATGAAACAACCACAAGCCAGTCTCAGCCCTCTGGTTCACCCATTTGGGTAGCAGTTGACAGATAACAGATAAGCCAAGGATTGAGAACTTAAGTCTGAAACCTATTCCCTGCTATTGTCTTGTACAGAGATAAAAGAAAAACAGATGTGTGGATGGAGAGCACCTCCAGAATTTCAGTGAATGTTGCCAAGGGCTGTGTTACAGTGCCCTATTTGAATCATGATGAAATTGAGCACCCTTCATCAGAATTCAGTTGATATCAGTGAGGAGATGTTTGACAATAAGAGTTACATGCAGAATATTATTACAGGTAGCAACCAGCTCTTTAAAAGATGATAGAATATTGTAACCTGCAAATGCATCCTTGTCTTTAGGGCCCTGGCTACCAGGGTTTTATTGTTCAAACCAAGCACTGAGGCCAATGTATAACCTGCAATCATGTATTCATTTTAGCATGCTCATAAACTATGTTTCCAAGCATGAGTATCTCCGCTCTCTCAAGATGGTGAGATGGTCTAGACTGGCTGAATAGGCAGTGGGACAACTGGTGTAGGTACAGAATAAGTATCGGACACAGAGATATTTGTTGCAAGGAATCCTTCTTGTTACGAGTGATCACGCATAAATGAAGGGGGCAGCACAATGGAGTCCATGACATTAACAAAATGCCATTGACTCTGGAAGATGCCTCAAGGATGGTGAAATAAGATGCTCATGCTGTAAGTACAGTGTGTCATCATTTTCTGCATGGACTGGGATGGTTCCAGGACATTGCTTTCCTTGTGGCATTCCTTTGAGAGATGAGTGCTGGAGTTCTTAAAGCTTGAGCTCTATATAGCAATGTAAGTGTCCAACTATACAGAGTTAGCACCAAAACAACATCATTTTTTTAACCTTCTTTGCACACAAGTATTAAATACAGTACTGTAGAAGAACATTGTATAATATGCAATAGAACCACAATATGAATGAATTCCAGTAAGAATACTCATATAAAGGGAGACTAAATGGTGATTGCTGATAACACCACTTATATATAATCTCTCCTAATTTTCAGCTTCTGGCCTTGTGACTTGTGCTGGATTATGGCATACCTTGTGACTAATACTCCTTAGAATTTACAGCAAACATATGGCATGTAGCATCCTATGGTCAAATAAAGGAATTGAAATCCAACATTTCTTTTTTCATATCATCTTAGAGGAGAACGGTACACATGTTTACTAAAAATCTTTGAATTTACTTATAATAAACTTTCAGTCAGCTGAATTTGTGTTTTTCTACATTTTAACTGCAACCAACTAATTGGGAGGAGCACAGTACAGGACCCTAAATGCAGCTAAGGTAATGGAACATCTTTTGAAGATTATTAGATAGAGATGGAAAGCAAATGCCTTGAAATGACACATTGCCAGAACCAACTACTTTCATTTCGTACAAGTAGAGGATGTCTGTTTGATCATTTTATTTTAAAATTGTAGAGGTGTTAAAGAGTTTCCTTATGTCTAAACAAGTGTTATTAACTTCAATTATGGCTTCCAGATGGAGAACTGTGAAAGTAGTGTGTTTCAAAGTATTTCATTTAGACATTTTTGGAAAAACATACATACCAATTCATAACCTATTTCACTCTACTGATTTATAAATCCTGCACCACTGTAAATCATTCAGAATATGAAATGCAATTTTATTGCATCAAAATTGTGTGGCAAAGAGCCTAGGTAAAGAATAACACAAATTCTATTTTCTGCTGGCAAAAATAATGGAACTTAGTCGGATTGACTCACACACTAGAACAAGCATCAGGGGAAACTTTCTTGACCAAGAGTGAGGCATGGATGGCAAATAAAGTTCTCAAGCTTCAATAAACCTAATTAAATACAATTATATTTTGCAAAAAAAATATAAAACACAAGTGTGGACATGAATTATAAACTAGCTTTTATATATTTGCCAAAGCCAAGTATTAAGCACACATTATATATAAATCTTAACATCGTGGAATTGGCAGACACACGGTTTCTGTAACATATATTATTAAAGTGTACAAGTGGGGGTCACTATTTTGTGGGTTTAACCAATTTTTATGAGAACAAAGTCTATTATGTTGCTATGAAATAGTGACATTGCTACATTACACATGGAAGAATGATTCACTAGGAATTTGCAACAACACTGAAATATGTAAGTAGGGTTCATGTCACTAGTACATGGCACATCAATAGGCTGTATTATAATGTTGGCTCAAAATACAAAATGTATGCCTCCACTTGGTGTAGGTGACTGGTTTTCTTGAAATACAAGAAATTAGCCTCTTTAACCTTTCCCAGTCTACTTAATGACTAAATGGGTACTATATGGGGCCTTATTCAGTTCCGAGCAAAGTACCTAATTCAGACCCTGTCGCAAGTGTGCAAAAATCGTTATGAAGCGATTTTGTCTCATGTGCATGCACGTATGCTTGTACGCCCATGTGCAAAGTCCTGAGCTGCGTTCTCTTCAGAAAACAGTTTAAGACGTGGAGGGGGGTGAGAACGGGCGCCGATGCTCCGTTTAAGGGGACAGGTTGTGGTTGCTGTGTGACTACATGGCGGGTAGCCAGCTGCCTTCGCAGCTAGGCTGCATAGGCAGAGGACCACTCGAACCATGCGAAAGCATTGGTGCCGTGCGATTCTTTAGCATGTCTGCAGTTGGGTGGGTTCAGGACCTGGCATGCGGGTGGACTTGCCCTGTTACGAGCTTCCCCCATGTCAGAGAAAATGATTGTAGATGTGCGTTTTTTTTGTACATCTATGATCAGGTCTGAATCACCTCCAAATTGTGGTTGCTATATGTAAAAAAATAGATTTTGCTCTCTACTTTTTGGAGTGTAAAAAAAATCTGCCATGTTAGTGGTTGTGAGGTGTCAGTGAGTATAATGGTGAGAACGTCCACAGAAATGATTGCCCCATATGGGCCTGATTTAGCTGTGGACCAAGAGGCGGCCGCTGTCGCATCTTCTGGCAGTTGCCTATCTGTGACTTTATACAACTGGTGCTGCAAATTCCATCCTTGGTGTACATCCATACATTGGCGTATTTGTAATGGGTGCAGTGTGTGCAGTGCACACAGAACCCCGGGGGCCAGGGGTGCCCACACCGCAAACTCTGTACCCATTTTTTTTCAATACTTCTCCTCTGGAGCCCTGTGTCAGCAGCAGCACTGCAGAAATTAGCAGGAAATTGGTGTTGCGGACATTTTCCCAGCATTTCGCTCATGCACAGTAAGAAAATCTTGGGGAAAATGTCCACTATGCCATTTTCCCTGGTAGCTAGGAGCTGATTGACTTGTACTTTATCCACTTTATCTGTCCACTTTATCTCCTTAATATGCAAGGACTGAGATGCCCACTGTTAGTGTCTGTAGGTGCTGAAATACATATTGGTGTGTCCTTACACCTACCATTGTTTGCACCATTGAAAAAGTTGCACCTGCCTTATGGCAGATCCAGTTTCTCTATCCGTGTATTGACTCATATGAGAGCAGTTGCACATATGTGAACGCAACCACTTTCACTGTCACGCGTGCAACACTCACATGACATGCCTATATGATGGACCATCTCTAAGCTGCCTCCCAGCAACTGTGAACATTGGCATTGTGTGTGGCTCTGAATAAGGCAATATGTGTCTTGCAGGGTTATCCACACATCACATGACTTTTAATATTAAAAGTGTACTAGCTGATGCTTATGAGGATGAGGAGGATAAGGATGTTGATGATGTTGTTTGTGTAAGCCAGCCACCAGTTGCTGCAGTTCTTGCCCATGATAAAAAAAAAGCCATTGTGATGCCTGAGCATAAGACCAAAAAAGCCACCTCTTGAGTGTGGGACTATTTTTACCCACAAATGTTTGTGAAGGCGTCTGCTCCATTTGTGAGGCCAAAGATAGTAGAGTTAGGGACATTAACCATCTAGGCACCTCCTCCATGTTATGTAATTTGCAACGAGTTCATGAAATTTTTGTACAAAACTATAATAATTAACAAAATAATAAAAAGCCGTCCAGTATCAGCTACCAGCAATTTTGACCAGGTCATGCAATCTCCTCCACCAACATCCTCACCATCAGCCTCCTCATTTGTGATCAGTGGTAGTGCTTCAGGGCCCTAACAAACCAAGCACTTCAGCCACAAAGTGGCAATCCCTGTTGCTGAAGGGCTTGGTTTGTTAAACCGTGCATGTCCTTCTTAATATCCAGCATAAGTGTGGGAGCTTACAAGGACAATTCCATCTTGCATCACTTTTCTTTTCTGCCACTGCTCTGTGGCAGTGTTTCATAGATGTGCTATAAACTGCCATGTGTTTGTGCCGCTGCTCTGTCATTCGCTGCAGTCTTTGGCCAATATTGATGGAAACAATGTTATGAGCAGCGAGGTACTCAAAACTGATTGGAAATGAATATGCAATTTTAGCTATTTTTATCAATAAAAAAAATACAGATCAAAGTCGAAAACACGTGAGGGCAGTTCTGCCAAAACCAAAGCCCTTTGAATTAGAACCAGTACTAAAAAACAAACATGCATTACTAAAATTCATTTAAGGAAAGGTCATAGCTATTAGGTATCATAGGTGCAGGGAGTGCAGCTGCTATTGGTCCCAGAGTGGAGTCCATCTTTACTGTACTTTAAATGTGTTACATACAATTTTCACTATTGTGTGGCACATAGGGGCATTTACAAACGTTTGCCTTGTTGCCTACAATATATCTAGTTACACACCTGGACCTGCTCATTGTAATGTGGCATAAAATGTACTGGAAGGCATAATAATGTTACATAATATGAAGTGGGGCACTGTAATATGGCACAATATAAAGTGGAGGACACTATAGTGGGACATAACTGAAACTGTTGGCACTGTAATGTGGCGCAATATGAAGTGGAGGGCACTATAGTGTGGCATAATTTGAACTGTGGGCACTGTAATATGGCATAATATGAAATGAGGGCACTGTGCTGCATAATATGTACTGACAGCCCTACAATGTGACATAATGTGAACTAGAGCACTACTACATAAGATTAATAATAATAATAATAATAATAATAATAATAATTTTATTTATATATCGCTCTTTCTCCAATAGGACTCAAGGCGCTTAACAGATACATAGCATAATATAGTACAGAAAATAATGAAGTACATTTTCATAAAATACAGAAGCATGAAGATACTAAAAGGGACACTATGGAAATGCTTTAGTAAACAGAAAAGTCTTGAGTCTACTTTTGAAGGATTCTATAGTTGGGGCCTCTCGCACTGTGCGGGGAAGTGAGTTCCATAGAGTCGGAGCCGCATGACTAAAAGCTCGACCCCCAGATGAATTACAGTAGATTCTAGGTACTGCTAAAAGTCCTTCATCTACAGATCGCAGTAATCGAGTGGGGCAGTATGGGGTCAGAAGCTGTTTCAGGTACCTTGGGCCTTGGTCATGTAATGCTTTGAAACTCAGTAAGCCAATCTTGAAGATGATTCGCCATCTTACAGGCAGCCAGTGAAGGGAGTAGAGGATGGGTGTTATGTGGCTAGAATGGGGCTGGTTGGTTAATAGCCTGGCAGCTGTGTTTTGCACCAGCTGTAAGCGTGGCAATTCTTTTGCTGGTAAACCAAGGTAGAGGGCATTACAGTAGTCTAAACGAGATGATACAAATGCATGTATGACTTTTGGCATGTCATCTGAGGGAATTAAGTGCTTGATTCTGGCTATGTTCCTCAGGTGAAAGAATGAGGATTTGATTGTGGCTGATATCTGATGTTTAAGTGTCAAGCCACCATCCAGGACAACGCCAAGATTCCGCACACGATCACTGGTCTGTAATTCTGAATCCCCCAGTGTAAGTCCAGTTGGTTGGCTATGCTGCAGTCTTGTCCTTTGATGTTGCGGTCGTATCAAAAGGACCTCTGTTTTATCCGGGTTCAGTCGCAGCCAACTGGCGCTCATCCACTCCTGTAGTTCAGCTAGACAGCCATTTAGGGTTGCTATTGGGTTATCAGTGCCCGGAGCAAAGGACAAGTACAGTTGTGTATCATCTGCATAGCAGTGGTAGACCAGGCCATGGCGCCTGATTATTTCGCCCAATGGGAGCATGTATACTGCAAAAAGCATGGGGGATAGTATAGAACCTTGTGGGACACCACAAGGTTATTAAGGCACTAATAAGGTTCAGAAAATTAACTAGGGCACTATTTTGGGGCAAACCAATTAACAGCTGCAGAGAGGTGTTGCTCTAGAACAGTGGTGGCCAACGCGTGGCTCTTGAGCCACATGCGGGTCTTTCTTCATTCAAATGTGGCTCCCAACACTCAAAGTCACATGACCACAAGAGGTCTGTAAACCACTGCACTCCAGCCAGACATGCAGCAGCACTACGTAGACTGAGAACTGAGGGAGCCAAATACACACGGGGGAGCTGGCTGGAGTGACACAGGCGGGTGCTGGCTGGAGTGACACATGGGGGAACTGAAGTGTATTATGTGAATCTGGCTTTTCAATATATTTTATGCGGATCTGGCTTTTTCAATTATTTGATGTAGAAGTGGCTCCTTCATTGTATTTTATGTTGGATCTGGCTTTTTTTTAATGTATTTTATACCAGGGGTGTGGCCTAGCAGGCACAAGGTCACATCCCATTTTTGCAAGTGCACCTTCGGCTCGAAGTCGGCTCTTTGATGTACCTAACAAGATTTCTTGGCTCTTTGTCTCTGACTGGTTGGCCACCCCTGCTCTAGAAGTATTGGGACAGGAGCCCCTTTAAAATGTTGGTACAGGGCACACAAAATTCTGTATATGCCTCTGATTAGGGGAATCTTTGTGGTATAATACTAACTGCATGAAAATAAGAAAGGGCACAACTAGATAATTTTCTTCCAATTTCTATTGCTTTTTTCTCATAAAAATAAAAGTAAAATATAAATATATAGATTTTTGAATGATCCTTAAAACATCTGTAACCATTATGGGGGTGGGAGTATGATTCACTTGTGTAAACTAACTCATAAAATATCCTGTGTAATTGTCATATGGCATCAGTGTGAAAATTGTTTTGGTAATGAGAGCGGTAAAACACCTCTGGACATGAAGGGGTTTAAAAAATGAATGTGTTACAGGTGTTGTTCCCTCATCTGACAGCTCCCAAACAGCTCTTGTTAGAGGAAATGGGTCAGCGCAGGTTGAGTTAATCATAAGTGATCTTCAACAGTTCAACATGAAACGTTATCAGTGAAGAATCTGTATAATAATTTCATAAGGTCTGTCCCGTATCCAGAACGCACACACAGTGGAAGCAAGCGGTGCGTGCACCAATGGCTCCCGCTGTTAGGAAACGGGACAGGTCAAGGAGAGGATCTGTGAACTTGGTAAGAATAATAGGGGGTGCGGGATGAACTTGGGGTGTGGGAGGTGTGGGAGGAAGTGGAACTGCAGACTGAGGGGACCCGGGTTGCTTTACTAGTAAGAATATAAAAGAGTAAGCAGTAATGAATGATGAACTGGAAAGAAAATATAAAACAAGGAGGAGCAACTGTTGGCAAATGGAAGAAATGAATTATATTGTTCTACACTTCTCTTATTTCCTATTACCCCTCCCACATTTATATGTATTACAGTGCAAAACTTGGGGATGGCTGTTTCCAAAGTAAAGTTCAGTTCATTTCAAATGTGGTATCCCCATTTCTTGGCAATATCTGAAGAACCGACTGCCTTTATTTTATTTATTTTTCCCAAATATTTTTTTATTGAAGTTTCATCATAAATACAACAAACAATATAGCAATGCAGCATAACAGCTATATACAAATACAAATAACAACTGTAATTTGTTACAATAATTATGTTTTAAATAACATGCACACATGCATAACAAATATGGTAACATTTTAAATATAGGGGCAGATGTATTAAGCCTGGAGAAGTGATAAAGCAGTGATAAGTGCAAGGTGATAACACACCAGCCAATCAGCTCCAATATGTAAATTTACAGTTCAGAGCTGACTGGCTGGTGCGTTACCACCTTGCTCTTATCACTGCTTTATTACTTCTTTATCACTTCCCAAGGCTTAATAGATCTGCCTCATAATTTGATTCATAGCAATAGGAATTCTTAAAACACATGAGATTCAAAGAAACTATATTATTTATTTATTTATTATTATTTTTTTTACCTTTGATAGTACATACTATTCTACCAAGGAGACTAAACTCCAATAATCTATAATGTTAATTTACAAACCACAAAGGTTAGCCTGCACTGCTGCTTTCGGCAATGGCCCTCATTCCGAGTTGATCGCTAGCTGCACGTGGTTCGCTGCATAGCAATCAGTTAAAAAAACGGCGGCGTATGCACCGCAATGCGCACGCGCGGCGTACGGGTACAAAGAGTATCGTGGTTTTGCATAGGTTCTAGCGACGCTTCAGTCGCACAGCCGATCGCAAGGAGATTGACAGAAAGTGGGAGTTTCTGGGTGGCAACTGATCGTTTTCTGGGAGTGTTTGGAAAAACGCAGGCGTGGCCAGGTGTTTGCTGGGCGGGTATCTGACGTCATTACCGTGTCATTCGTCGCAGCAATCATCGCACAGAATAAGTAACTACAGGGCTGGTCTTGTTCTGAACAAAATGTGTTTGCAGCCGCTCTGCTGCACAGGCGTTCGCACTCCTGCAAAGCGAAAATACACTCCCCCATGGGCGGCGACTATGTGTTTGCACGGCTGCTAAAAGTAGCTAGCGAGTGATCAAACTCGGAATGAGGGCCCATATGTAATAGCCTGCAATGATTTTCTGAGAGTCTGCCCATTTGATTTTGCCTTGGAAATGATTGCAGCTTTAAAAATATTGCCCCTTGCGTGACTAATTCTCATAGTACATTTCAAGGTCAGCGCACACTTCCCAGTCTCTGAAAACACTCCGGTAAAATCATCAGTCTGGGATACTCTTCAGAATTCAAATGGTAGACATTTTTAAACTGTCACCTCAAAGATCCACCTCTTTTGTAAATTGAAACCTTTGTGTTTTTCTTCAAATAGATTCACAGAAGGCATGTAAAATCTGGACTGTCGGGATTACATCTGTCACTTTTGCCTGTTCTGCTGTTTTTATTGCATTAGTCAAAGTGCTTTTCTACAAAAGAGCAACTAGAAAGATAAGCAAACTATCAAATACCCAATACCCAGGGCACCGGGCTTGTCTGGGGGACCAAGCAGGGACATAACCTAGCCATGGAGGCAGAGGAATTCCCTCAGTAGCTACACCATGACACCATGGCCAGTGTCACCATGGCACCAGTTTTTTTTATTCAGAGGGGGAATAGCCACTCCTCCATGTTTGACCATCCCTCTGTCTTGTACAGGGGTTCGCAAAATGTCTTGGTGCCCCTGTTGACCACTATGATCAGCTGGACAATTGAAAAGAGGAGGGAATGTTGGTGCACATTTCCATAAACTTAGGAAATCCTTCATAAAGTGCCCATAACCCCCGGTCACCAGTTTATTTAAATAGACCTGGCAGTTCAATTGAAATATTATTCTTGCAACTAAGTGAAAAACCAGGTGCTCCTGACTAGTAATAGTAAAACTAGAAATAATTTCTATTTGCAACCCTCCCCTTCCTCCCCCAACGCCCCCAAGCCCTCAAATTAATTCTCTTCAAAAATGGGTGCATTTTTTTTTACAGTAAGTTGATAAAGTCACAAATGTAAATTTAGACTGCATACTTGGAAATATACTCTGTGCTTTTATAAATAACCCCTTATGTTTCATTTCCTGAATATTGAACTATTTTAGTTACCGGAAGATTATTTATTTTACTAATTGCTGTAGAATGTTGTAGGTTTGTTTTCCTCCAACATTGTGTTATATATTTTCTAGCAGTGGCTGTGACATTCCATTCTAGTTTATTCTCTGTAACTGATAGATTATCATTGGATATACCCAACAAAGCCTGACATATATCCACTTGTGTTTGTACTCCAAGACTGAGCATATTTCATGTATATGCCAAAATAATCTAACCCTTCCCTCTACCACGAATTGTAGTATAGCAATTAGTTCTTCTGTTCTAGGCAGACTTACATTCTCTTCAGATTTCTGTGGCTTCCCAAGAGTAAACGCTGTAAATAAAATAAGTTTCCTTAATATAAATCTTACAATAGTCTAGATTTTTGCAGAAAATTCTTGATTTGTAGCAATAAAAAAATGCTCAAACTAGTGACTTGGGTTCTAACTTCAGTTAGATATGGCCATACTGTATCTGGGAGGTTGGAGGGGGCAAGCTCCTGGTGGGCTCGCTCTGCCCGCCACTCTACGGGCTCGGTTGAGAGCTGCACTCGCCACAGGTTCTATTCCCACTCTATGGGTGTTGTGGACACCATCATGCCGACTGTTGGGATTCTCAGGGGTCGGGATGTAGGGGGAGGTATTGTGACTGGAGGTCTCCTGACCACCGGTCATATAACTACATCCCGTATCTGGGTGTATGTGGGAAAGCCAAAATCCTGGTAGGTTGCTGGTATGGAAATGTATACCAGCGCTTGCTGTCAAGAAAAATTTATCACAGTAGGGAGATTTCATGCTTAACGCATTTCAGACACTTGTAGTCCTTCCTCAGAAGCTTCTGAGGAAGGACTACAAGTGTCTGAAATGCGTTAAGCGTGAAATCTCCCTGTTTTATCATCCCGTGGAGTCTGTCATCTTTAAATGGTGCTGGAGTTGCTGTGCTGGATCCCGGTTTCCGGAGCCGTTTATTCAGGGTGCTTCTATTCATCTGGGGCTTCCAGGACTCTGCTACCAGTTGCTGCTAATGCCTATGGGGATATATATGTGCCTGTTTTCATTGTTTTTGTGTACATGCAATATGTAAATAAATCTGTGTGATTTTAAAAGGATAACTGCACTATTGCACTTTCTCTATTCTTTTGTACCCCTTTACGAGCTGTGTGGCTCATATATATGTAAAGGGACTACAATTTGTTACAGAGTCATCTTTCCAGGATATTTTCACCCACTTGGGATTTTTGCTACCTGTGCTGTTAATGCTGATGGGATGTTTATGTGCCATTACATTCATCTGTTTGGTGTAAGTGCGATACGTAAATAAATCTGTGTGATTTTAAAAGGATAACTGCACTATTGCACTTTCTCTATTCTTTTGTACCCCTTTACCAGCTGTGTGGCTCATATATATGTAAAGGGACTACAATTTGTTACAGAGTCATCTTTCCAGGATATTTCCACCCACTTGGGATTTTTGCTACCTGTGCTGTTAATGCTGATGGGATGTTTATGTGCCATTACATTCATCTGTTTGGTGTAAGTGCGATACGTAAATAAATCTGTGTGATTTTAAAAGAATAAGTGCACTCCAGTTGTAAAGCGAAACGGAATTTGCTGCGCTTTATAATAAACTGTTAATATATAAATAATATTGCACCTTCCTTTTTTTTTCTTTTGTTTATAAGCTTTGATGCCCATGTTTATAAGAAGGTGATACAATTTACCCTAGAATTTAGAAAGTTATTATTGGAATTGAATTGAACATTCGAATACCTTAAGTACGGTATATCTTTTATTTATACTCCACCTTTTTTGGCGTTTATGTGTAAAATTGGGTGTTATTGGAGTGCTCTGAATCTGTGTTTCCTTTTCTTCTATCTAATTGTGTCTTTTTGGTGTAAAGGGATATACACGGAGAAATACAGATTTTAGCTGCACCATTAGCCGATTTGCGCAGATTCTCATCTACTTTATAACTTCATTTACACACAACGCCTGGTGGTAGAGAAGCATGCTCATGTGTAAATGTAAGCAGAGATCCCTTCCCATTGGTTTTGCTTATGCTGTATTGGCTACAGGACTTGGATGCTCACATAACCCTAACGTCAATGGACCATTGCTTTAACACATTAGTTGTGTTTGTATACACTATTTTTATTTATTGATTTGTCTACAGGACTTGAACGCTCATATATCCCTAACGGCAATGCACCATTGCTTTAACATGTTAGTTGCGTCTGTATACACTATTTTTAATTATTGATTTATTGGTATTTTTCTTGGGTTCCGACAGAGAATTAATATTTTCTATAGCATCCCTGAAGCCAAGCATTCACACAGTATTGTAGGCAGGCTACACACTCCGCTGGTTAACCCCCACCTCCCCCTCCCCATTCCCCTGGGAGACTACTCATTTTACAGACAGGGAGGCCAGCTTAGAGTCAATAAATTGACAACACAATTTAGGGCTGATACTACTGTTGCTTTGGTTGGGAGAAGGGACTAGAGACACCATGAATGTACATTAAACAGTACTGTAAGGGCTTACTGTATACCGTATGGCGTACAGTAATGTGCTATGGATTTGGTGTGGCAGATACTCAGACAGTTAGTTATGGAAACTGGTCTTTTACTGTGTGCATAATTCTATTGAATGTAAGGTTATTAAATGTATGAATGTTATTAAAAAAAAAAATAAAGTATCAAGAAAAATAAAAGGCATTCACACTTTGGGAATAGAACCTGTGACTATTAGCATGGGGCATTGCACACCTTACCATTAGGCTGCGACACCTAGTGACAGAGACGCAAGCTCATGTGTAAATGCAAGCAGCGATCCCTTCCCATTGGTTTTGCATATGCTGTATTGGCAAACCTTATGCCGTCGCTCGCTCCATAGCTGTGGGCTACCACTAGGCCCTGGTTCACGCTTGGCAGCCATTTTGATAACCCACTCAGCAATCAAGTCTGGCCTGCTATGTACAGTACGGTGCCCAGAGCTCACTTATCCCCATAGCCACTGTGTATTTTTAATAGCGTAGTGAGATGCTTGTACAGCATTGCCCTGATTCATGTAAAACCTGTGTGCATAAATCTATTAAATGTAAGGTTCTTAAATATATGAATGTTAAAAAAAAAAAATAAAGTGTCAAAAAAACAAAAGGTATTAGCACTCCCAGGACTCTGAGCAAGGGGCTCTCCTCACCATTAGACCACAACACCTGGTGATAGAGATGCAAGCTCATGTGTAAATGTAAGCAGTGATCCCTTTCCATTGGTTTTGCTTAAACTATATTGGCTATGGCACTTGGACGCTCATATATCCCTAATGTCAATAGACCATTGTTTTAACACATTAGTTGTGTCAGTATACACTATTTTTATTTATTGATTTATTGTTTTTTTTTTAATTGACTCTTCGTCTGACCATTGGTCTGTGTGTACAGTATAACATTACAGTTGTCACTGGCCATTGGCCAGAGCTTGTATTTCTACCCGCCGCTATTCACTCTATAGTTCTGGATTAGTGGAGCATTAGCCACCCAGTGGTGTAGATGTGTATTGCATGCTGTGTATGTTGTCGTGCCTCAACGCGCCTGTCTGTACAACAACTCAACAACCTGAGCTATTGCTTCGGCATGACTAATCCTCTGTTTAGGCCGAGAAACTGCAACAATGAGGGAGGCTCCATCTGTATGCTGTAAACTAAGGAAAACAATTGAAATGTATTGGATACGCTTCTATAATATAATATATAATAGATACAGAATATTGATGACATATATGATCATCCAGAATATTAATAATATAAATAATCATACTTTACCACTCTGGGAGACTCCTGAATTTGGGGTAGAGTCTCCTAGCTTTCAGTAAGGTGGGCATTAAAGATCTCCCGCATCACTCTAGCTGATCACAAAGTGGGCGGGATGCCGGTGTTAATGATGTAATTTGTTGGAAATTGCATTTTCGTAGCCCCACCCACAGTGTCACAAAGTCAGTAATCCTGCCAAAACATCACTTTTCATGTTGCTCCACCTCTGGCCCTCCCATGCAAAGACAAGAATATTGGGTAAATGTAAAATGCCACAGGTGGGCAGAGCCATGATTATGCAA